>NC_057944.1:5164149-5517316 GCF_018555375.3 Anguilla rostrata
GCAGGAGAGCATTTCCTGTTCACAGCCAGGTGTTTGGCTGACTGTCTTCTGCATGGGCTGGGGCAGCTGCCGGCCCACCCGATGTTCACGCTTAGCGGCTGCCGGCTTGCGAAGGGGGGAGGACGTGACGTCCATTTTACCTCTGTGGACGCACCTCTGCATTTTCGTTCGCTCTGACGCTTGTCAATCTCATGGGGGTGGAGTTAGTCCTCGTATTTCATCTGTGAGTCGTGCCCACTGGAAGGATGTGCAGGCAGTGTTGCCAGGTGTCTACGCCCCCACCCTAAAGGCAGGGGAAACGGGGTCACCACAGCGCTGGGGATGCGGGGGGCGGAGCTGTAAGACAGAGAGCCTGCTTCTGCCAGTGCTTCCTCCATGGCAATGGCAGGCATCTGGCCTCCCTAGGGTGTCTTAATTCAACCTTAGCTTCCTGCAGTCTCTGAGCACCATGCAGGCTCATATCACAGTGCATTCAGGCTTCAAATTGAGTGACTTCACCAGTTAACTGCTTTCTGATCTTTCTTTTTTTTTCCCCTTAAAGAAATGTGGGGAAAACCCACCAAACCCACCAAATTCTTTGTGCTCTATTTGTGCTTTGAAAGATGAATATGTACACACACACACACACACATTATATGTGTGTGTGTGTGTGTGTGTGCAGTGCTTCCATGTTATCTGTATTGACAATAGATTTATGAATGAGACAGTTTATCGATATTCAGTATCATTAGTACCAGAAACCATATTTCTTCAGATTGCACCAGTCATTTTTACTAAAAAACGCATCATATTTTTTTTTCTGCAACAGATGTGTGATGGTTAACTTTGACTATGATGATCTGATATCATTACTGCAGGGTTAAATGAGACTCATAAGAATATCTTTATACCGTGATGATGTATCACTTCTATAAACATATTTAGAAGTGCAATCTTCAGCTTTGGTAGGGTTTGGTTATGGTAGGGTCATCCAGGAAAAGTTTCAAATTTCATGGTGAAAAAAGTTTTTTTCTCCAGGGTTTTCACTGCTGTTAAACTGAGGATAGGGTCATTTTTGACCCTGTGGGTGACAGGAGGGTTCAATTTTTTCAACTTAACCAATTACTGGTGTAGTGTCTGGTGAAACATAATATATATAGACTCATTAGCCACTTTATTAGGTATACCTTGTTAGTACAGGGTTGGTTTTCTGCTGCTGTAGCCCATCTGCTTCAAGGTTCAACATGTTGTGCATTCAGAGATGCTTTTCTGCATACCTCGGTTGTTATTTGAGTTACTGTTGCCTTTCTATCAGCTCGAACCAGTCTGGCCATTCTCCTCTGATCGCTGCCATCAACAAGGCATTTTCGCCCAGAGAACTGCCGCACACTGGATATTTTCTCTTTTTCGGACCATTCTCTGTAAACCCTGAAGGTGGTTTTGCGTGAAAATCCCAGTAGATCAGCAGTTTCTGAAATACTCAGCCCGTCTGGCATCAACAACCACGCCACGTTCAAAGTCACTTAAATCACCTTTCTTCCCCATTCTGATGGTTTGAACTTCAGCAGATCGTCTTGACCATGCCTACATGCCTAAATGCATTGAGTTTCTGCCACGTGATTGGCTGATTAGATATTTGTGATAATGGGTGCAGTTTGCAGTTGAACACGTGTAACTAAAGAAGTGGCCGATGAGTGTATATATATATATATACCATGACTTATAGTATACAGTAGATAGATACTCAGTTCTGATTGGTTGACAGCCATGCACATGATAGTGTTAGATCTCTCTCATCACACATCTTCTGAGGTCACTTCACTGAATTCACCCCACAAGTCCTGACCCTCGCCTACACTGCAGCCAACAGGACGACCCCCGCCTACTTACTGGGCATGATTCAGTCCTGCACGCCGGCTCGACCACTCTGCTCTGTGGGAGCAGTGCGACTTGCAACCACCGCCATCCAGGGAAATGGTTCCTCCCTACCACAGAGCTTCTCCACCCTAGCTCCCCAGTGGTAGAACAAACTCCCTGTTCCTCTACAAATTAATTTTTTCCTTGCATATTAGCTGTAACCATGGTATAAGAGAACCGCTCTAAGGCAGTACATATACAAGAATGTATGGCACTTCAGGGTGCCATACATTCTTGTATATGCCCAGCGTGTCATGGTTTATATCGTATACATGAGTCTCAGTGCTTGGGAAACCAAACCAACAAATCTTTGAGGGAGAAAAGTTTGAAAAGATTCATTTGTTTGTGAACTACCCTTCACTAATCGCTTGACAAACACAGCCCAGTCACGTCTTTTCATTGTCTTATTTTTTTTCTCACATTAACTACTAATAGCATAGTTTTTGTTTTTTATAGATGGCTGTACCCAGACATTTACAAATTGAGGCAATGACAGGAACACTGCAGCCTGAGTATTATTTATCATTGGATGTCATATTACATAACAGAGTGCACATGTATGCGCACATGCTAATACATAACTAATGTGAGTGTGGTCTCCCCACCATTATGACTTACAAGTCTGTTAAATGGATCCCATATTACAAATAAAAAAAAAATAAAAAAACATGCACCAAGCACTACAAAATAATGTACGATTTCAGCAGCATCCCATCTTAGCTGCACACAAATACGGCACAAAAAATACTGATTCAATTTGTGTGTTAACGTGCATTAAGTGGCTGTTAATAGGCAAATAAAAATGTCGTTAATATGCTGTTTAAAAGCCTGTTAAAGTGGCATTAAGTAAGGCAAATAACGGACAATATCCTTGTGTTGTTTATCTACAAATAATTAAAGTAAGCATGTATTAAGTGTGGGAACTATAAGCGGTTTGAAATATAAGTGGCTTACATATTCTGTGCGACCAGGGCATTTGAAAAATCTCGCCCAGCAAGAAGATGCATCTCTTAATAGCACAGCCCCACTACCCTGAATCGATAACAGGAAAACAAATCTGGCATTTTATGAAATCGCACACCTCCTTCCAAAAAAAGTGAAATATCTCTTTAAAGATGTGACTCGGCCAAAAATCTACTTGACAAGTGCCTTGCAGACAAAAAAAAAAAGATGCAATCTGAATGCTGAGACCTCTTCCTCTCCTGAGCAGGCATTGCCTGCTGTGACAGTTAATCAGCCCAGTGAAAGCAAGGCTGGGAGAAGGCCCCATGTGTACATATTTGTCACAGGCTGAATTTGCATATCCATGTTGTATCCTTGATAATTAAAGGTATGTACGTGGGACTACGTGTGCAGGTTTTTAATTGCCAATGAGACACATTTAACCGAATTAAGAAAAGAGGCGTCGCCGCCAAGTTGGTGAGAGGCCATTTTGTCACGCTCAGTATGCGCCTGCTGAAATTACTGACAGGCCGTGGTGCGCGATCGTTCCCAATCCGCCATCTTACTCTGGTGCATTTGACTCTCACAGCTCAACCGTACATTTCTCATTAGCATCGCTAGATCGGTTGTTTTGTAGCTACACTCTCAGACAAAAAGGTACCATTCAGTTCCTAGAAAGGTACAATCGCTTGTCACTGTGGCAGTACCCTTTGAAGGTACAGAACTGTACCTTTACCAGAAAAAAAAGGAACCATTCAGTACCTAGGAAGGTACAATCGCTTGTCACTAGTACCTTTAGAGGTATAGTTTTGTACTTGTACAGAATTTGTACCCTTGTGTACCTTTATTTCTGAGAGTGTAACTGCTATATCTATCGCATAAAAACAAGCCTGCGCGTTTTGCTTGCTATTGTGATTCAATGATTGACACCCGTTGAGTCCGGCGTCCATTTCGTAAACGCTGATGCGAGGAAGATCATTTTTTCACCCTTTTTCTCAGGAAAGGACTTAAGAGTATACAGATAAGAAGACAGTGTGCAGACAATCACTTATGGAAGAAGGAAGGAAGAAGTTAACCCCTAAAAAGTCCAGAGGACGCACAGACAGCTCACATCTGTGCTTCTGTTTAGCCGAACGCCATCGATTTTCTCCTACTTCTAAAGAAATGTGAGTTTTTTTTTTTTCACAGGGGTCACAGACCCTTCCAACATATTTGTTTCCAGCCTGCAGCCTTATTTTCCCTTGTCATCATTATCCCAGAATGCACAGTGCTTATTTTCAGGTGCTTTGTGAGCTGGGAGAGGGGTGTCTATTTCGTTTTTATATTATAATGCGTGTAATTACAGTTAAATTAATAGAATATGTTACCGTGCATCTAGTGCTGACAACCAGGTAATTGAATGCAGTTTGAAATGTGGGACTTCAGAAGTAATTCTGAAGGCCTGGGCTTATTGGTCACAATGCATTTCAAGCCATGACAAGAAAAACATTAATGGGTTTAAAAGAACATCTAATGCTATTATTTACTTTGTACAGATTTTTAGATGTCTGGAGAAGGAGCTAGACAGACTGCATTGCAGTACACTTTGATGAACGTATTTGCTACCAAATCACATGCCACTTCCTTCAATGCTAATGCTGTTAGGCTTTCTTTATTGTTGTGGAAAACACGGGACTTTTCCCCTCTGTTCGAATTAATAAGCAAAAGCAATCTCGGCTGCGATTTGTTAAGGTGGGAAGCAGTGCGATTACTCGGGATATCCTTGCTTTGCTTTACAGATCTCCACCTTAAAGCACAAGCAGAGATGGACAAACAAAGCGGTTTGCAGGGTGAATAATTGATGGCTAACATCCCCGCTCTTCCCACAGGATGAGGATGGAAACTTTGGCTTGTGATCAGGCGCTTTTGATGGGGGGTGGGTGGGCGGGGGAGGGGGGGGGGGATTAAATTCCCTGATAAGGAACCACCAAGTGGCCTCCCCCCCCCACCCCTATTTCTTTCTTGTTCAGGCATTCAGCAGCCAACAGGCCCAGACACTGGCTGAATAATGCAGTGGCTTCAACAGGACCGTTTGCCTTCATCAAGTCTCCCTTTTCTCCTCTTAGAAGACCTTGGGTAAACGCCTGCATCTCCTTCAGAGAGGCTGGCCAGCGTGTGAACAGTTTAAGGAGTCATGACTCTGGCCACAGCCAAGACCGAGTACGCTGCCCTCAGAGCTGGCTTAACAAGCTCAAGTCTCTCGCGCTGAGTCTTGGGCCACCCAGACAAATAATGTGCACCGCAGTGACCTTCCTCTGAGGACTTGCATCTGTTCGTCATGAAGCCCAAGTCCGGTCACCGGTGTATTTTTAAGCACCACGTTTGTTCATCTGCAAATGGTGATGCTTCAGCAAATGATGATGTGTCACTGATGTCAGACCCTTTCCTGTTTCATGCGACGTGAACACAGGATGGATTGCGCCGTGCTAAATGGCTCTTCTCCCCTAAAATGAAAACATGCAAAGGTACTTTTAGCAGGGATAGCCCAGAATCTAAACACACATTATTTATAATGCACAGTCATGAGCTGGGGCTATGAAGTTTTCCTCAGAATCTTCACAGGTTTTGTAAGTCTCAGCATGAGTGTAGGTAGGGCGTATGGTGCAGTTCACTTTTACAGGTGTCTTCTGCCTTTGATTTATGCAGTGCTACTGTCGTATATGGCCTAGATGGGCTCTTTAGTTCTTTTTTTAAAAATATTTATTTATTTATTTATCTGCAGTGTATGTATAATAGAGTGTAATTTACAGTCAAAGAACAATCTGTTTTCTCTAGAAAAACAAAATATATATTCAAAATTCACTTTCCAACAATGCTTCACACTAGAGCTACCTCCTCTAGATGCTGACACCAAAAATCCCTCTCCTAGGCCTGAGGCTCCCTTTTAAAACAGAAACCCCACCCTCTTGGTCCCTACCATGACCAGGGGTGGCTTATCAACAATTAATTTCCCAATTCCCTTTTATGATTACACAAAGTCATTGGGCAAATTAGAGCCACTGTGGTTTCATAATTATTTTGTCTATTTTTAAATTAAGCTGGTAAAATAATCATTTAGAACTTCTATGCTAAATGTGTGGTGGTCTATTCCTATGCCCACAAAATTCCTAATGCGTGGCATAACAAACGATATAAAATAACCCAGAGCTCGATGCTCTGTTTGGTCCTGCTCGCCACTCGTAATATGGAAGTTATTCCCAGACCTACAGTACACAGAAGACGAACAACAAACTCAGCGCGCTACCAGACATTACACAGATACAACAGATAAGTAAATAAAAACTTTTTAAACGGAAAAACAACTTGATTGTATGTGTGACATACTTACTCTGGGGTGTACAGCAGGGTAAAGTTGCAGTGACTGTGTTTGCGTGTATGATGGAGTGAAGAGTCGGGTGCTAATTCTGTGCGTGCACTCACAGAACACGACATGCTGAAACTTCTTACCGGAGGGAAAAAGTGTTTGCGGACTGAGAGTGTGTTAAATAAGAGTGCACCCGCGGCCAGTGACAGAGCTCTCTGGCACAGCTACACATTTGTATTTAGGTCACTCGCAGACAGAGCTATTATATGTGCAGAAGGCAAAATAAGCCATGGTCCCAGAACGCCCAGACATGTATCTGTTTACCCCAAAGTGCATAATGGGATTCATTATTTGGCTTAATTAGCAAAGGTGACCATGTGCTGGAGCCGCTCAGCATTTCGCCATTGTGGCTGCATTATTAAAAGTTGAAATATTCAAACCGTGTAATCAAGTTCAGATGGAGCAAATGCCACAGCCTCCTCAGGCACTCAACAACCAGACTTTGGCTGTCCTAGGTGTGGAGTATGTACTGTAACTGGGAACACCAGTCATTAGAAATGCCCTTGTGTACATTGTATCAGCAGCCATACCACACTGTGCACTTTCCATGGCGAATTTTTAAAGCTAAGTCAAGCAACCTGCAAATTATCCCATTCAATTTTTTTATGCACCAAAGTGAGCGACCATTTCGACCACACAAGCCCTTAATCTTGTCGAAATTCTGAAAAGTGAAAAATCTCTTGAACGAGCATGCACTCGCACATTTTCATTGACACCCATGAGAAGACAAACGGCTCAGAAATACATAGAAAGTTAGTAGTATTTAGAGGACTTGATGAACAAATTCTTCATTAATACCCATAGGTGCCACTTTCCCCTAGGTATATATATCCAATAGGGCTCATGTTTTAGGAGTGGATTGATATCATCCCCTCCGTGAGGCACTTTCACAAGTTCAATGCCACAGTATTTGAGAAGAGAGGCCACATTGTATTTCGTTTGGTTGAAATGGTTGCCATTTTACCAATGGTGAAGGAAGACCACAACATCTAAAGCTAACATGGGTGGGTGTGGCCAGAATTGGATGGGAGACCTCCTGAGGAAGCTCCAAGTGCCAGCTGAAATAGGCTGCTAGTAGAAAACCCAGTGTTCCCGTAGGAAGGCCTGTCTTTTGGATGAGGTTTTATACCAAAAGTCCAGGCTGTACTCATTAATGAGGCCCTTTTCAATGGCTGGCTCTCTGCATCTAGCTGCCTCAGTATCCCCTACAGCTGATTGGCCGCACAATCTCTTGAATCCCCCACCTACTGGGACTCCTCAGGCCTTCGCTGTCCTAATCGACCTGCCTTTCTGATATTCTAGGTGATCCAGACACACGAGAGATTGCTGCTGTACAGTATTGACAGGAAGAGAAGTTTCTCTGGCATAACTAGAATTCCGGTAGCACACTAAGTGCCACTCTAAATTCCTAAGCCTTGCAGCAGGGCCCCCTCCGTCTCCAGGCCCCAAACCTCCCAAGGACAACAACAAGTTTGAAATATAGCCTATAAATGTGTCTATGTGTGTGTGATTTCTTTCTCTGTCTTTTATGCCATCCTGACAGGGAGGAACCGGTTATGACACTGCTCAGGACCCTGAAAGCAACTGATAGATCAAAGACTCAACAATTACTTCTCATTTAAAGCCTGTTCAGAATAAGTGGTCACCAGATGCTTATTTAGTATTCATGCTTTATGACTAGACACAGCCAATCATTTACTTTGTTAAATCTTACTATATGCCTATGTATTAACCATGTACCAGTCAGATATAGAATTATGCATGTTATTATCAAAACACTTTTTGCTTATAAAAGCAGGGACCGCCCCTGCTTTCTTCAGTTTGGCCTTATCCACCTTGTTGTGTGTAGGTACCAAACTCTTTCTGCAGAAATAAATCCTATTTCTTATATGATACACCTCATTGTGCCCAGTCATTCAAAGGACAGTATCACTGTGCAAAACTCAATTGCCAAAGACAAGATTAGCCCCAGCAACATTACATTCCATAGCAGTTTGAGCCTTTGTAATGAACTACCTGGAGTTTTGGGCAGGGGCCCTGGTAGTGTGTGTACCAAGATGGAAAAGAGTCCCCATGGAAATGGATGCAGCTGTAGAGATGTCAGACCCTTTGATTCAGACCCCATTGGTTATGCTCTGTTGAAAGGGACAAGAGGGTTCTTTTAGGGTCTCTTTTTCCCTTTGTACCATGTACTCCTCTGGATAATTCATGTACATCCCCCTGCCTGTTTGAAATGGGACTGATAGTCTGTCAACTTGTCAATATGTTTTACATCCCATTTAATCTATTCAAATTCTTCTGCAATAGTGTACTGTTGTAAACAAGGATAGGGTCTAAAAAAGGGCCTGTGATTTAAATGTTTCTTTGAAGGCCCAGTTTGATTTAAAGTAATAGCAGCACGTGATTTAATTTTTAAAAATGCTTTTCCACCCATTTTCCCTCCAGTTTAGAATACCCAGCGGCATACAGCGTTCATGCAGCTCATCTCAAGGGCCAGCGCGGGAGAGTGTAGACGAGCACACGCTCTTCTCTTACGTTACAGGCATTTAGCAGACGTCTTATCCAGAGTGACTTACACTTTTACTTTACATATCATTTACATGCCATCCATTTATACATCCATTTATATTTATACGTCATTCATATCTACTGAAGCAAAGTACCTTGCTCAAGGACACAACGGCAGTGTCCTACACCAGGAATTGAACCTGTGACCTTTAGGTTACAAGAGCAGTTCCTTACCCATTATACTACTCTGCCGCCCACATCATGTGCTTCTCTGAAACTGCTTCCGTTCACACTGTAGCCCACAAGCCAACAGATATGAGATACGGTTGGGATTTCACACCGGACCATGGGGCCCATCGATTTGATTTTATTTATACTTCATTAATTCAGGGAGCCACACAGAGATCATATATCTCCTTTGCAGGTGAGTCCATTGCTCAGAACATAATGCAATAAAGAAAAACAAAAGAAGAAGATACTTTAACAGAATGAAACAGCTTAGAAACCTATTTTTCAGCATTCAATTGGGACTGTGTCTGTGGATATGTGTGTAGATCTGTTTGGCTAACATTCAGCAGTTGGTCCCACATTGGTTCTCTGAGATACAGTGAGCTCCATAATGTTTGGGACATTTTTATTTGCCACTGTGCTCCACAATTTTAGATTTGCATTCAAACAATCCACATGTATTTAAATATGTAATGTTTGGGAGATACATATATAATAATTATTATAAATATTAGTTCAGGTCAATTCTTTTTAAGGTTACAAAAGGTTACATACAGCTTGGCTAAAGATATTCAAGCGTTTTTAGGGAAATTGATCCTCTCCCAGTGAGTATTATGGGGACATTGCATATTAAGGATTTTCAGATCTTTATGGGAGGGTCAGTTTTGGTTATTTCATGAATGTTTGTGAGCTACTTTGAGGAGACACTAGATGAAGCAACAATTAAACCAAGTTACAATGTCAGCAGTGATACTCTGACTTCAGTTCTATTTTGGTATGGCCTTTGGTATAGATCATTTTAACCAATTTAAGATACAAAATCATATGAATATGAAGAATGCCAGGCCACCCCTGTTCACACACACACACACAAACACACCTAGATCCACACTCAAGCACAGACACAGACATTCACATCTCAAACGGCACCCCCAGTCCCTGTGTCTTATCTCCTGTCTTTGAAGTTTCCAAGTTCACAATGACAAATTGTGAATTTGAGGTCCCCGACTATATATATATATATAATTTTTTGTATTTTTTGGTGTGTGATTGTCTGAGTGTCCAACCTCAAAAATGTATTTCTACAAGACAGTGGTATGAAAGCCTAATTGAATTCTGTGGACTGTGGCAATCCAATCTTCTTGCCTGTCTTAGAATTTAGAAAATGAGTGAGCTCTCACTTTTTTGAAAACTGTACTGTTTGAAAGCAAGCTTACATTTTCATTCCACATGTCCAATGTAAACCTCATTTTGTGTTTCATACTACAACTAAACAAATCCCAGAATGTGTTCAAATCGCAAAGATAGCTGCATACTAGCAACGTTCTGTTTGCACATGTCCACTCTCATTATTGCATAGTCTAGCTGCCCATTTTTGAAGCCAGTTGTGCCCTGTCCATGTATAATACATTATTACTGCATTTGCTACTATTGTGGCCGAATGTGTTAAGTATGTTCATTTTTATTTATTTATTTATTTATTTATTTGCATGGTTTATTCAAACCTAAATTGGTGTTGGGATTGTAATTACCAATTTAAAATGCCAATTTTTTGTGAATCATATTTTTGTTGATTTCCATTTTCAATACTTCACATCAGACAATTTGTGTTGTTAAACAACAGTTTCCCATGTATGGAAACCTAATAGCAGGTCTACATATATATTTATGACTGTATAGTTATGAATTTATCAGTTTATCATAGTCAATATCTTACACTGGATGCTCAAAAATATTTTGTTTTTCACGTTTCTTCCAGGAATTTGCTCATTATTACCGGCATTTGCTCATGGAATTCTTAGCATAGTCAGGCATCCCACGTTTACAAAACTTCAGGGAGACTGACACTTGATTTCAGGGAGATTTGGAAGGGGGCAGTTTCCACACATTACAATGGACGTGGGACGAATCAGGACCATGCTTGCAATGAATCTGAGGAGCAAACAAGGGGGGGCAAAAACCAAAAGATGCAGTAGGTAACAATGTTGTGAAATCATATTGAAAATAAAAAAAACAGAGAGAAAGCGACACAACCCCAACCCACCCTGCTTCTCCACACAGTTTATCATGAACGTGCATGGACATTTGTAGGTCCCCAGCAAACTGGATTACAAGATTACAGACTGGCGTAGCCAATGCTACACTACAAATAGCTCCAAGAGTCCAAGTGAAACAAGGGAATCTACAGTTGACAAGCAGGGTTTCTAGCCAGTTCTAGCCGACAGGTAATGTTAGCTTACCTAGCTAGCCTAGGTAATATAGGCAATGTGAGCTCTGTGTCTCTCTGGCAACCTTCTGAACTGTGTTCTGATGTTTATTCTAGTATTACAGCGAGCTCAATCCAATTTTATTTTATTCTTTTTGGTATTGCATAACACTGGAGTGGGACGTTTGTCCCCAGTTGGTGAAAGGTTCTCTCTCAACGCATATAGTTACGTGTACTGATATGTAAATGCGCAAGGTCAATCTCATTGTCGATTGGGCGGACTCCCATGTTTAGTTCTCTAAAACCAGGGATTCGAACACAGAATATAAGGGTATTAACACAGTATATTGTGCTGGATTTTTCTCACACAGTACTCTCTATGACTGCTAGAAGCTTGACTGCTCCTATATATCTTTCTAAAAAATTTACCAACTGCAGCTTTAAGTTCTGACTGCGGTGGAGATTGCTGATTTGCGGGAGATTTGAGATTTCTGATCTCTTGCGTGTATCAGGGACCTGATGACAAAATCTGGGAGACTCCTGGAACTGCCGGAAGAGGCAGTTCATTATTTTAGTTTTTGGCTGGACTGCAAGCCCTACAAACGCGAATGTCTGTGACTGAGTGATGAAGTTACACCATTGGTCGGCCAAGTTATGAAGTTACACCATTGGTCGGCCGGATGAAATGTGTTAGGTCCAGCCATATACTATGTTTTGACCTGGTCTTGTTTATGAACTCATGAGTTATTCATTAAATATCTTTGACAGCATACATAGTTTTTTTTGTTGTACTTGCTTTGTTCATTCATTTCCAAGATAGACTAATTTATTCTAAATCATACAGACTCATACAACAAAAAAAAAAAAAAACAATTTGCCTGAGGGACAAGCACACATTAAAAGCGAGAACTCCAAAAATTCCCAGTTTTCAGAGAGCAATTTCAGATCATCATACTCACTCGTGATGTTTTCTAGTATCGGGCCACACATCAGTGAATCACACTTATCAGCTAGCTGAAGCCTTGAGAACAAAATAGGATTTTTCAAGTGATCGTCACGGCACAAATGTAGAGGGAGAGATAATAGAAAATTGATTTTTTTTTTTTTTTTTTTGCTCCAATCAGTTTTTTTAATTCTTTTTTTCCAGCATATATAGACAATTCTGTGGCAGTATCTTCTTTTGTTTGGATTCCGTAGAAGACCAGAACACAACCTACTCCAGATATTGCTCCCTTACTGGGAAAGGGACATGAAAATGGATTCTCCTCAGGATAGCAGACTGTATCTAGTTCATTTTATTTTTGGCTCTTAAGAGAATGGCTATATTAAACAAATGTATATTCTTCCCATTATAGGAATGCAAGTTAATTCTGGAAACCAAGGTAACTACATGGTGGATACGTGGTGGTCTCTATCATTTGGGACATTTCTATTAAAAATAGAACAAGATATATTACCTGTTGTCTCAACAAATATCCAGCAATATGCCTATAAAAGGATTCATTGAAAAATGTTAAGAATGTGCATCCCCTTCTGAAAGTAACCCCTGAAAACCCACTTAAAGCCCAGGCCTTTTTTATAAGAATCCCCGTCCTAAATAAACCCCGTTATCTCCAAAATTATATACAATACAGACATAGTTCAAAGCTTGGCATAAAGAGTGCATTTGTACCAAAATGTTCAAATCCCCTGTTCTTATGGGAGTCTCACTCAGTAAACATACGGGACTTAACTATTCTGAAAAACCAAAAATACAAAACTTGTTTTGTATTTTCTTTATTCTGTACTGATTACATGTACTCCTGATGCTGGACAAAACTAGATTTCTTTTTACCCCTTGGATGTATACAATAACAGAATAAGTTTGGATACATTTTGAGTGGACTGAACAAAGCAATCAAATTTCAAATGTGTTTTCCCAAAAGAAAAATAAATTTGTTAATGGTAAAATGACAGAGACAAAGTCTTAAGTGCTACCCCTGTGGTGTCCTGTCACACAGGAACTAAGGGGGTACTGTATGTGAGCCTGAGGTTAAGCAGAGACTCAGGCCTGACATGCTGCAGTAGAGCTGCACAGGTCACAGAGGCATGCGGAGAAAAAGCTCTGGAGAATGATACCACGATCTAAACAATGTTCAGATAATAAAAGTTTAATGACACTTTCTCTCACAGCTGCATAATTGCTCAAAACAGAAGGCCCGGGCTCTGACAAGCCATCGGAATGCGGTTATCCGAGCACGCTGAGGCACCCTGTCCTGTTCGCGTGCTTCTACAGTACCCCCCGCTCTGCGGCCAGGGGCACATCCCTACATAGACTTCGGCTCCAGAACTTTCCGTGTGAGCTCATAGAGAACACACCGCACAAACACTACTCCTCTCCTCTCCTGCTCCCCCTCTCCTGTTTTGTGCATCTGCTAATAGTTCACTCGGCCCCTCCTTTACCTGTGTCTTCCCTCTCCGCGCTGCTCTCTCTCCACAGTGGACTTCACTTTCATGGTACCCCACAAAGCAGGTGCGTGGGAAGACCAGGTATGGCCGTCCACCTCGTAGGCAGGGCCGAAAGCACCCGTTTGGTGGTTTTGCGCTGCCTGTACAGAAGGGGTTACCAGAGTGCTTATTTTCTGCCGTTTTCTCTTAATGGGATTATTTGAGTTTCTTCCTCAGAGCAAACACTCTCTGTCATCCAGCACATAATTAGAACCCAAATCCACTCATTCTACCGGTGAAAGCCGGTTCCGCTGATTTACGTGATTAAGACCCTGTTCTTAATCACAGCCGTAATTGCAGGCTGACTGTGGAACTGAAATCACAATGTGGAAATGCAAGGCTTTATAAATAGAAAACAATCAGTTCATCAGTTCAGCCACAAATCTTCATACATCTTCATACTCCGTGATCCTCCCACTAAAAATCTTTGAAAATTAATCCCCCCTCCCCCACCCCACCCCACACACATGCACACACACTTCCTCCACTGAAGACAGATGCTCTCTATTTAAGGTTTGCATACTTTTATGCTTGTCTAGTTTACAGTTTAAATGTACGTATATATCTTGTATCGAGACAGTAATGTGAGAAAGTACACCCTATCAACAGTATATCAATCTAAAGTGTCACAAATAACACAACAGATTATACTTTATTTATCCAACCAAAAATAAGCCAACATGCAGAAGCCTTCTATGAAAACTAAGTGTGTCCTATGATTCAGTAACTTGTAGAACACTAATATGAAGCATTAAACCAAAGCAGTTTCTTTCAGTATGAGATCATCCGTCTCTCACATTGCAGCAGAGGATGTCTGGGCCCACAACTCCTTAAACTGCTTCAGCTCATTGATGATTTAAGGCATTGGTTTATGCCCAGCTCTCTCCACATCCAGTCGAAATATCTCAATGGGGTTGGAGTCTGACTTAGCCATTCCATAACCATGATTTTTTAAGCCTCTCAGTTATACATGTACTGGTGTGCTTAGTATCATTTTCCTGTTTCAGCCAACCTTTAGCAGTTGGGCACAATGAGTGTGAAGTCTCCAGGTCCTGTGGGTACAAAATTGCCCCAAATCAGCGACTGTCCGCCACCATGCTTGATCGTTGGCTTGAGGTTTGTGTTATGCTGTGTCTCGTTATCAGAAAACATGGGATTGCACATTATGGCTAAACAGCCCCACTTTTGTCTCCTCTACCCAGAGAACAGTATTCCAGAAGTTCATTCATGGTTCATTCAGGGGCTATTTTTCAAACCTAAGCTGTGCTGCACTGTTCTTTCTAGATAGAGAAGGGGTTTTCCTCCGGCTACTCTTCCATGAAACCTTACTTGTTTATTCTTCTCCTAACAGTTGAGTCATGAATTGTAACATTTACCCTGTTATCAGAGGCCCAGTAGATCCCCGGATGTAGGTTTAAGGTTCTTCGGACCTTTTGAGCATCATATGGTCTGATCCTGGGGTGAGTTTACCAGAATACGCTCTCCTGGGTAGACGTATTCACAGATAACAGACGGGAACTACCTTGAATGTTCTCATTTTGCAAATGATCTTTCTCATAGTGGAATTATGGGCTTAATTTAAAAAAAATGTTATTACATCCTTTCTCAACTGCCTAATTGCTTCTGTGACATCCCCACAGACATCTTTGGTCCTTGGCATGCTGTGCTGTGCTCCCAACCAAACTGTCAAAGTTTCTGCTTTGCTATACAGGTGGCAGCACTTCCTGATGATCAACTAATCGTGCACGTGATTAGCAGCACCTGCTTGTAATTACCTTCCCAACTGATGTGGAAGCAGTTATGGTGCACTTTTCACACAAGGTTTCTCCATGTTGGCTTATTTTTGATTGAATAAATAATGAAAAAGTTAAACTTGTGTGTGTAATGAGTCACTGACTCAGTATCTACTGTTCTTGTTGTATTGTACTTGGTGAGGACTAGATGAAGGTTAGTTATGTCCTAATATGTAAAATCACATAATTGAAAGAGGGTGTACAGTACTGATGTTCTTGACATCACTGTAACTGAACTATTGCCTATGCTGAAGCCGTATATTAGAGGTATACTATGTAGGTATATTAGAGGTATACTATGATTTTACGGGCCCTGTAGACTCTCTGTTTGTAAACAAATAAGTTTGATCTCCCGTCCTCAACGCCCCCAACACCTCCATTGAGGACACACCCTCGAGGTATTGACTCTAGTTTTTGAACAAACCCTGTCGGGTTGTCTTTTTGCTTCGCTATATCTAGGCTTCAAATCATCTGCCATTGCAACAGTTAACTAGCAACAAACACTTTGCCAGAATCTGATCCGAAACCACAGGCTCTGTAGCCACGCCCACCCCTCCCCACACAGAAAAGAGTGCCACGCCCAGAAACGTGGTTGGAGGTTTTAGAATAACAAAGGCTCATATTTCATCTACTGCTTAGCTTTTAGGGATACTTCTCTATTACAGAATTAACAAAATATTTAGTGAATTATCAACCGGTTACTGTCTTACTAATGTCTATAGGCTTTAATTTCAGCTAGACCTGTAACCCTCTTGTTTCAGACCCTGTGCACATTACAATTTGACTGTTGGTATGATGTTCTTATTATGAAATTATGTATTTGCTTTGCACCAGACAAAATGGGACCTGCATCATCCAAAAAGTTCGACTCATTGGTGTTTCTCTTGGTTAAAAGTGGTTTCCACCTTGCTACTTTCTGAATCCCATTTTTATTATTGTGGAGTCATGGACACCGACCTTAGCTGAGGCTAGAGAGACCTGCCAATTCTATGGATGGTCTTCCGGGATCTTGTTTGACTTCCTGTGTTGCTGCTGCACCCTTAGAGAGATTTTGCCAAGCTGACCACTACTGAGAAGATTCACCACTATTACAAGTGTTCTCCATTTGGAGATAATGGTTGTCACTGTGGTTCAGAACTGGCTTTGTAATGCTTTCCAGACTGATATATTTCAGAACCTTTTTTCTCATCTCTTGTGAAATTTCCTTGGATTGTGGCACTGTGTGCTTGTAGAAATTTTGTGGTGGCTACTTCACTCCTGATGGCAAGGTACAATATGAGTGAGGTTTAGATTCAACAGGGCTGGCTGCAATCAAGCCTGGCTGTGTTCAATCAGATGTATCTAATTATCAGTTAAATTTTGGTTAATTGCTTGATTGAATAATTAAGAAAATGATCTCTCTGAATTAGTTATGACTTATTTTTCACATGGTTGGTATGGGTATTTTATAACTTTTTTTCATTAAATAATTTCATGATAATTTAGAAAATGTATTTGCGTTTACTCTAGTTCCCTTTTGCTCTGTCTAATATTACATTCTGTTTAAAGATCTGAAACTGTTCAGTCTGAAATATGTGAAACAATTGAGGAAATCAAGATGGGAGCAAATTCTTTTTCATAGCTCTGTACTGCTTCTCTCCACTATCTGGACATCATTGTTTGTATACATATTCTGCCATTTACTTCCACCTGGAAAACAGTGACAGAGGGCATCAGGGTTTCCTGATTGGCCTTAATCAATGTGCTAGCCTGTGGCAGCTAACATCAGAGTGAAGCCAATTAAATACTGTAGCCGCACTCAACATCAGTACATTTTTGATCACCCCAGTTAATATTGGTTTAAGGGTATACTTCTTTTGACTCTAACTACATTAGACTGTATGCATGAAATAGCATGCAAAATTTACTGGGGGAGGTAAGAAAAGGCAAGCAAGCAAAAAAACCATTCTCTCAATGTACAAGTATTAGTATATTGAGAGAATGATTGTTTAAATTAGTTTTTATGAACCCCCGATCATATCATCGTTGTATTATCATTTCCAACAATGAATTTTCCATAAGCAATTTTGAACGGAGTACCAGAGGCAAAGGGATGGTCACAAAAATTCAGTCTTCATACAATTTGTAAATCTGTAAGATGAGCAATGATGACTCATGATAAAAATAAAATAAACAGAAACCTCACTTCAATTGCTTGTCTTTGAAATTAGAACAATGGTCCCATGAATAAATTAATTAAATTCTAGATAATCTCTTAAATTCAGTTGTAAATCCTCACTTGCTCATCGCCATTATGGACTGACATAAAGTAACTCAAGTCTGTTGATACTTCTACCTGACACACCTCAACAGTTTCTCTCTCCTGCTGGTGTGTGCAGCAGTAGGGGAGCTATTAACAGTGTGATTCCTTCATATGGATCACAGCCTTGCAGGCACCGCGAGCATCTACACCAAAACCGATTTCATTCATGGATGGCTTTTGGCACCTGCTGCTGTGTCTGAAATAAAAGTTTGCCGGTGTGTGTCGTGAGCGTTTTATGGAGAACGGCTCAAACCACTGCTCCAGAGGTTCTTTCAATGATATGCCATGGCAACCAAAAATAAATAAATAATACATTTTGTGTTCCACAGACCTGTACTGTATGTACAGAGCTCCCTTAATTGTTTGTGTACAAAACATTCCTGGGGGGTATTTCGGGAAGCAGGATTACTGAGTTAGCTGGATAATTGCGCTAAGTAAAACCTGGAACAGTCCCCTGTCCATCCCTTGAAGCAGCCAGGAGCTCCAGATCTGTCACCTGGCTCCTCTAAACTGCACTATACTGAACTTTACCATTTGGTCTTCTATTGTTCCTATTAGCTTTCACCTCAGTTGTAACCTGTTATGGATACATGAGGCGTGATGTGTGTTAAATTGACTGGTGAATTACAGCCTGAAGAGTACTGGGTGATGCCCTTTGGAGGACAGCATTGGCTTGTTTGTGCTCTCCAATGTTGACTGAGAAGGTGCAAACACAGTTTGGGCATTCTGAACTGGGAGAAAATAAGAAGTAAATTTTAAGTTCAAAAAAGAAAAATATTTGCAGCCAACAAATCAAGTAAAGGATCACATCTATCTCACTTTTCTCGCTCAGCACTGAGTCGCAGATGTCTTTGTGATCACAGATGTCTCTTCATGCGGACATTGTATCTGTTAAAGGCAGGCTCAAGACAACTTATATCATGGTGGAGGGTAAGCCCATTCCTTAACACTGTATCCGGTTACAGGCTGTTTAACAAAATACGGATGGTGAGACTTTCAGAAATAGACTGAAAGTGAACCCAGAGGAAAAATATTTTGCTCAGGATAGTCTTTTCTTTAACTCTTGAGAAAGTAGTAAGATCTCAATTGTGCATCTTTTTGAGATCACTTCAAGCTGAATTGTTGTTCCTAAAACCCCCTTAAGAGAAAAAGATGAGATAATGAGAGAATGAATTTGAGACTTCAGTAAGACGAATGGATATTGACTTGAGATGCGGTTGTTTCTCATGAGGTCACTATGAGAAAACTGAGACATATTTGAGAAGAATCATGAGATCCTAGGAGTCATAGCTGAGTTTTCATTGAGCTCTTTCTCCGATCACATGGTCCCATGTTCAGGAGACCTAAATTAGACTTATTTAAGATCATTTAGAGATCTCTTGTTTTGATCATAAATGAGATTATATGTGGTTGTTTCTCCTGAGTTGAATTTGAGAAGTAGGAGAAAAAGCCTTTGGTCTCACCTTAATATTAAAAATGGCTCATTTGTGTCCAGGAGAAATGAAAGAAACAACTATGAGATCTCTTGGATTTTGCTTTTCTATGGGAACCAGCCATATAAACAAATAAAGCTATTTAGCTTTGGTTTGGCACCACTGATGCATAAGAGCCTGTCTTAACCATATTTTAATGATCCTGATTATGGAGCAGTATGTAACTAGATAAACGTGTGGTTGGGCTCATTGTTATGCATAATTAGTCACATGCTGGAAAGCTAACCACCTATTTATATCAATGATGGCCTATATAGATGCTTTGTTAAAAATGAGCACAATGATAGAAGAACTACAGACCTGGAAATGATTGATAATTTGTACATTTCTAATACAGAGATCATGTTAGCCTCAAAGTTTTAACAGATAATACGTCAATTATCATCTTTGAGGTTTGATAAATTTCAAAGTTAGTAAATGTTCTTAGATGGTTGCAATATAAGAATGCACATGAACAAAGCCAGATTAATCAGTAAGCTTTTCTATGTGCTCGTCTCAGTCATATCCTCACAACAATTTCATACACACATGCAACAACAGGCTAAATAAATACATAAAAATGACTAAAGTGAGAATTTTCTTTTCAAACCAATCTAAGGAAAATGCTCATCAATGTAGACAAGGCAAAAAGGATAAGATGGTGAGGTAAATGCATCCTTTTTAAAATCATTTTTCAAAAAAAAAAAAACACCACTGGGATATTTTCCAATGCCATTCAGATAAACAATCATCCTTTTTGCCGAGACATTGCCTTGCTAAAGGGGGACAAGTACATTCGAGTCTCTAGTTTTAGAAACAGACGCCTCACAGGTCTTCAGCTGGCAGTTTCATTGAACAGTACTCGCCAAACATCAGTTTCATCTGCAACAGTGAAAAGACAATTCCGGGCTGCTGGCAATATAGGCAAAGTTTTCGAGAAAAAGCCACTTCTGAAACTGACAAATAAGAAGAAAAGGGTAAAACAAGCAAATCAACGCAAAGACTAGATGGTAGATGATTGGAAAAGAGTATTATGGATGGCATCCCGGAGTCATCTCTTCCCTGTCTTCACAAGCTGCTAGCTGCTATGTGAGGTGTCTGTTTCTCAAACATTTTCTAGACAAAGCTGTTTCTTTTTGCCAATTTTTTTAAACCACAATTGAACTTTAGAAATGCCAGTGTACCAGATACTGTAGCAACTGAAATAAATATATTTTTAGCTTAATTGCACTTAATGTAATGGGAGTGCTTTCTCTAGTACTTAATTAGCACATTAGTATGAATACTTAAGGATGAGGTACCACGGTGCTCTGTGGAGTATTGGCTGCTGAAAATGAAGCTTTGCAATCATATGTAAAGACTGAATTAAAAACAGTTATTTCAAACTAATAGTAATTTGTAACATTATCAATGACTTGGCTGTATTTTAAAAAATCTATTTAATGCTAACTTGGCGAATGAAAGTATTAATTTCATTCAAAAACAGAAACATTTCTCAGCGATACTAAACTTTTTAATGGTACAGACGGGTGACAAATTAAAGGAAAAACCTGAATTAATGAGGGGAGAAACATGACAAATGCAGATACTGTACGTCCTTACAGGTGTACTGCATGATACAATTAAGCAATTAACATTCCATCATGCTCTGTGGCATGTATAAAAATGCTGAGCAGGCCCAGCTGGCATCGATTTTGGATCAAGATGGCAAGAGTAAAAGATCTAAGCTACTTCGAAAGAGGATTCATTGTTTGGGTATGGATGGCAGGAGCTTCAGTCACAAGGACTTCTCAACTGGCTAGGGTTACAATAAGAACATTGACTAAAGCGACGACTGCATTTAGATCTATGAGAGACATCAGTAAATCGGGTCAAATTGTGGTTGAAAGCTTACCTTTGATGACCATGATGCTTGTGCATTAGTGCGATATGTTATGAAAAACAGAATAGCAACTCTTCCTCAGGTGACTGAGAATACAGGACGTGATCAAACTGTCAGCAAGAAAAGTCTGTTGACATCTACATAGAACAGGATAATGTATTAGGGTTGCAGTGCATAAACCCCTCATTACGGAGATGAATGCACATTTGAGAGTTCAATGGTGCAAAACCACAGGTAAGGGTCTACAGAGATGTGGAAAAAAAGTGATATGGTCAGATGAGTCATCCTTCACCATATTCTTGACAAGTAGGCGAATGCATGTGTAGCATACACCAAGATAAAGGTACAGGCCAGAATGCTAGACCTTTACAGTGAGGGGGTCTGGTGGCTCTGTTTCCTGGCATGGTTTGTGTCCACTTCGCCCCTTAGAGGGATTGGTCACTGCGATTAAATATAAAGTTATTATGAGTGATCACCTGTATGCTATGATAAAAAAGAATTATCATGATGGGAGTGGTCTCTTCTTGGATGACAATGCCCGCATACATTACATTACATTACATTACATTCATTTAGCAGACGCTTTTATCCAAAGCGACGTACAAAAAGTGCATTTTCATGATCGTAGACAACTGCTGAACACGGGTTCAGTAAGGTACAATTACTTATTTTGTAAAGCTATTTCTAGCCGAGAACAAAGAACACTATCCTGGTCTAACATCTGCGAAGCCAAACTAGGCAGAAGAATAAGCTAAAGTGCATACACAGGGCACGAGGGGTCACTGAATGGTTTGATGAATGAAACATGAATGACTAAATATGCTGTTGACCAATGCCAATAACAGATTCCAAAGGCAATCAAAAGCCTAGAATAAAGACTACATACGGAAAGCTCTGTTATACCCTAAGGAAGCAATTGAACACACCTGATTCATCAGAAACACCTGCGAAGCCATTTGTCCCAAACATTATGTTGTCATGGAAAATGTGCACGCCAGCCAAATTAGTTTGATTAAAAATCTAAAATTGTGGAGTACAGAGTCAAATCAATTAAAAAATCTGCTTTGTCCCAAACATTGTGGAGCTCACTGTATAAGAATGTATCTTGTTGATACATGTATTCTTGAGGATATGCGTGCGCAGTCTATCTTCCTGTGCTTAAAATGTTCAATTTCAAAGAGGGTACCTTATGTCATCCTGTTTGGAAAGTTGGTCCAAATCTCCTTCATGCTTTGACAACGGGTCACAAATCGATTTAAGATAACCTCTTGCAAGAACAATTCCAACATCTGAAATGTCCCCACTAACTGGATCAAATTTTATATGCTGTAATGTATTGTATTGCAGGAAGTTGGAACCATTGAAGGACGATTCAAAATCTCCCCTAAAACGAACTCACTTTTTTTTTTAAATGCACGAGGGAATATTTTATTTATTTATTATCCTTTATTTAACCAGGAAGGTCCCATTGAGATACAATATCTCTTCTGCCAGGGAGTCCTGGTCAAGATGGCAGCATAAAAATAAAAGTTTCATATTGAAAACATACCAAAAGTGTAGTTAAATATTTAGGTTAAATATTTTAGGTAGAATTACATAACTCATTTAGTAATCTACTCAATGAAAGACTTAAGGGAGCACTTAAATTTAAGTGTGCTACACAAAAGCACCTTCAGGCCATGTTAATACTGAAGGTGTTTAATGCAGCTGGGCACAGTGCCATTACCATTAACCAGGGCTGTGGTTCAAAGCCTGTGGCAGCCATTTATGTGAGGCTTTTGTTACTGTGGTGCTACTTTTTTTGCCCCAAATAGGCAATACCTATATGTGGGCAGTCCATACATGTTTTGGCCTTGGGTAAACAGTTTTCTTTTTCCACCAATTAACCCTCACTCGGTTAGCTAAATAGCTCTGCGCATCAATGCTGGGTCACTGACAGATCGCAGTAAAATATTTTATGAGGACGCATGAACACTCGTGAGGTGTCATGAACTCATAGATGTTGGAAAAATGTCAGATCACAAGAAAAACTGACGAGCGTAAAAAAGGTGAAATCCACACGTGGTCACGACCCGCCTTCGCCAGTCCCACGCTGACGTTTCTCGCTAATAATGTGTGAGAGAACGCAGTAGGGCTGAGAAACACATTTCAAACAAACTAAAATGCACTTCATTTCACGGAAACTCGCTAAAACAAATCAATAGTATTCATTAACACCAGAACGGTTCACTGTGAACAGCACGTGTATATGCAATAGTTGCTTGTCATTTACAAAAATAAGGTCTGATAGTAAATTTAACTGACAGATAGTGGGGGGGCTGGGGTGGGGTGGGGTGGGGGTAATGAGTTGTGCACTTTTTGAAGATATGGAATTCTGACAGCAAAAAAGGAGAAAGAAATCTATTTCCATTTGAGAGGTGGTGAGAGGACATGATCTCTTAAAGTAAAACCGACCCCTTGGGGGGGGCGGCTTGGTCTATCATCCGAGAGACAGCCGTGTCTGAGAAAGGGCTTAATTCGGGCTCTACATGGCAGGGAGGATTTCTGACTGAGGTCTGAGAGCCCGTGGGCAGAGCGGTCTCAGAATGCGTGTCCCTTATCAGCCAGAATACACACATGCCTACAAGAGACATTTTGCCCTTTCCTCCTGTTTTACAAAAAAATGCAAGAAAACAAAACATGAATCAAAGAATGTTCTGCATAAACTAGTGTTATCATTATAAACCATTATTGAAGTGATTTCATCCTATAAATTAGAAAACTGAAATAGACTAATTTATTTCAGGTGATTGTGTTTGTTAGTGGTCATACTATCAACGCCAGATATTTTTTTTTCATTACACGTATTCAGTGATGCTTTAAAATTTTAAATTGTTTTATAAACTTAACTCAAGGTACTGCATTAGCACATGTTCCCAGTCAGCAAAAGCCAGAACCTAGATGTGGAAATATAGGTTGGAAGACATTTTGACATAAATGGACTTGGTTACCCACAGTATAATTCATGTTTTACCCAGATGTAGCCTGCCTACATCCTAGTCGGCTAAAAAACCTTCACCTGAGAATAAGCTGATTTGTAAAATAGAACTCAATGAAACACAAAAATAGCATAATATACTCTGATTAGAACCAGATAAATTACGTGCAATCTGTGATGAAATACCACAAACAACCCCTCACTCCCAACATTTCTATCTGTTTTTTGCTTTCCATTTAATTTTTGTGACAACTGGAAAGTAGTACTGATGAGGTAAGCAGGAAATACCTTTTTTGCAATATTTATTGTGTTTAAAAACAATTAACAAGGAGTAGATGCAACGGAAGGTTGGAGGGGGATAACTAATGCTGGTGACTGAACACAGGAGGGTAGGGCTGGTGTTGGTGGCTGAACACAGGAGGGTAGGGCTGGTGTTGGTGCAGGGACAGGGGCAGGGTGTCCACCGCTGGGTCCATCTCTGAATGAAAGTCAGTTTTATAATAAGGTGGAGCGAGCTCCCCATGGGTCGGGCGAAGGCCTTTTTATGCGTTGATTGACGTGCTCGTGACTGCCTGCAGCTGGTGTTGATTATAGAGGACAGCCCAGCACCCAGTGATTAAATTATCCTAGCAATCACTCTGACAGGAGAGAGAAAGAGAGACACAATCATGGCGATGCGGAGACATCATCACGCATGGTTTTTTAGCTAAGAGCGCCATTTCCAGCAGGCATGTTTTACGCGTTGTTAAAACCAACCAAGTGTCTGCTCTGCCAGTTAGAGAATACAGCGATGCGCATCCGAGTTTCTCTGTAAATACGGTGACAGCGAGCTCGCTTCTGTTGCAGGCATGCAGTTATGACACCGCTGTAGCGTGCTAAGAGCTGATGAGTGCGCTGCTCCGCGGAGAGCAAGTCTTAACTCCGCACTCTTTAGTCTGTTCAAATCTCCATTAAGATAGCGCAGATGCTGCGCTGCATTACACTGGTTAGTGACACCATGCTTCCCATCAATGGAAAAAAAAACTGGAAATACAGCTGAACTGAAGGACATATTAGGTCTGTATAAAATTGGTGAGTTGGCAGCACAATTCTCATGAAGGCAGCATAGTGACACAAAATAACAGAACCTTCCTGAATACAATTAAATGCACATATAAGTGTGTTTCTGGACACAAGATTCATTAATTCATTCATTAACAGTGCTCAAAGCAGTTGAGCTGGGGTAGTCAAAAACTGCCAGTATATCTGCAGGAGGTTGCTCTTTCATCTCCTTTCAGTGTTATTTTGTGGCACAACAAACATCATCCTGCTTTGAAATCCTGCTTCTTCTTCTTCTCTGTATTCGATGCACAGAGACTAAATTATTTATGAAAATAACTAAGTTTATATTGTTTCTGTATTTGAGAAAGCAAGATGGGTAGCATGGTCCACGGGCATCCCCCTGTCACGGATAAGACATTTAGACAGTTTTAGACAGTGCATTTCTTTTTCTATAATATTCTTGGCCCATCAAATTCACAGACCCCACCACCCCATCCTGAACAATTACAGCGCAGTGTTTTTAGGGCTCCTGTCAGTCAGGGCCCTTGGATCCATCCTAACAGAAACTGTGTTCTTTCTTCTACTTTCTTCATCTTTCTTTCTTTGGTGGTTGATGCCTCTGTTCATTGGCCAGTGTGATATGACATAGTACTGTACTAGATAAACACACTGGCCCTCATTTATCAATCTAACGCAGAAACCAGCGCAAATCCGAGCGCAGAAATCATCTTACGACAGGGTTCACGTGTGATTCATGAAACGTTCGTATCTCGCCAATCACAGCGTAAGAATGATCGGGCGTTGATAAATGTGGCGGCTTAAAACAATCGTCATTTAAATATCACGCCCCTATATATTCTCGGTTTAGAGGCCTCGCCCCTAGAGTTTACGACATGGAGAAGCGTAATACGGCCAAGAAGAGAAATTTCTCAGACCTAGAAATAGAATCTGAACCAATTAGTTCTATTTGGCAGCCTGAAAAGTGGCATAGAAGGAAGTCATAAAAATGCAGTGTGGAAGGAAATCACTGCTGCGGTCAACAGCGTTGCCATGGACAATCAAACTCCAGCTGAGGTTGGAATATTTAATTTATACATCCATGATATGTATATCCTCTATATGTATAGTAGTGATTAGCTTATATCATAATTCTTCACATTTAGGTGAAGAAAAAATGGTCAGACCTCAAACCCGCCACCAAAAAGCGTGTTGCAGCCTGTAGGCGCAGCACCCAGCTGACTGGAGGAGGCCAGCTGGATTCCAGGCTTGCATTGACGCAGACTGAGGAGCGAGTGTCCACGCTTATCGGGTCTGCTTCCATTTCGAGCATAGCAGGTGGCGGAGGAGACACAGACGCACCACCTGTGTCCGAGCCAGATAATGGTAAAAATTTAATAGCCTAGGCTACTAGTATTTAAATAATTACACGGTTGCAGGGTTAATTTATTTCTTCATTTTAATGATGTTATAAACATGCTTTCGTTTCGTTCGTTTTGTTTTAGTCTTATGGGCGCGTAGAGGTCTTCTAACAGAGCCAGATCTGCCATTGCCGAGATTTGATGACTGTCAAAGTTCTTGTTTAAATAGGTGACTGAATAAGCATCTAACCTAATTGCTTGTAATTATGTCACCAGTAGCGTAGCCTAACAAGTAGGCTATCTCAAAATGAAAGAGAAATTAATCTCATAGCCTACACCAAAAAACTGTTAACCCCGTTAATTGCAAACAATTTGAAAATAACTATTTATGTTAGGGATATGACACAGTTGATGTAGGCCTTTACAAAATATAATATTTTGCCATAGGCTACATATTTTTAAGTGATGAATGTGTGGCTGCATATGCTTAGATGCCAGTCAGAATATGGTCTAATAACAATTCTCCGACTCAGCCAAATTTACTATGCTGCACCGCAAGTCCACGCTGACATGAAAACTTTCGTACACGAGTTGAGACTTGACGTGAGATTTGATCGTAGCCTCCGCTCACGTCCAAATTGCTAAATGCCGAGCTTTGCGTGGAAATGACCGTACGCCCAGTTTCCTGTCGTACGTTCGTTTCGTAAATGAGGGCCAATGGGACTACTCTGATGCTAGCGAGTGGCGAAATAACGTCATTCTATTGTTTATGTGGACGGTGTTTGTCGGTGCTGTCCGATGTAATTTTTGTCATGGTTTTGGCTGATACCCCCATTTCTTTTCCTTCCTGTACCTTTTCTTCAGTTATTACGGCCATTGGTTTTTTCATGCGCCTTTTCTTCAGTTATTATGGCCATTGAGTTCTCCATTTTGTTGATTGAATTACACACATGCAAATTTCTTTTTACAATTTGCACCTGTTGGCGTTCTATTTAAGCCTCGAGCAAGCCGATAAGATTTACTTCAGTGTCACTTACGTTGCACGAGAGCCGGTAATCTATCAAGCGAGGTAAAGGTAAAGGTAAAGGTAAAGGTAAAGGTAAAGGTAAAGGTAAAGGTAAAGGTAAAGGTAAAGGTAAAGGATTGAGAGTTGCGATATTGGATTGTTGTGGCTATAAAATTAGCACAACAGTCTTTAGCTAATAGGTTGTTGGTAACAAGTTAGTGCCACAACCTAAATTCTTTCTTTAGGGTGTTACTTTTCAGCCTCGGTTCGAGGTCTGTTTTCTTTGAGTTGCTCCGTTTTCTGCTCAGGCAGTTTTGTTTTATTTTCAGAAAGTTCATACTCCTTAAGCTTTAGTTTTTTACCCAGTATGTGGGTTGTTTTGAGCTTTTCTTTGGGATACTCTCCCTTAGGAGGACTGTTTTCCTTTCCTTTCCTTTTTATTTTTCCACTGTCCTTTTGTCTCTTGAGACTTTGTGGTTATTCTACCTTTGGTGAATAGCTTAAAGAACCCCCCTGTTCAGCCGTGGTTGGTCTCCCAAAACCCCCACTCCCTCAATTTTTCCCTTGCTCCAAAACCTGACACATGTCCATAGTACTTGTTTGAGGGTCTTGTCCCTGTTTCCATTCTTCATTTTTACCTGGCTTAATAAAGAAAGCTAATGGCTAAAGCTAAAGTCAGAACATCTGCACAGCTAACGTTTATCGTTGCCAAGTCAACCAGACAGCCGACTGCATGCATGATCTGAATGTAGGCTAAATAATGGAACGGATTGGGAAAGATTTGTTATTCCTGTTTGATTCTAATGATTTATGGTTGCACAGTATAGCTATTTTATCAATCTCTTAAATATAGGCAGTGCTAGTTTCCATTTTATATTGCAAATAATGATATGTATTATTTTCTCACACAGCATGGGTATAATCACCTGGAATCAACCCCTCCAGCTTTTGAAACCGTATGGCCTCGGGTCTTACACCCCACCTGACAAATGTGAGCAGAATAGCAGGCATTATCTGCAACATGAAGATATGCAGCAGGTCCATTAGTCTTCCAAGATTCGCATGCAAATTATTTTGAGGCCGGCAACAATTATTATAAATCACAATCAACTTTAGATTTTACAGAAGTGCAAAAGCCTAGTGTCCCACCCCATTAATTCAATTCAATTCAATAAACTTTATTTATCCCCGAGGGGCAATTAGTTGCTAGGCACATCATCAGTCAATATCAAACACGGGCGGGACACAGTATACACAATAACCTGCCGTCACATACAACTACAGCAGCAACAGAAACACAAATAAGTAAATATGCAGAAAGGAAACGCGATGGGGAAAAAAAAATTCAGTAAATTGTATTTAAAATGGAGCCTGTATGTACACATGAACACATGGACAGTCACTTGTGCCACTCAGGCTCAGACAGTGATCACTCTGACAGCCTCAGGCACAAACGTTACTCTCCACCTGACAGTCAACGGTACCGTCGACCCAGGGGCCACAGATCAAAGGCTGGGTGGGGGGGGTGGGGGGGTGAGGTGAGAGAGGAGTCGCTAAGCACGGTGTGGGCTTGCTGTTTGTGAAAGGCAGCCAGTGGCCTGAGTGGCAATTCACCATCAACGGTTAACGGAACGCCCATTGTGACTATGATATGCACATAAATCAGCTTGTGATTCCAATGAATTGTCAGGGAGAATGGAGAAGTCAGATCGCAAAGCAAAAAAGTATTTGAATGGATTCTAGGATAAAAGAGCGCTTCAATCTTATGCATCTGTACTGTGGGACTCTATACCACTTCCTTGGCAAAAAGCTGAATCTCTGAATGTAACTCATGAAGGTGTCACTGGTGATATTATCACTTTTTGGACAGTGTGCATGCTTAAATATGGACTTTCAGACTAACGCCAAAAAGACAGAAACAACTAAGGCCTCTGTGTTCCTCTGTTAAGGGATATGATTATCAGAAGGCTGTGCACTTATACACTACACACTATATAACCAAAAGTATCTGGACACCCCTTGGTCTGGGTCTGCATTTCATGGTTTGGGCTAGGCCTCTTAGTTCCAATGAAGGAAAATTTTAATGCTACAGCATTCTTAATGCTCTCTCTTTCTCTCTGTGCTTCCCTGCTTCAGCATGACAATACCCCCGGGCACACATCTAGGTCCATATCGAATTGGTTTTGTCGAGAACAGTGTGGAAGAACTTGACTGGCCTGCACAGAGCCCTGACCTCAACCCCATCCGACACCTTTTGGATCCAGTGGAAAGCTAACTGTGAGCCAGCCCTAATTGCCCAATCAATGCCCAACCTCACTAATGCTCTTTTGAGTGAACGGAAGCAAATCCCTTATGCAGTGCTTTAACATCTGGTATAAAGCCTTCCCAGAAGAGTGGAGGTTGTTATAGCAGCAATGGGTGGACAAACTCCATATTAATGACCATAATTTTGAATGAGATGTTAGATGTCAGGTGTCCACATACTTTTGGCCATATAGTGTATATATGACGAGAAAGGAATAGGACACTTATCGGAAGTTCACTACTTTGCCATCAGAGTTGCCAATTTCCACCGTCTGTGAAATGTCTCTACCTATGGGTCATAGTTTGTGTAAATGTGCTTGTTTTTGCATCAAATTTGTTTATAAATCCCAAATCCACTTGAGAAAGTGGTGTATGCATCCTTTTTTATTCGTATGCACTGTTTATAAGTGAGGCCCCCGGCTCATATTTAACATAGCACTGAAATAAATACAAACTGGCAAGACATTGCTGCACTCTATTTATCCAGTAATTAAAAATTAAAACCTAGATAGAACTTCCTCACAACTAATTGCAATTTAGAATGCGTGCGTCCTGGGTATATTTTCACAAATGGACAGTCTGCATATAACAACAATTCTGAGAGTGACTGGGGTATTATTGGCTCAAAGACAGCTATTTAATTATTTATCTTATTCAAAATTAACTGTTTAACCTCTTCAAAGGCCCTGCTCGACTTAGCATAATTTCCCTAACCAGATTTTTTTGTTGTTTGTTTTCGCTCTCTTATTCTCCATTTGGAGGGAACAGTGGTGATAATTATAGTGGGGCATGCATTGTTGTGTGTTTTTTTATTTTTTATTTTATTTTTATTTTTTTTACATTTTAGGCATGTGCCGATGCTCTTTTCCAGAGCAACTTACAGTAACTACATGCACGCACACACACACACACACACACACACACAGTCAGTGATGAACGCTGACAAGGCAGCACAAAAGACACAGCCTAAATAACTGAACTATACACCATTTAAACATACAGGGTAGATTGCACCTTGCTTTCGGTTTTTAGTATGCAGCGGGCTTATTAATAAAGTTTTCCAAAGTATATTGCCAGCACAGGATTGGCTACATATTAAGTATACAGCAGCGTGAAATAAGCTGATAATGAACTCCAGTTATCTCCAGAAAGTCTCCTGTTTGTCTCAGAGTTCATTGTTTATGTTTTCACTGCCATTGTATGCATACTCCTGAGTGAAATTCAGAGAGTTAATGGTGTAGGTACAGCAGAGAATAGAAAATACTTTATATTTGACTTGGGCAATTTCTGAAACATCCGGGACTGAAATGGATACAACACAGAGCCTATATAAACAAGACGATGCATAAAACTACATAAATATGCTTGCTAAATATGATAATTATGGTTTCTTATTGATAAACAAAATGAAACGTTTCCGGGTCTTAGGTCATAAATGGTGTATTCATACCTTCCGTTCTGAGTCCTAAATCAATAACTAACATTGTGATTACCAAAATTAGTATCCTATTTATTGGTATGGGCAGCACAGTGGTACAGTGGGTAGCACTGTCGCCTCACAGCAAGAAGGTCCTGGGTACCCCAGTTTCCTCCCACAGGCCAAAGACATGCAGGTAGGCTAATCGTAGAATCTAAATTGCCCATAGGTATGAATGTGTGAGTGAATGGTGTGTGTGCTCTGGGATAGATTGGTGGCCTGTCCAGGGTGTATTCCTGCTTCTCGCCTAATGGACACTGGGATAGGCTCCAGCACCACCCTGCCCAGGATGAACGGGTATAGATAATGAATAGATAGATGGATGGATGGACTTTATTGGCATTAGAATAGCATACAAAACTCAATTGGATGATTATTTTGATCGAAACTCATAATTGGATAATTAATTTGATCAAAAGGCACTTGTATCCATACATGAATTTCTGGGAAATCAAAAGCCTATATTTAAGGCTAAATATTGAAAGTGCCCTTATACCAGAACCAGAACATTTGACAGATCAGAAATACCTGTGAAGCCACTTGCTCAAACATTGTGGTGCCCTGAAATGAGGGAACTATGTATTTTAAGTGCTGTAATTCCTATATGTTGAAACCATGTGTGTGTATGTATATGTATGTATGTATGTATGTGTATATATATATATAATTTTTTTTTTTTTTTTAAACTTTCATAAAAGCTCAAAATCTGTACTTGAACCATGTGAATTCTTTGATTACAAATCTGAAGTTGTGGAGAACAGTGACAAATCAAGAAAAAATATATTTGTCCCAAATATTTTAGAGCTTGCTGTGCATCAGTTACCCGGTTAATATCATGCACACACACACACACGGGTCTGTTTATGGCAAGCTGATTCTAGTCAGGCAATTTTCCCTCCTGCTATGTCACTCCAGACCTTTCATATATTCTCTAGAGTCATTCGTTTTTGGCAGTCAGGACACGAGACCAGCACACCATTAATTAAGAAACTTGCTGCCATCGGCGATGTTTGGGACAAGTGGGTTGATCGCCTCGTCCCTGTCAGAGGTTGCTGTCTCTTCAAACAACGTATGCCAAGAAAACCATGGAAACATGGCGTGAGAATATTGGCAGAATGCAATGTCAGGACCGGCAAGCCTGGTACACGCAGATATACACTGGCAAACCCGTTGGCCTTGGCCTGCGTGTGGTACTTCAGATGACAGCTTGTCTCCAGTGGTAAAACATAACGTGATGGCTTCACCTGCACTCGGCCAAGAGCTGTTATGTGGAAAGCTGTTCCAGAACATTCTGCTCATTCTGAAGAAACTGGAACAGGGGTCGACAACCCTGATAATGCATTACACTCTTTATCTTTGGTGCATTGTTCATTTTCATTCATGGAAAGGGCAATGCATAACATTTTTGAGTGAAATGACATTTGAAATATCACTTGTATATTTTCAATGTTTTATTGACTGATTGTTTCTTTTACTGCAGGTTACTGGCATAGGCACATGTAAGTGAATAAGCCCTTGGTGTTCTTCTGTGTCTTGGATGTCTCTGTCTGCAAGACCTTTGTGGTGTGGATGGAGATGAACCCAGATCTGGTTGATTTATCTTAACCAACACCTTTCCTGCACACCAGCCTGTCTCAGGGTGGTTAGAGAGGTACAAGCCCAGGAAGCATGCTCTACCTCCCCCAACAGCTCATCTTGTCCAAAAAAAGGACAAAAGGAAGTGGTGCCAACTCTGCACCCAGAGATGTCAAAACAAGCATCATGTGCCTCAAATGCAATACATATTGTACATTTGCAAGGTGCATGTCAACACCTCCACAAACTGTCGCTTGTGCTTATGAACAAACACGCGCGTGTGACACACACACTTGACTTGCCTGACACATGGCAAACATTTTGTTGCATGAAATGCAAAAAATGCACTTTTGTGACACCTGGCGAGCATTTTGTTCACGTCGTGTTACATGGAAGCTAAGGTTTGTTGTCAAGTTGTTGCACTGCCATTACAGATTTCAATTCAGAAATTCCTGTCATCTTTATTTCTTGTGAACAGCTGTAAGACTTACTCCTGGCGCGATAAATGTTGGGAAATGAATTCAGGTTCTACAAGGTCCTTGGCCAGCTGCTTTCATTAAGCCCCCTGTGTCGAATTGTTAATCTTGTTGCACCAAAGGGAAATCCTGTTTTCAGTGGCCTGGGATGATCAATGATTATTTTTTCTGTTTATTGGGAGATGTACGCCAGCACTTAATTTTCTTCACTTTCAATTAACATTATCCCTACTTAGTTTTCCCGAGTTTGCTTAAAACAAATCAATGGCTAATATTGCAAACAAACTAAGATTACAGGCTACAAAAGTGCATTTGCATGGCCACAACATGCATTTTGGGTTAAATTATATGGTCCATCAACATTATATTTGATTTAAATTTCATGGATAATTTGCATTTTGTACACAATATTTAATGTTACATTTGATGCCTTATAGTTCTTGTAATGATTCCACTTTACTGTCTGCTATATTGCAAATTCCCTAATTGCCGTTTCCACCCTCTTCCCCACGCTGCTGGCGGGGCTCTTGCCCCAACCCTCGAGAGTGCTTTGAGAGTCGTCTGGTCTCCCCCACCTCTGCGGTCCAGCGCCTCCTTCGTCATTGCCTCCACCCTGCCCACATCTGCCGCCACCTGCTGTTCCCCATCACCGCCACCCGGCCCCACCCATCATCTGAGCCACATCACATATCACATCTTGTGCATAAACTGGCTGACATGCTGGTCACCAGTCGGCACCCTGAGCCGACCAGAGGAGGATGGGTTTCCCCCTTGAGCCTGGTTCCTTTCAAGGTTTCTCCCCATCTGCCACAGGGAGTTTTTCCTTGCCGCTGTTGCCTTAGGCTTGCTCCTGTGGGGGTTTAGGCTAGGGTTGTCTGTAAAGCGTATTGTGACAACTGTTGTAAAATACTCTATACAAATAAAATTTGATTGATTGATTCAAAGGCAATATGTTCTGTGAGATAAATTTTACTTATAGTAACCACATTGGATAGAAGATCCATTTAAAACATAGACATATTCTTCTTGAATAGCTGGTTTAGAATTAAGACTCAAACTGAGCTAACAGTATTATAATAAATAGGCCTCTTAAAAGCAATATTTTAGTTTAAGTACCTCAACCAAGCCCTTTCAATAGGACCTGTCTGGTCTACATTATAAAATAAATTGCATTTAAGATGAGGCACACCCTGGGTTTATTATTTTGAATTCCATGTTTTGAGAGAACCACTTCCAAGAACCTTTCAACCTCACAATAAGAGAATAAAAAATGACTACTTAATAAAATGGAGATTAATTTCATACAGAACAATAAATCCAATGAATATATTATCTTTAACAGTGGCTTTTGCATATTGCACAAAACCGATTGTGTGGTGGCTTCAAAGGCATGAATTAGGGAAAATAGAAATGCAAATAGCACACACAAAAAGTCAAATGCATGCTTTTCTATGCGGGAGTATGTCTTTTGAATATATTAATATTTCCAGTGTGGCATCCTCAGTAAATAACACTGAAATTAACACTTTAGACCATGGCTACAAACAAATACTTTATTTTGAACAGTCGTCTTTGTGCTATCGCTCCCCATTGCTGTCGAACTCCCTTTATATTTGAGTGCTACTGCAGGGTTGCTCCTGACTCTGCACTTTCTAGAAAAATGACATTAATAAGCCTGCTAAAGCAGATACCCCAGGAGATTCAAACGGAAAGTGCTTAAGAGTTATATGACCCCAGAGACGGTTAATAAAGCTAATTACCCATTAGAATCAGCGGTAGACTTGGCATTTACCCCGTTGCTATTTTTCTTGGTGCTACACACAGCTGCAGAAAACTTAGTTTATATAAGCATTACAGGTAGTTTGCTAAGGGGGGGGGGGGGGTCACACAAAATTAATTGATTGTTATGCAAAATCAATTGATACATAATTTATTAATTTTATTCCCAGTACATTTCTTTACCTGTAAAACTAATCCTTTCTTATGCATGGCATGCTTTCTCCTGCAATAATCACACCCTCCCCCCCAGTCCTAAAAAATCAAATAAATAAGACAAAATAAAAATAAAAAACACCTTTGTAAACCTTTAGATAAGTCAGCTTGAAGTATTATTTATAACTTGGCTTTGTCACCAGTTATATATTCCCCTAATGTTTAATTATATCATTTGCCATCAACCCACACTTTTGTAAAGAAAAAATGTAATCAAAATGTAATCAACTAAGGTCTGTTTTGCTTAGCTACAACAATGAACTTCTGCAGTGGAATATTATTCAAATCTCATAATATCTGTAATTACTTTAACTTAAGGTTATATTCTACACTTCCTTGTTAAGTGTCATGCAAACAACACCTTCAGCAATGTTCAACGTGTTATTACCCGCATGTTTATATATGTATATCAGCTAATGCTCAGTAAGAGTTCTACTCCCCCATTCTTTTAAGTTGCTTTCCAGTGCCCATGTTTATGACTAACACGCGTGCCCTTTTGTTTTTAGCCATGTGTCTGGGGCTGTCTGACTTTACAATAAAGGAATGATTTCTAGTTGCTTCTGCTTTTCCAACATATTCATCTGCAGACTGCTCCAGGTGTTTACATCCGACTCTAGTCTTGCTCTTTGTTTGTTTCAGTTCTTCAAGGTCCTCTGTGAAGCTCTTCCTTTTGTCAGCTTTCACTGTCTTTTCCTTCTGTTTTTTTATTATTTATTTTGTCTTCAAGGAATACAACATGCCTCTGCCTGTCACCAGAGGCTGACATTATAAGCTCCGTTGTGATGGGAGCTTTACCGAGCCCCCCCCCCCCCCAGCTGCCCTGGTGCATTCGAGTGACCCGCTATGCTACCAATGAGTCCTCTTTGATGTTTTCCACCACAGCCTGCTTCGCAGAAACCCCACACATGGAGGAACGGCCTGCTAAAACAGCGCTTCTAAAGAGCCAGATTTGAGGTCAAAATCAGCGAAACCAGGAGTAACAGCTAATTCTCTGAATTCTCATGCACTGACTCACTAACATAACTGCAACGAGTGTAGGAAGGGGAAGGCGTGGTTAGGGGTGTGTCAGCATGGCGGAAAGTTCAGCGGCTTGTCTTGGCTTACGTGGTCAGAGGCGAGGGTTGGTGTGGTCTGTAATGATGCTGTTGGCTCCCCCGAGGGCAGTTGGTGTAAGTGGCTACTGTATAAACAGTAAAATGATGTCTTTCACTTTCCCAGCAATTATGTGCTTGTTACCTCTCCTTTGCATCTCCTTCAGTAAGCCAGGAACCTCCTCCAGCCCTGTCCTGAACTCAGCTGTTTTTCTCTCTTGGCTTAAAAAAATAAATAAAATTGGTCATTTTTTTCTGGCCTTTTGAGACCCAGCTTTTTTTTAAATTTATTTTTGTGTGCTTTCTTTTTGTTCTGTAAATATAGTGAACTTTTTTGTGCATCCCATCTCACTACAACATCACACGCAGTGTCATGACCAAAAAATTCAGAACCAACATACCTTGTCCCTCTCCAAAACGGGAACATGTAGTTCCATCTGTTTCATTTGTATTTTTATTTTTTTTCTTCGTTCAGAGACTCATCAAATAACATTGAGTTGAATAAAGTTTGGATGTGTATGGAGGAGTGAGGACCTTTGGATGTGTGAGGAATGTGTAGTCCTCTGTTTATTTCCATTTGCAGTGACTAGCAATGGCTGCCTTGTAAGCTCATGTAAATGCTGTACAAACACCTCTACATTTGTTCTACATTTTTAGAAAATAGTCATTCATTCATTCCCCTTCTGAATGAATTGCAACTGATGTTCTCACTAAAGAATTAAATTAAAATATAGGCTTTGGACATTTTAAATAAAACTGAGGACATGGCCTTGGTGTCCTCAACATCCCTGACTCCACGATGCCTTGTACATTTGTGTCAGAGTTACAGTTACACGGCTCCGGTTCCTGACCAATAAGAGGCCCTGTTTTTGTTCTCACCTGTGTTCCTGTGCATTCCCTGTGTTTCGTGCCTCGTGCTTGCTAATTGTGGTTGTAATTGGATTATGGAATTTTCACATTCTAGACATGCCTGCTCGTTTTCAACGATTGTCTGCATTTTACTTCCTGTGTATTTGAGTTCTTAGTTTTGTTCAGTTTGGTTGTTTGGCCTTCGTGTTCTCTTAAATGATTTCCTCGCTGCTAGTCCCCAGCAGCTCCTTTTTTGCTTCCTGTGTTCCTTGTTTCTCCTTTTTTTTTTTGTTTTACTGGTTTAAATCTTCAGTAAAGACATTTTATTTTACTTACCTCTGCCCCTCTGTGTGATCTCTGCACCTGGCTCCTAATCCTTTCTGTGAGCCTGTGACTTACAGATATTGTGTCAAGGTGCTGACACCTTCAGTAGGCAGGTCATTTTGCCTTCTCGTGGTAGTCAGTCTACTGCTGTCTCACCAGCCCTGGGTCTCTTTTATTTAAATGCTGTCTCAGTTACTTTGACTCCTCTGTGCAGTTATACATAGGAGAATGCCAATCAGGGGCTAAAGCCTCTATCCGCCAGTAGCGTGGCTCTGTACGGATCGCTGTAGCCTAGAAAGATGCATTTCTATCATCCAAAAGCACGAGTGTACAGGCGAGTGACTACGGGGTGCAGATATCCTGCATTCTATGTGTATGTTAGGACCTTAAAACTAAGGTAGTGGTTTAGTCAAAGAGCAATGCCAGGTTAAAGTGAGTACAATTAATTATACAATGATTTAAATTATATCAATATACAATGGTGCACTGCAAAATTAGAGTGGTGAAATATCTATATGCGAATGGTGCACAGGAGGTGGTATTGAGTCTCCTTGAACGATCCCAATTTTCCCTTCACCCAAGGATGAAAGAAAAACCCCAAATCAAAGAAAGACAGAATTACAACAAAACAGCAGTAACATCAATGTCTGCAGTCGACAGTAACCCTGTGTGCATTATCTCTGTAAGACTATCAAACCAGGATAACCTTTGTAGCACCGCCGGCTGCTGACTCATAGGTAACTTGCATTATCTACCATTATTATTACTGTCCTCCTTTGAATGGTGATCCAAGATCTTTATTCAGCGCCCACTGTACCACACCATCGATGACACCAACGTGTTCCCCATGACATCGGCTTTTCAACAACACCAAGCTATTACACTGTATGGAAAACCTAAGGTTCACGTAATGCTATTTCAACCTAACATTTCAGAAACAGCAGAATTCGTGCAACTGAAGTTTTTTTTTTTTTTTTTTGGGGGGGGGGGGTGGGGTATTTATCAAACATTGCTGACTTCCTGTCAGCACCGTGGATGGTCAGTTCTCCTTTGCGGGTCACACTGTGTTCTGTGTTAAGCCAGTTACTTATGTCACACATGCTGCACAACAGCTGGTATAACACCAATAAACAGTGAAGTAATAAACGACAGCACTAATAAGAGCCACGGAGCAGAAGCTGGGTAGGTGGGAACAGGGCGGTCTTTGCTCCTGAAACCAACGCACGCAGTTGTCAAGCTGAGTCAGAAAGGTATAGCGGGATTGACAAGCAGGTTTAATTCCCCCCATCTTGTCCACAGTTGTCACCAGGGTGAAGAGCACCTTCGCTTCGCAGCAGGTGTTCTCGGAGAAGCTGTCTGCCATTAGTGGTTTGGGAACTGACAGCCACATTGTTCTGGCACCTGTAATGAGCCTGAAATATACGTTGAGTCTATTCTAATATGTACAGAGCCACGTTGTTCATGGGGTGGGAGAGACCAGTGTGGAATGCATGAAAATGGGATAGAGTACATGTGTATGTGTGAGAGAGAGAAAGAGAGAGAGAGAGAGTGTGAGAGAAAGAAAGAGAGGATCTGACCTTACCTTAAACAGCACAAGCTGGATCTTGTTTGTCTTCGTAACAGCCAGCCTCCAAGTAACGCCAGATAACAAAAAAAGTTGTGCTTGATTTAAAGAGTACATACTTTCTTTTTAAAAGGTGAAAGTCCAGTACTTGATTTTTTTTTTTAAGTTTTAAAAAAGTATCTGATTTAAAATGTATGTATCAAAAGTAGAAGTATCACATGAAAAAATGCCATTGCGTGTCCCCGATGTGACTATTTTTTTTTTTTGCCAAATTGCAACTTAGCATCTTGCATCTAGAAACTTGGATTTACAGTGTCAAACTAGTTAACTAAAGTAAAATAGTTTGAACAAACTTTCAATGACCACATTCTCTCCATTTGGTAAGATGAAAAAACACAGGACCAAGTTACATGAAATAAAGGGTCAAGTTACATTAAATTATTTAGGAAACATTGGGTAGCATTTTTTTTTTTTTTTTGTACCTTTTTATTTAAGTTTATTTTATATCAATACTTTGAATGGCAGGCTTAGATGTAGCAAGTTTCAATGAATTACTTATGAACAGTGGTTAGCATTCCTGTACACTGAAAACATTTTTTTTTAACACAAGCCCTGACATTCAATACACACCAATATGCTGTTAGCTGTTGAGGGTTTGAAATTGGGTGGGATTTTGGATCTATTATTATTTTGATTGATGTCTGATTGAAGTCCCCTCCCATTATGAGGGTAGCATCAGGATGAGAAATAATTTAGGTGACTATAGGTATGAAAAAGTTGGGGTTGTCTTCAGTAGGTGGCATAGACATTCAGAATTGTGAAACACTGTATAAAATTAATTAATGTATTATCACAAATCTCCCCTCTGGATCCACTGTGGATTTCAGAAGTGAGAAGGTTCGGTCATGTCTCTATTAATTAATATAGCAGACCGCTGTGCTTTGAATTGTAGGATGCAGAGAAGACTTTCAAAAGACAACTATGCTGAACGAGTTTCTTATGCTCTGTTTCAGATAGATGGGTCTCCTGCAAAAATATGCAAGACAAATATCAGCCATCATCTTACACAGCACGTTCATGACCTTTGTTCTTTTAAAAGGGGAATTGAGGTCATTAAAATTTAGTGAAACGTGATTAAAGTTGTTCAACTAAGCCATAGTACAAAGTTAGTGGAGTATTGGGCTGACCAAAAACAATGATTTCAGCTGAGGTGAGTGTGTGTGTACGTGTACTGTATATGTGTATGTATGCACACATATGTGAGTGAGAGTTATTATAGAGAGAACAAGAGAGAGAAAGCTGAGGGGTAGCAATATTAAAGGATAGGAAACATGAGTCACGAAGGATATGCAACAGAACTACGCTATAGTGAAAAAAGAAATACTTAAACTCAAGACAGCAGAGAGAGATAATACAGTAGTGTTATTCTTAACTTATTTTCAGTGCAGGATGGGTAATAGATGAGCTTGAACTTGTACTTGAGCACATCTACAGAATCAAATAGAATATCTACTAAATGTTATCTTCAGGCCTTGGCTGATCAGAACAAAGCATACACGACATGTCACTGTGCATTAAGTTGAATCAATTTCGTCTTATGCTTAGCTGAACTTAGAAGAACCATGGTGTCACTTTTGGGTATTTGTACAGTTCTGGGCCTTTCTGCATGGAGTCTGCATGTCCATCTGTCAGCAGGCAGTGCGGGAGAATTGCGTCTCCTTCGGAGCAGAGGTGGTTGATTTATATGCCGCATGACACCATCAAGCAGATCCGGGGCGCTGGAGGCTCACTATGCAGTGCACGAAGGGGGAGGCGCCCATGAGAATGAGAGCTTCAGCCTTGTCCTCAGGGTTGTGTGGCTAAAAGGTGGCGATAACAGGAGTGTGTGTGTGTGTGTGTGTGTGTGTGTGACCCGACACTATTGCGTCTAAAATTAAGCAGCAGGAAAGGGCCATAGCCCATACAATGTTAAAGAGGCCATAAAATGGGACTAAGAATTTATAAATTATTGTGGAATAAACGTATGTGCAACAATATGCTGCAATTCAGGCCACCTGAAGTCACCTGACATCATGTTCCATTATCACATTTGAGAATAGTATTCCACATCACACTTACTCTTAATTTAGTCACGCTGGCTAAGGGAAGCTTTGTGAAGCTTTTACAAAAAAAGCCTTAATGCAGAGAAACCATTCTTGCATTTGATAAGAGGTTCTGTCTTTGGCCACAAGCAGTCATGAATATTCATAATGATACAGAAATGTAAAGAAGTTTTGCCTCACAAGAGGTAGAGAAAGGGGTTTTTAGCATCTAAAAGCACAATAAGACTGGCAATTCCCTATCCAGTCCATGGGAACATTTGTATTACCTTTTCACTGATTACAGAAGGTGAGCCAGTAGTTTCTTCCTTAACCCCTTTGTGCAGATGTCAAATATGGCCAATCCCTCGCCCAATTGGGGGGTTTTCTATTTAAGGCTTTATAACTCCAGATGTGAGCATCAGATTTGGCTGGTGAAAATGCTGAGTGGCTTATGACTTTGGAAAACCACTAGTGAATGTGGAGCCCTGATCTTGTATGATTCTGTTTTAGAATTGGTGGTTTACAAATATGTGTAAATGTACAAACCAGCACAGTTGAAACACATTCTGTCATGGATTTTTATTTTTATGGTTATTTTTTTGAGTTATTTCATAAAAACCCTCAAGGTTGTAAACATAACGTAACTTCCTGGGGTGCACTTCGAAGAGCCCTAACAACAGCGTGTAGTTACTGTGCACATTACATCAAGCTCTCTTTGAAAAATAGAAAGCCCATTGTCCTCTCCTTTCCAGCAGCAAATGGGTCCATACCCTTTTTATTCTCACTTTATTTGTTTTCTCCAGACAAAACACCACCAACATTATAGCCACAGCTTGTTGTTCTTTTGACTTTATGCTTGATGTACTCATCAGCTGACTCTTTGCAAGCCAATCACAGAATGAAATAAGAGAACTGATGCAAACCATACAATTTGTCCAAACTGATATCAAGATTTTAATTTGGTCACATCGCATGTAATATGCAATAACTGTAAAAGACCAAATCCACCATACAGTGTGGCAAGCCCTTTAAGCACCAGGAGAAAAATGTTAACAGTAAAACAATAAAGACAAAGGCTAATTGCTATGAGCTTAATTACGAATAACAAGCAGTCATTATTTCACGGCTGTAATAGAGATTATGGTCTTGATTCTTCTGCAGCCTGGGAACTCAGGATCTGTGATAAAAGAAACTTCATTAATTTTGTTATTCAGTGCTCACTGTAATTACACTTTAACTAGACTTTATCATTCTAATTTGATTGAAATATAAAGACATTTGGAGGGAGATTTTCTTTAAGCTGCAAGTTCCATATTTTTCCACCATTATGTTTTGAGAGAGGTAATTGAAGGTTTAGACTATGAAGACAGTAAAAATCTTAAATTTGTCAGACAGCAATTTAAAACATCTTACATATGGAGTCTTCCTTCTATGGAATTTGCACATCTGGAAACAATGTGGCTGATTCTCTGAAGAGACAGATTAAAGTTATCATTGTTTCATGTGAAGTTATTGAAATACACGCACACGCGCGCGCACACACACACACACAGCCAATTGACTTAATTTAACATAATAATCAACAGAAAGATATGGATAATTCTGATTAGGAGAGCTATTCTTGCTGTGGTGTTAACATTTCCATATACTCTATATTTCAACTTAAAAACTGGAGTTGTCAGTCATCTGAAATGTTTTAGTAAACTTTTGCCAGTAATAACCTGGATTACATGTAACATGTAACTATGCAAATAATTATCTGTTAAGACGTATACTGTCAGAAATGTTTGTTCTAACACAATGATACAAATAAAAGTGTTTCTTTTAATAACTTATTCAAAGTACCTGAACAATAGATGCATGTATCCACCTTTCCTAATTAACAGTAATTATCAGAATCTGTCTTTTTCTGTATCTGTTTAATGGAGACCAGAGAAACAGTTAATGTGAACTGAAACAGAAGCAGTGTATTTGAGTCAGATGTTAACAAAAATATGCATACCATTTCAGTCCGTGCTATGTTAAAATAAATACGCATCTAACAGCACATTTAGTTCACAGCATATTAAATGGAGAGTTGTAAAATAATTACCAAGACCTATTCAATTTAATAGGCAAATAAAGTTTGAGACACTAGTCACAAGGAATTCAAACCAGTATGAACAGGAGGTCCCCAAAAACAGTGTCAATCGTTTTAAATACAATGCCTAACTAGAAGAAATAAAACAATAATGTGTGCTTAGATAGGACCTATGACACCTTGAGACTGACTGACTGCAATTTTTCATGGTTCAATATTGCTTCTCATTTTTATTTTCGGCAGACAGTTGTTATACCTCTAAACGGAATATGAGCAAGCTGTCTTCAGACACAAAGTGTCCCACTTGTATGTTAATTTTATCGGCTGACTGCTGTTTAAGGTATTTCACTCTAAGTTTTTTTTTTTTCACCTTTGTGTATTCCGTGCTACTCTTTCCATCACCTCTCTGTAACTTCTCAGGATAAACAACCCGAGGGAACACGCGAGAGATATACTGCTTATGAAAGACTGCAGCTGGCACCCAGTTCATGTGTAACACCACTACAACATTAAAAGACTTTATCATGCGGAACAACCTGTGGTGTGACCCAGATTTGAATACACAGAGCTCATTGAAAATTAGTATGTTGGTTAGTTATAGTTTGTTTGTTAGTTTGTTAATTTTTGTTTAATAATGCTAATGGATGCTAATGCATTATTTCCCCTGAAGTCAACTGCGGACTGTGAGGTGTTTTGAGAAAACTGCCTGTAAAAACCACTGCTTGTCAATTACCTTAAACAAACAAATACAAATAAATGAGCCTATTCATTTCTGTTCTGACAGGTTTAACTGATGATTTTTTAACAGCAGGTACAACAGTGACTTAAACATGATTAAATGTATGAAATGAAATGCAAAGCTCATATTTAAGGGAGAAGGAAGTGATTGTTGGGGACAATTGCAATGATGGACAGATACCGAAGTGATTTTAGACATTTGCACATTTTATGTAACCAAGAACAAAAGTCCTGAATTCACTGAAAAGATAATACACTGGCTCATTTTCCTTTGAAACAACGAGTGGACACCGAATTAGAAGCAATAGGGGATGGCTTTTAAGAGAATAATTGGACCACATTTGACAAAAGCAGAAAAAATTTAGAGATGAGAGAAGTATGCAGTGGGAAACAGTGTAATTGCAGGACTATGACCCCAAGAAGAAGTAATCTTAAAAGTTTCTTAAGTCCTCCTTTCTTTTTATGTGAACTGTACACCGTGGAAGAAACTGAAGTCAGGGTGGACGGAGCTGGTCTGAATTTAGCAGCTCTAGAATAGTCTTGGAATGCTAAGCCTTTTCTGGAGAATGAGGATCTGTACGTATGGTGGTCTTGGTCCTCAAGTGGCAGTTGTTCAGATGTGAACCAAAGTGACTGAAGCCTTTCTGGGGATATGACTTGTGTTGAATTAGCTGTGATCCACAAGGCTCAGTGAAAGCCATCTCAAACAACTGAAGATTTCCTGCCCTGAGGGTGGAAGTCCTTTCTGTGAGTTTCTCAGCCTGGCTCTGAGGACCTTGCCTTTGGGCTGTGCTTTTCTTGTTAAGAAGGCTGACGTGCCTTTGTCAATGCCTGCAGCTAATATACGACTCAATTGGGTCTCACTGAACTGTGTTTTTACACTGTGAAAAAGTGTTGAAAGAAAAAAAAAAGTAGCAATAAACCTTGTAAAATCAGTTATCAAATGCCTTTTGTATGGGACCTATTTGATCTCTGTAGACATACACTGTCTCAGTTACTGTGTATGTGATTACAAGGAGGAAAAAATGGCAAGTTGTGTTTGCTCATTCATGTATTTATTTATTTTAGCAATTCCAATTCATTTTAATCTTTGTAACTTTCTTGAGCCTCCTCAGCAATCGTGCTAAAAACATAAATCTACCAATAATCGTAAATAATTTACCAAGCACACATTAATGGAAATGGTCATCATTGTGTGGGCTTCTGACAGAAGTAAACTGTCAGTAACTATAGGTATAAATGTTAACCGTTAGATGCAGTTTTTAGGCGTTCGTGTGTAAGGGAGACGGATACACTGTGGGTCTTGAACCAGCAGCTCTCACCGGCGGCTGTGCACAGCCCATATGACTGTTGAGATAAAGATCAATGTTCCGAGCCGTGGGAGCTAAGTGTGCTCTTATTCCATTTAAACAGGGTTGTCTGTAAAGCGTATTGTGAAAACTGCTGTGAAATACGCTATTAAAAATAAAATTTGAATTAAAAATGGCATTAGAGGTATTTCTCATTGATCATGTGTGTTCAATTGCTATCTATAAAAAGTGCCATAATTTCTACATGGTGAACCCACCGTGTATAAGAATACCTGCAAATAAAAGAAAATGTGAGCTTTAGCCATATGTGAATTGTTTGATTACAAATATAAAATTGTGGAGTATGGAGCCAAATCAAGAAAAAAAAAAGTCTTTGTCCCAAACATTATGAAGCTCTCTGTATATAAGTAAAATTAAAACAACGCACACCAAGGTAAATCATCTGTACACACTTAAAAGCAAAATGTGTCCTCAAATCCCCAAAAAATAAAAAGTGAAGGAATAGTTTTACATATTTTATGACTTTTTCGTTTTATGCTAATGTGAGTATTTCCAGCGGAAAGCTCAATTATAGTTTTAACCGGGCCACTTAATTACAGGGATAAATGGAGCAGAGCACAGCACTGATCTTAGGCTGCGGCGGCTCTGTTTCTGTAACAGTGGGGGTTTTTCCATGCGAGATTAGTGCAATACTTTTCAATGAAGCAAAATGCATTTGTTTCATCAAAATCCGTTTACGCACACAACAAAAAAAAAAGTCAGCATGAACTGCATAAGTAATTCAGTGCAGCAGGAACTTGCCACTCCAGTGTATTTTTAAAACATGAATTAACTTGACGTATTCCTTACTGATCCCCGTTTTTAAAATGACCTTCATAAATGAGTATAAAAGAAGACCACTCTAAAATACTTGGTTACAGTATAATAACAGTATAATATATATATACTGACATACACACCAGACAAGGCATGTGGGATGACATTACATTATTTATTGACCCACGTTGGTTTCTCCTGAAAGGGCGCTGTTTTAGGACATAGCGACATAGCTCAGGAGGTAAGACCGATTGTCTGGCAGTCGGAGGGTTGCCGGTTCAAACCCCACCCTGGGCGTGTCGAAGTGTCCTTGAGCAAGACACCTAACCCCTAACTGCTCTGGCGAATGAGAGGCATCAGTTGTAAAGCGCTTTGGATAAAAGCGCTATATAAATGCAGTCCATTTATATAAGACAGTGGCCTTTCAGAAGAGGCCAACATGTCAATCAAAAATATGCATCATTGACTGAAAACTACTAAGACCAGTCTGCGGATTGATTTGGCAGTTCTCATCACATTTTTAGTGGAAGATATAAAATATAAAATAAATATTCCATGTGTAAAGTATTAGACGGCAGCTAATACTACACATTACTGCCATAAATTCAATGTTAATGCACAACACATATAACAACCAACGACCACAGGAAAGTTGGTTGCACTTAAATGGATATAATGTATTATCAGGTTGTCTTCACGAGCAGTGTACTAATACATACAGTACAATGTACGCAATACAGTGCTGAATACAATTTCTTTCATACTTTTTACTTCAGGCCAAATCTTGTGTATTGACTCTAAATAATTAACAATGCCTCATTTGGGAACTCATAAATCATTCACAACACAGGCTCTGATTAAATATGTCTAAGTGTAAATTGGAATATAATTTGCTGTGTGAGGAAACAAACAGCATGAAAGCAGAGACAAAAAGAAGGGTAAGCAAATACACTTCCTGTAAAATAAATACACTTCCTGTAAAATAAATACACTTCCTGTGTATATGACAGAAGGCTTTGCTGGAATCTGAAAGAGCTTTCTGTTTTCCTTGCAGCTCTTCTGTTTAACACCCCTACTGACACATGTCAACAAAGCCTGAGATTCAATCAACATCTGTCCTTAAAGTTGTCATGCAAATAAATGATTTTTTATTTCTTTTTTTTATGCATGAACAGTTTGGTGAGTTAATTTTTTTGCGCCTGCAAAATTAGTCAAATCGTTTGTGCAAAGAACAAAAAGTGAATCAAAGAGCTTGAATTCATTTGTAATCAAAGCTAAAAAAAAATGGTGATTGAACGCAAATAAACAGCTTGAGAAATCTGGTGCTTCTGTAATTGGTAGACAGGAGGATATCTATTCGAGGCTAAATCTGTGCAATTACAGAGACATTGTGAGAGCAGCATTAATAATATGCATTTGTAGAATTATCTGTTTGATTTCGTTGACATAAATACAAGGGAGAACGCTGGGTTTGGTATTTGCTTGTTGCTTAACCTATAAGCCCAATCACAATTTAAAGTGTCGGAAAGCCATCATTTTTCTGAGAATTAAAATTGAAATTTACCATCATGAATGTTCCCGCGTAAAGATATTAATGTGTGAGGACACATTTACATTTAATTCACGCAAATCAAATGGGATTGAGCCCTGTCTTGAATCGTCCATGTAAATTCATGCCCTTAATGTCACATTTTAACAGTCGGAAAATGAAGACTGGATCGATCTCCGTGCGTACAAATGGAATTGATTCCATACACCCATCAGGGAACAGCATTGACTTCTCACCTGAAGGATATAATTTGCCAAGGCCCAAATCATAATTAGTGAACCTAGAGAAGAAAACTGCTGGCCTCCTATAACCACTGGGTTCAAGAGAATTAATAGAACCTTATGTTAAAAAGCGGCATTCGTTTTCTTCCAGCTGCTCATCAAGGAAGATTTGAATGCATGTTTCTGTCACAACGTATGCAGGAACTGCAAATTAAACATGCATGCATGGTTACGTTGTCAAATTTGATCGACCAAGAGACCATTCCTTTCGCCTGCCTTGTTTTCCTTGGAGGCGAGCTGGCGTTTCAGCTGAAGATGCTCAAAGCATGCACTTGAATAGGTTATATTTTATTACTAACTTGCATGTGGTTTCCTAAGAAAATAAAGCAAGAGTAGACAGACACTCTTGTATGCACTGGATGAATGGACTTGTTATCTGTATGAATAATGAAACGGGGTTGGAGCATGTGTGAAGAAATCGTGCAGAGATTTTGCGGTGTTCCACCATAAATAACTCCGATCCTAGGGCAGGGCATCTTTTATTCATTCGCAGTTCATGCTTGAGGTCTGAAGATTATCTTAGTGTATTGCTTTACGTGAGTTCACCATGGTCCGGCTTTTAGTAATCAGACACTGGTAAGCTTCTATTGAGAGACAGTACCTGACTGCTGTTCGTGTTCCATTGGCAGGAAGAGGATAGCTACAACGAAGGCCCCTTTCCTTTTAAAACTCATTAAATGTTGATGAGATATCTTACATATTTGATGAAAATTTTAGATGTTATTTTAGTTGTAATATGGTTTGGTTCAACCTTCCATTGATTACACTTAAATAAGCAAAGCCTAATATTTGCATTTATGTTTGAGTTCTTTTCTCTTTAGTAAGGATAAGCATGGCACAATATGTGGCCTATTTATAGCTTTTTATGAGGTGAAAAAAAATATATTGTTGTGTGGTTTTTCCGCACAAAAAAAAAAAATCCTGAAAAGGATGTAGAATTACAGTTTAATTTTTCAGGGATAATGGAAGGCCTTTAAGTGCCAATTGTATAACTTCAAATTACTTACCAGCGCAAATGCGAAAGCAATTTTTCAATCTCATTTTTAAATCAGAAAGGTTGATGTAGGGGCTCAGATAAATGAGCATTGGTGAGCTACCTGTTGTGAATGGAGAAAGAACTAGCTCACGAGTGGAACACGAGTCAAGCTCCACCGGTAGCCTGTTGATTGTACCAACAGCAGGTTGCACAGCTCCGTTTAGCACACACGAGTGCAATTTAGCAATTACACAAAGTGCCATTTAGATTCAGGTACGTCGTGCAGAGCAGGCAGGCGAGAACACACTTTCGTACATTCCTGTGCATCTCAACAGCATGCCAGTAATGCAATCAAAGTGCCTGACCCTTAGGGATGGGAAAAACCCGCTAAACGGTTAGACGGTGCAAAAAAATGCATTAATGCACTTAAAGGACGAGGTTCTGAATCTGCCAGATTTCAGTTTAAACCGACATGTTTAAACGCATTATTTGAAATATAGCCAAGGTGTGCTTTGCAATGCATAGTTGCAAAAAGCCGCCACAGAGCGGACATCAAAAGCACATACTGCGGCCTGAGTAAGAGTGAAAATCACAGAAACTCGCCATACGATGGGTAGTACAGAGCAGACAACTTCAAACGTGTTAAGGACACCACAGCAACGCGGTGTTGGGTTTACTGTTTATCTTCAAAAAAGATGGGTATTCTATAAAATAAAAACAGACAAAATATTAAATTGATGCTTTATAAGTTGCAACAAAGAAAAATGCAAGACGCCTTTCCTTTAATGAGATAAGACTTGTCACGTTTCCTTGCCACGTTTTGGTGCACCTTTTCAAATTGAAAACCCTCATTGTCGCTTGTGGAGAATTCGATACGTTGGGCTTGAGCTGACAGAGCGGCTGCCACAGAGTGCATCGCTCACCGTCACTATCAACTGTTTACATCCTACACGATTTAGCATTTTTTTCACCGCTGTTGCAGTTTGTTAGCTCAGTGTCGAAAAATTTATATTTGACATTATTTTTTGAAATCTGCTCAAAGTGAGACCAAATTGCACCTTTTCTCTTTCATTCTTTGTGATGCATTTCAAAGAATGTAACAAATCAAGACCAGATCAATACTGAAAAGTGGTTTGATATTTTCTTTATTCTGGTGATTACATGTACTTCTGAAACTGGATGAAACCAGATTTCATTTTCCAATCACCCCAGTTCTTCCAATCAATCTAATACCCCAGGATGTATACAGCACCAGGATAATAGTTTGGAGTGGATTGAAAAAAAAAAGCAGTAACATTTGACATGCTAATTTTCGCTAAAGGTGGGCCTAAGTATCCCCAAAATCTCTCCAAATGGCACCAAACCACTCCAAATTGGAATATTGTGTGCATATTTTTTCCAGTCGTATTCCACTCCCAGATGCTAATTGCATTGAGGGCGGTACCCTCTTGGCTAAGCCCTCTATTTCAGCAAAAAGTTGTCCTTTTGTCGGGCTTCTATATAAAAATTAACATGTTCAGAATGGTTACTTATCACACACAAGTCCACTTAGTGCATGCACTTGGTTTTACCTTGCTGTGTGCTCTGACCTGTGCTCTACATTAACCGTTGATTTGACTTTTGAACTGTCCAGTGTGGTTAACACTACTCCAGTTACCTTTATGCAAGCATTTGCCAAAACAGGAAGTGAAAGTAACTTGGTATGCAAAATAATAACTAAGCCACAATTTCAGCTTAAGCTGTGTGAATGAGATTGAAGACTATGGGACTGTAAGGTTACTGTACCATATATGGGTTTTCCAAGCAGGGGCAAAAGTCACAATGGGCAGATCATCGAGAGAGTTGATTTTTTTCAAGTAGTAGCTTGCTTTCAGTTAATTTACTCAGCACTGGAATGTCTAAAAGTTTCACTTTTATTTTATTTTTTACTGTTTGCAAGGTAAGAAGTTGCTACCTATCTGTCTGTCAGAGAAAATGGAAAACGGCAAATAGGGCAGGGAGTCTCTTTCTTTACCTGGCAGCCAGGGGGCAGTATGGACCCTGAGTGCACAATGAAGGACAGCCCAATCATTGATAGGTTTGATTTCATTTCAAAAATTTAATTGATATTTTTGTTTCTCAATATTGTATATATCTGCATGTAACTCTAAAACAATGCTAATTTCCTGCATCACTGTTCTTTGCAATATAAAAATCCTGATTGATCTCTCTCCTATCAGGCCAAACTCTAAGCCATAAGCAGAATTGCACTGTTCCTCTTGAGCCCACCAACACTTTGTTCCACCTCTTCTCTGATTCTGTTGTGTAATACCAGTTATTAAAACCATGAAGCCTAAACATTCAATTATATCCCAAAGTTTTATATACCAGCAGTTACTTTCATATGACACACAATAATTAATAGTGGATGGATTATCATGCTAAACATGATACATGATGCAATAACTATGCTATAAAATGTGTGCTACTGTGGTTTAAAATCTGTGATTACAAACTGATATTCTGTAATTTCAAATGCTATCTCAAGGAAAATAAAAACTGCACTGATATTCTACCTGTAGGACGTGTGGGTGGTATTTGTCTAATGGATTTATAATGACTCCTCAACCTTCACTGAAGTACTTGAGTGGAGGTACTAGGTTTGAGTAAGAACAGACTCACAGGGACTAATGTACAATAATTAATAACTTATTTCTACACTTGATGTAACAAATGGGGGCTACTTTCATAAAAACAAAAAAACTGTTTTGTTTTCTCTTTTTCTAATTTGGGAAGTATAATTGTCCCATCTCTGTAATGGCCTCGATTCTCAGTTTCAGTGAGTACACATTAAAACATGTCAGTCTACAATTTTCATCAAAACATGTTGGTCGACAACAGCTAATGTGGCTGAAGTAGCTAGTGTGCAGGTGAACACTTGACCACTGGGGGCACTGTTGCACAAATGTGGGAAGGCTTATCTGCTGAATGAACCCATCCCTTCCAGATCAATGAAGAGACAAATTAGGCACAGCACCATGGGACGCTGTTCCACAGTGGGGCTAGCATTTGTCATAGGGTGCAGGACTAAATCAAGTTCAGTGTTAAATCAACTCTAATAGAGTATGCTTAGTCATGAAAATTTAGCAGTCAATACTAAAACCAGTGAAAGTCCATGATTCTTGATACCTAATTCAATACCACAGTAAAAAAAAAAAAAAAAAAGAAATCCCATGTACTTTAGCTGACACTCCTTCATTAACCCTAAGGTGCAAGATCACAAATGTTATTTGAATTTTCCTAACTGAACATGGAAATTCTTATGTAAAAATCACTACTGGTAATTGAGAGCAATGGAGTTATGGAACAATTGACTTAAAATTTAGATAAAACATTCTTAAAAACCCACTCTTCAAAGGGTTTTAAAAAAGCTATGACCTTGAGAAAAAAAAAAAAAAAACCTTGAACAGTGGCATTTAGCCTTTTTTACAGTAAATACTAAACAGCAGCTAGTATCTCCTCCAAGTACTTGAACATTATTCAGGTAAACAATATTGTGCTTGCACTCATATAAACAGTGTGTGCACGTAAGCTCAACAATACATTTCTCTCAGAAAATATAAACCTTTTTGATTCACTTCAGTGGTGATAAAATTTACAATAAGTAATCCTAAGTGCTTCTGTGTTGTTAGCCTTTATTGATGTAGCCAACACAAGCCAGCAGTCCTAAGCTATTGAAAATATGTTTAATGTTACTTGTTCAATCTAATGTTAAATGTGAAAGCGTTGGATTATGGTCAACGGCACGGAAAATTTGTGGCACAGCCTGAATAAACAGCAAAATCCCCAGTAGAAGATTAATATGAATTAAAAATATTATAAGTCATACATTTTCTGAATAGTCATTGATCTTGCTGGGCTGTCAATGAGGCCTTACGCTATCACTGCAAGAGCAGTAGTCTACTGTTCACTATTTCACTTACTGTTATTCACTCGTGTTGTTCACAGCCTTCCCAAGTGTCCCAGCTGTCCTCAACAGTCTTCCTCTGTTTGTTGTCCTTCAGACAGGAGTGCGTTACCAATGCATGCTGGGATAGGCTCCAGCCACCCCCCCACCCCCCTGCCCGACCTTGCCCAGGATAAGCGAGTATAGGTAAGGGATGGACCACTGATACTGTAAAAAATATATATAAATATAATAGTACCGTACTGGTTTCTGAATTTTGACATCAACCTGATACGGAAATATTAGTTCTTTTGACATCCTTAGTTTAGAGTATGTTTGACAACATGTAATACCGACTGGGGCTCAAAGTCTGCAGTAGCTAGCTAGCTTAGCCATTACCCAGGTGGCACCTGTGGTAATGTGATTTGATTCAAATTGGATGTTAGGATTAGGGATACCGATTTATCAGTTTCTCACCTGCAATTCAGTCCTCCCTCAGCAAGAGGCCAATAGAGCTGTCTTGTCAGTCGATTTTCACATTGCCCCTTCCCAATAAACAACATCAGTACTAATTAAATGTACTAATGTACTAATTAAACAACAATGTTCCCACACTGTGCTGTGCTGCTTACAGCACAGACTGCAGACATTTGTGCACTGTTCAGCAGTAATGTTTGTTTTTCATTTTTTCTTGCTAAGCAATCAGAAGAAGATCTACACATAAAACCTGAATAAATACACTAAAATCATTAAACAAGCTTAATCATAACAATGAAGCAGGTTACAGCAGTGCAGGCAAAAAAAATTAAAAGCTAAAACAGGAAAATTTTAGGAAAATAAAAGGATCCTTTTTTTTCTTCAAATACACAACTTAAACTTTGAAATTAAAATTGATTGTAGTCAGTTGTATAACCTTTGTCATTCTTTAGCAGTTATTCATGTAAACATTTCCATAGAAAGACACCACAGAGTTGGCTGGAACAGACAAGCATCGTTTTGCCTTCAGCGTAATATATCGCACCCGCCCTAGAACTTGCCAAGTATCACTGCAATGCTTGAATGGCAATAATTTTCGTTGAAAGTGCTTGGTATTCATTGTTCGGTTGGTCAGCCATCTTGCGCGTTTCGTGCGGAGAGCTTGAACGAGGCCACTCAGCCCCTGCACAGTCCCGCAGCTGTGCCAGCACAGCAGTATTCAGAGAGATGTTCATTTCGAGGTCCATAAATCTGGAAATACATCCATTAGATGTTAATGGCAGCTGTCTGCTGCTCAACACTACACATTTCCCCCCCCCCCCCCAAACACACACACACACACCACACACACACTCACGCACAGTTTCTGAGGATTCCCCCTTGTTTTTTTTCTCTTATTTCAAACCATAATTGAGGTTTTTTTTTTTTTTCTTCAAATGCTTGTCCATTCCTACTATTGTGCCTGTATGGATTTTTCGCAAACCGTACAAAATAAATTGACTTCATCGGTGTGCAATGTACCAGGACGTACTGATGATATCCATCTCACCCTGTGGGCATGACAATGCCGGTTCAATTTGATCACAAATCCAGTGTCAGATACTGCTAACAGAACATTCAGCTTGAAATCGAGACACGATCATAGATTTAAGGTGGGATTCCTTTTCAGGCAAAAGGCCCTATGATTGCACATGTCTAACAATTTCTAACAACCCAAAAGAACCAGCATTTTCTATGGACGTTGTACGGACATCCTAGCTAGCCAGATCATTTCGGTAATTATGCAGGACATTTTAAAACTAGCCCAAAAAACTCACAACTCGTTGGAAAACCACTGACCTGGCAACACTAATTAGTGCTACTTATTATATTGACAGGCTTTGGCCAGTCCTTAAACAGGGTTTACCAGAGATTTGATTCCTGAGATGCAGTGAGGCAGTAAAGGGTGTGTCAGCACTGGTTTGATGGGCATTATAAATGTAAAGAAAGACTAAAAAAACTATTAAAACAGTTAGAAAAACCACAGTGGACGCAAATGATATGATCTCTCCTTGAACGTTCCTGAAAGAAATAAGTAATTACACTCAGAATTACCACTGATATTGCCCCCCACCCCTACCTATTCCTTTCTATTCTAATCACGATGCAACGTGATAAAGCCTGTTAGGAAATGTTTGTCGTACAGTCAGAAGCACTAGCAATGTCAGACTTTCCCAGAACGACGTTGGGCTATGCAAGGACTCCTGATCGACCTCTTTTGGGCACACTGAGGTACTCTCATTCATTATTCATGTTGTGCATAAGTAATGCTTGGAGTGGTTGGGCTGCCTGTGCCTAGCCCGGTGCTCAGAGGGGGGTGGCGGTGTCGGGGACCGCCACTCTGATCTGGGTCATCTCGGGTGCAGCGGGAGGCCTTTAAAATACAGGGATCAACGTCACAAGAACAAGTCTATGAACAAGTGCAGCCGTGTGTGTGAGAGTGTGCGGAGGAACGGGGGAAAGGAGGAGAGACAGAGGGAGAGAGAGAGAGATTTAATGTATGTACAATGTGTTTGCGTTTTATTGTCTGAATTGTCTGTTTTATCAGATTTTAACAATTGTTGGACACAATAAGGGAAACGCCCAACAAAAATATGAATGACAAGTAATTAAGAAGCAGGGAATAGGGATAACCTCAGCATTTCAAACAGCTTCAGTTCTTATAGGAACGCTGTGGAACACTGGGGGAATCCAGGAGAGAACTCACACGTTGAAGTAGGAACTGAGGTAATCATTGACAATCCTTACAATCTGCCTTCTTATCCAAAATAATTTTCCATAACTTACAAGTAAAAAGCTACAGCTGGTGATCTAACAAGCACATTATAGAAAAAAAAATTATCAAGCAAGGTGTTGACTGTGTAGTCAGGATCATCAGACAGCAGACAGCTTACAGCGGACAGATGCACATTATCAATATTTAGTCCTGCATCTTTTCAAATAACGCTGCTCAATGATCCTTGGTGTCCACAGCAACAGGTGTCCCTCAGTCAGGTTGCCAGGCGATGTCCAGCGGCATCCGTCTCCTAAAGAGGGTTGTCAGGCGATGGCATACGTCACCAGTCCGGCGCATTTTCCGACTGGGATCTCCGCGACTGGACCGTGATGTCATTTCCTCCACCCGTAGGGTGGACAGAAACAAACGGGGACAGCACACAAAGCAAAACGAAACACAAAGCAGAGGAATGTGACAATCAGGATGCTAATCATCTCAAAGACAGCAGAGTTTTACGAAGTCTGTAAACAGATGATATTTAAATTGCATTACTGTAGTTGGTCTGGATGGCATCGTCGATACTACAAAGATCGATTACGTGTCAGGTAGCAATTATGACACCTACATTTTTTACATTTTCATATTTAAAACATCTCTTTTTCGTGCATTTACATTTACGTTTATCTAATTAAGTATCGTTCCAAGTAAAATTCCTTGTATGTTGTCAGACTTGGCCAGTAAAAATGGTCCTCTTGGCTTCATCCTTTATTCTTTAAATGAGAAAATAAATCATTGTCTTCTTCACTGGTCAGCTGCATCTGTTATCTCTTGTACTCCCTTCTTCTTCCCGCTCAAGGCCTGAAGGGGTTGAAGATAGGAAACAGAAACAACCTGGGAACGAAGACCCCTTTAGTGAGCAATGGACCATAATGACATCTGGGGGGCAGGAGAAGGAAGGACTTTGCCACAGAACTGGAAAAAAACAATCCAATTACTACAGGTAGCAATCAGCTGCAGTATATTAATAAAGAGAGCGATCAATGGTAAACAAACTGAATATGTAATAGAATGTGTGTGTGTGTGTGTGTGTGTGCCTGTGTGTGGGGAAGATGCTTGGTCCACTGACACCATCTCACATCACAGACCAACACTGCCAGGCGTCAAAGCAGAATGTAGAATTAGATATCACCACATATGTACACGTATATTAAAGCATACAATATTGCTTCCACCATTCCAAATTAACTGTGTGAGAAATAGTGAACGGTTAATGTGTGCCATTCATACATGCAGATCGTGAGATGCTTAGTACAACCAGCTGAAATGGTGGACAGATATAAGAAAACACAATGCATAATCAGAGTGAGTACACGGGGAGGTAGCAGTAGGCATTTTAGTCAAAGGGGAAAGCACACCCCTATGCTGTCATACTGGGTCTAAACTGTGTGAACCGAGATATTGGATCATTCTTCAAGACCGAAAGCTACCCATCCTTTGAGAGATGAATGAGGTGGTAATCTACTTTTTGCTTTGTGCTCCAGAACTTCCCTTAAAGGTTCAATGATGTGTATATCCTTTGATTGTGGAGGCCAGTGACGTTATCTTGGTGTTTGTGAAACCACTTTTGAATTTGTTTAGCAATGTGTAATTATCATTTCGGAAAATGTGGACAGTTTTTGTAGGGTGCGCACATGGCTGCAAAAAAAGTCTGTCTTACAAGTGTTTTATTCTTGAAATGAGACTTAATATTTTCTACTTGAGAGAGAAAAAAATAATATATTAATGTTAAGTTTTAAGTTACTGTTTGCTTGACAAGTGAAATTTTCTTATGCCACTGATAAGTCTTGAAATGAGTCAAGCTGCCTCATGTCATTAATATGTAAATACAAAAATGCTTGCTTGGGTGGCACGGTGGTGCAGTGGGTAGCACTCGCCTCACAGCAAGAAGGTTGCATGTTCTCCCCGTGTCCGCATGGGTTTCCTCCAGGTACTCCGGTTTCCTCCCACAGTCCAAAGACATGCAGGTAGGCTAATTAGATACTCTAAATTGCCCATAGGTATGAGTGAGTGAGTGAATGGTATGTTTGCCCTGCAACAGATTGGAGGCCTGTCCAGGGTTTATTCCTGCCTCTCACCCAATGCATGCTGCGATAGGCTCCAGCACCCCCCACGACCCTGCTCAGGGTAAGCGGGTATAGATAATGGATGGAAAATTCTTGCTGAGATTTTTTTGGTTCTTGCAGTGTGCATATTCCTTGACCATTACACAACCTTGCAGAGCACCCAATGACCCCCATGGGATGACATTACAGATCCACCACAATGTGCCACCAGACATTTTGGTTCAAAGCTTCCTTTGGATTTTGCCAATCATAAACCTGTCCAGATGTAGGAAAGGGTAAAAGACAACTCATCTGGCCAAATTACATTTTTTCATTGCTCAGGAGTCCGGTTTTCTGCTGGTTTGTGCATCAGTCTTAGACACAAGTGGTTTCCTGGTGACCGCCCTACCATAGATATCAGCTTTGTAAACCTCATGATATACAGTTTTTCTTGACACTGGTTCACAGAAGTGTTGATTCAATTCTATGGTTATTTTTGAGACCGTGGCTAAACCCCAAAGTTACAGCCACAAAGAATACCATATAATTGGTCTGTATTATTCATCTGAGTAAATGTTTCAATTTATTTTTGTGCCTTTAGGCAATATTTGCACATGCACTTCCTGGAGTGGGAGACAGAATATATATGCACGCACACACTCGGACACACACACACACACACACGCGCATATATCCTTGAGATATTCTGACTGCACAGCATCTGAATTCTACTGACTTCTCTCCTCTTTGAGCCACCTTATTAAATATCAGACAAGATAAACAAATGACCTTGATTATACAGGCAGATGCTTCACTGCATGACTCTACAGCAGAGAGGCAGAGTGGGTGTTGGCGGGGTTGGGAGGGGGGTTGTCAGGTTGCTAGGTGTCTGGTTGCCATGCCTGTTATCGTCACACGCAGGTGATAACATAAAAAATGTTATATAGGCTGACAACACAAACCAATAAAAGTAAATATTTAATAAATACATTGGTATAAAATTCTATAGACTGTTATATGGCATGCTACTGGCTGACTAAATTAAAGAAACAATGATGATACCACCACAGGCTGCATTTCTGTGGGCCTCAGTGCGTGAACTGCAACACCAGAGTAATTAGTATATGATTGAGCACATCTGGGCTGGTGCTGTGAAGTTAGCTTGGGGAGGAGGGGCGGCTATAAACAAATTTTTTAAAGGGTGCAACTGGGGAAGCAGGTGGGGGGAGTTTGGGGAGGGGAGGGGAGGGGAGGGAGGGGGGGGGGGGGCAGCTGGAGGCCGGAGTAGCTGCCTCTCCAGAAGATAATGGGTGCTTGTTATCTGTGGCAGGGTTTGTTTATTACTTTGGTACGTGTGGAGTAGACTTAGCCAACGTACCTGTAGAGGGCGCTCTTTGTTAGGACAGAAAGCGTGTCTGAATGCTGAGGTATGGTAAGGTCAGCAGGAGAGGGAGTGCATTTGGCTAAAGGGACATTGGGGATCATTTCATGAATTGTTAAATAAAGAAGAATTTTTACTTTCCGTGTTTTGGCTCTGCTTTGCAGTCTGCTAGCATTCTGCTAGAATATTAAAACATACATAAAGACATCTGCAACTTTTATAGTCCACCCACTGATCGGGCAACTGCAGTCGCTCAAAAACAAAATTAGTTATAATATTCCATTTGTGAAAACAGGGGTCTTGCGGAGTTCACAAGAGGGCATGCACCATGCAAGCTTACCAATATGTCCAAGGTGTAATAGCCTATGGAAAATCGTATTTTTTTTCCTGTTCAGTTTAGAAACACCAACTGAGCCAAATTCTCTACACTCCTCATATACACCGGCACATGAGCCAGACCCGACTCTCTGCTCCACAGGCCACACGGTACTACAAGAGAGTTGGCACTGAGGGTCCATTTCTCTTACCTGTGGGTGCTCAGTGTGTCATCAGGAACATCACCCTACCATTTCAGGGATACCATCAATCATCTTCTGATTTCTAGTCATAATTAGCTAATGACACAGCCACAGGTCACACAAGTAGAGGACCTACTCAGCTAATATGAACCAGACCATTTTTACATGTTTATTGACCAAAACAAGTTTTGGCCAAGTCAGAGAAAACCTTCCAGGCATGTTGCATATTGGCTTACAGGCAATACTCCATTTTGATTATCATCTGGCCAGTAGTGTAGTATAACGGGTAGGGAACTGGGCTCATAATTGAAAGTTTGCAGGTTCAGTTCCCAGGTAGGACACTACCATTGTACCCTTGAGAAAGGCACTTTACCTGAATTACTTCAGTGTATGTAATCCAGCTGTTTAAATGGATACTATGTAAAAATGCTTAAGTTGTCTAAGTCGGTCCTTGATAAGAGTGTCTGCTAAGCAATCCAGTTATGAAACATCATGGACAACACACAGAATGCCCTCCATGTTTGCGACAAAGACATGTTTTTCTTGATTTGGCTCTCTTCTCCACAAATTCAGATTTGTAATCAAACAATTTGCACGTGGATAAAGTGCACCTTTCATTAAAGGGTCTTAAGACCTTGACCGACACACCCAACAGCGGCTCTCCTACCACACCGCTACACGGTGAGTTGAAGAATTGCCAAACGTCTCAGGCACATCAAAATTCACCACAAAAATACTAGTGCAACGGCTCCCAACATGCTATGCGTTGGCTCGAAGACGGATGGTCTCATCTGTCCACAAGATCTTTTTCCAGAACTCTGCAGGCTCTTTTGAGTTATTCTTAGAAAAGTACAGTCCAGCCACCCTTCTTTGTGGCCAACTAGTGGTTTCCATCTTGCCTTACAGTTAAGTCTTCTGAGAACAGTAGTCACTGACACATCCACACTAGTCTCCTTTTGATGTGTCTGACAGGTTTTCTGGGTGTTTCTTCACTCTTCGGTCATGAACTGTAGAGCTCCTTCTTGGCCTACCAGGCCCTTTGCGATCACTGAGCACACAAGTGCTCTTTCTGTGTAATGATGTTCCAAACAGTTGATTATGGTAAGTCTAAATGTGGCCTATGTCTCTGTTTTTTTTCTCTCTTCTTATTCCTCAGCCTCCTAATGGCTTCCTTGACTTTCATTGGCATAACTAACAAATTTGACAAGCACCAATAACAGACTCCAAAGGCAATAAGGCTATAATCAAGATTAGAAACTGAAAGCTTTCTTATACTCTCTTAAACATTTTGATGCCCTGAAATATGGGGGCTATGTATAAAAGTTCTATAATTTCTGTTATAATCATGGTCACTTTTGCTGAAATATTATCCATTTCAACAAAGGATGATAATATACCTGCAAACTGTTGTGGATGACAAATCTGTGCTTAGAGGATGGAAACTGTTAATGGAAAATTACTGTGTGCCTATTGTAAAATAACACGTTCCTGTTATTGCGAAAATGTTCAGGGAGTACCAACAAATGTAGCTGAATTTACATAAATAACTGTTCTCAGCCACCATGACCTATCTATAATACTTTCATCAGCTGCACTCTGGGTGCGGGTAAAACTGTTTATCACACTATAAGACACAGATGAAAATTTTTAAAGACCACTGCAAACTGCATTTATTCAGAGGATTAGTGATGCTCTTCTCAACTGTCTCAAAAGTCTTCATGTCGAACTGAATTATTCTTTGACAATTGTAAAAACTGTAAAACTGAATTTACGTATTTGATGATTATTCTTCTTCACTTGGAACATATATCATACCCCTGAAACGAAAACTAAACTATATAGGCACAGATCTCAGACATTTAAATGAACAACATGGAAAAAAAATTAAATACCACAGCAGACTGTCAGTTTTTTATTTATTTATTTAAAGTCAAACTGAAAATAAACGGAATTTGAAATTAAATTCAAAAATAGTATATCAATAAAAAACTAATGGAAAAGATAAATCTGCAATAACCTCCGTGTCATGGTTGATCAAAACCTAATTTTGTCTCACAGAGGCTTTCCCCCCAGAAGCATTAAAAATGCAACATTTTCAATGTCAGATTCTCCGACTTCGCCGCATTCATTACCACCCGCGATACCGTGTCATCATCACAGCACTTTTTATATTACTCTCCAAATAGCAGCCCAAGCTGTTCCAATCCCTTCAGTTCTGCTGTTATAAAAACCCTCCAAAATAAACGACTTTCTTTTTTTAGGAAAAAGGGTGGAAGCAGGGTGTTGCTAAATCACGAGTATAAGTGGAGTGAAAGAAGCACACAACCTTTTGCAGTGATGCAGGCTAGCAGAGTTAAACTCCCCTGAACTGCCCGGTTTTATTTTACCTGATGAATCTTTCAAATTAGTCACGCGACAAAAATTTTATGTGCACAGTTTGCAGGTAATAATGTTGAAAAATAGTGGTGATGAGAAACAAATCTAAAGGAACTAGTTGGGTCTTGATGCCATTCTGCAAGTGAATCCATAGGCCGCTTCCAGTGCCAACACTTCTTGGATGCGACACTCAACCCAGCAGCATTGGAAATGCTTTTTAAGGTTTTTGCCTATTTCAGGAAAACAAATCAAAAGGGGTGATAATTACAGTGGATTTAAATTTACAGATTACAATGATTTTTTATAAGACATGCTCACTAAAAATTTCACAAGAATGCTTATTGCTTCCATCTGTGCTCCAGATGCCATACATAAAAATGTAGAGCCTTATATCTGCGAAACACCGCTGGAATGTAATGACTGTAACTTAATTATAGCTGCAGGTTATGATGTTGCGTTTAATCCTGTGTGGGATTGATCCTCGGAAGAGCGATCCATGCACACACTGCACCCTCCATTGACTCTTCACTCACTTTCATCTCAGGCCTTTTATCTCAGATTTAATCTGTGATGTGTGTGCTTAATCTGTGACATATTAGGTTAGAGATTATCTATACTGTCAGCTCATCTCCAGAACCTATTATATTTCTGCACTCCCCACCCCCCCCCCCATCACCTCCCCCTCCAGTTCATTCTGTACCTCAGATATAAATATAAATAAATATTACCCGTTTTGATTTCAAATCATGCCCCAATTTTATGTAACACCATCCCAGCAGACAGGTACCACTGCTGCACCTGTAGATGGTGTCTAAATGACTCCCTATCGACAGATCCAACAGTCCCCCACGTCTGAAAGGGTCTAATAGAATTTCTAGGAAGTAGCAGTGAGCACAGTAGGAACCCACACCTGTGGGGAGTGACCAGGTGCTTTAGCACAGATAAGAAGTTACCCACCAATTACACGTTCAATCATTCACAAAATCCATTTATCAAACCTGAACAGAAGATTGCTACATTGGAATAGAGACAGAAGGATGAATGCACACACACTTATTAATAATTAATGAGTAATAATTAGTCAATTAATAATGATAATACTTAATGATACTCCTCTTACTCCAGTCAATGAAATCTCTGTGTAAAACACTTTATTACACACTGTAGCAGATAGAAGTATTACTTTCAGGGACATAGGCCTAGTAGATTATTAGATCCCTGGCTGCAGCAAAGCGAGACTAAACCATCAATTAATGTGATTTGGAACAGAGAAGGATCAGTGTTATCTGACCCACAATTGACTGTGAGAATGTTTCATGATAAGTTACACGCATCAAGAACTGTGTGGACGAGTATAGCTGCAAACCTTTTCTAAAGTCTGAATTTTCGTGATGAGCCCTGTGAATAGTAATTTATTGGAAAATCCTGCAATTAAATGCAGTAAATATGCTTCAAAAAGGGAGGCAGTCTGGCCTGTATGGCATCTTTCCAGAACTGGATTTGCTTCTCTGGGACCTTGCAGGGCTTCTGCTTTTAGAATACATAACATATGGCATCCATCTTAGGTCCGTTCACAGAGATCCGAACGTGACACTTATCCCTCTCTTGCTAAATAAAGAAAAATGCATGCAATACTCCTGCTAAAGACAGATGCAGCTTATCATATATGCATAAAATATATTAACATATTTTGGAATGATATGTTAAATGTTTGTAGTTTTTTTTCAGCCAGTTCACCATTTCTCATTGCTCACTTTCCTCATTTTAACGGAGAAGCCTCACACTGTAAACGAGTGAAATTATTCGTAAAATAACTTATTGTCATTAACTTCATAATACCCTTCCCCAATACATAACACCATAACACATTTACGAAGTGCTAACTACATATGTACTTGGATTCAGTCGGAGAAGGGGAAAGATGTCTTTTAAGGATGTAGGTTTATGGTTTAATTTATCACAAAAGAGTTCAATATTTAATTTCTCCACTTCAGAATGGAACTGGGAATTTATGGTTTAAAAAAAGAACAATAAAACAAGCCAGACATATAATATAAAAAGGAAATTGATCAAAAAACATAAGCAAAGGAAAAAAAGACCTTATCCAGTCTGTCTTTTAGGCTGGTGCAATGAAAGTACCCCATGCCTGCAGCAGGGATTTTTTTTTCTTTAATTCTGATTTTAATAAGTGAAAATTGCTTGAGGTCAGTACTTTCACCTGACAATTTGCTCTCGGGGCCACGCCTACTGAGCCAGCAGGCTCGCTGATGCAGTGTGTGACACGCCAGGAGACGTAGTCTGAGGGGCCGCAAATACAATCTGTGGGAAAAGGGCCCTGCGATGCAGCACAGAGGAACTATAAGCACAGATTAAATGGCACTGGGGAGTTTAAAAAGGAGCGACCAGCACACTCTTGAAAAAGAGATATCAATCTCAATGGGTCTCTACTGGTTAAACAAAGGCTAAATGAAATAGAAAAGGCCAGTGGTATCTTTCCTAGATGAGAATGGCTACTGCATTTTCAAATGGGCTATTAGGTGACATAGCTCAGGAGGTAAGAACAGTTGTCTGGCAGTCGGAGGGTTGCCGGTTCGATCCCCTGCCCTGGGCGTGCCGAAGTGTCCCAAGATACCGAACCCCTAATTGCTCCCAACGAGCTGATTGGTACCTTGCATGGCAGCCTTTCACAGTTGGTGTGTGAGTGTGTGTGTGAATGGGTGAATGAGAGGCATCAATTGTAAAGTGCTTTGGATAAAAGCGCTATATAAATGCAGTCCATTTACCATTTACCATTTATGACAAAAAAAACTTTTAATTATATCCTAGTGGGGACACTTTCCAGGTCCCCATTTGGTTACCCAATCCCATCTTTGTCAGTGTATAAGGACACCATGGTCCTTATACACAGTTAGATACCCACCTATCAAACACACACACACACTCACACATATTTACATGTTGCAGTGGGGGGAAATGCATCTGTTCTATTCTTTCTCTGCATATTGTACAATAATGTCCTAATATACACAACAGAACTACCAAATGTCTATATAGATTGTTTTCTGTGGCCTGTGGTGTAGCAACAATCAGAGCCTACCAATCTGCCATGATCTCTCTTTAGAACCATAAATCAGAAACATTTCAAATGAAGTTTTCAATGTGAGAAATATATGACTGCATTAAAGTGGTCCTTGCATGGATTTGCTGGGTGTCAATATGATCCTGGGCTGTTTTAAAGCACTATTGTTAAGATATAAAGTGTATAATAGTCTTGCCCTTGGATACCCTCCAGATCTTGTACCCAGCCCTGCCATAAAGACAGAAAAAAAACAGTGAATGTGACAGGGCCTTTTGCAACTGACTCTTAAAACTGAGAAGTGATGTATGCTAACTTGTGTGGCATTTGGCCATAGTATCTGTAATTAAATCTACATTGAGACAAATAACTCCTCTGCCACTCTTGGTCAGCAATAAGGGCGTTGTGAGCAAGTTTTGTGATTTATTTGGCAGACCACAGTAAAATATTTATAAACAATTATCCTTAAAGGCTGCTTGTCCAGTTCATTATAAAGTGAACTTGGAATCTTAAGAGTGGTCTCACAAAGCACTGCCTCCTTACACTGGGATCCAGTTTTTTTTTTAGAATTAATTTTCAATTGTACTTACTACCTTTAAAGGTTGGTCTAGCCCTGGAAATAATTGCCGATCTCTTCAAAGAATACACCCCACCACACTCCCTTAGAGCCTCAACAAAAAGCTTTTCCTGTCCCAGCCACACATTTTAAGAAAAGGGGACAAAGCATGTGTGCTTAAGACTTCATTTTAAGGAATTGTTTGTCTGATTTTGGTCAGGATCTCTATATCTGTGTATTAATTTATGCCTTGTTTAAAACCCAACTTTAAACTTGCTTTCGAGTTTTATATAAGGTTTATTATCTATTCTCCATCCATCCATCCATTATCTATACCCGCTTATCCTTGGCAGGGTCACGGGGGGTGCTGGAGCCTACCCTGGATACACCCTGGACCGGCCGCCAATCTATCACAGTGTTTTCTGTTCTGTTCTATTCAAATATGCAAGCAGATAAAGCTATTGAATAGTTTCAAAGGTGCACTGACACTTCAGCGAAGTTACTGTTTTACTTTAGAAGTCAGAAATTATTATGCTAATTTTACTCTGTTTATGAGCATTTGTGCCTGCACTTAACGCTTCACCAATATCACTGGGGTCATTAAAAAAAAAAAATCTAACCACATTGAAGGCATTATTACACATTTTATCATAAGAAAAACTCACTGTGAAATGTTAATTCTTTGTTATTTATTCATACATTTGTATATTAAGGTTTCCTAAAAACGTTACAGTTGCCAGCATCCTGAGGGACTTCTACAGCCATTTCAGAAGCAAAGTGTTCGCCCAGATCTTGTCTACAGTGGTATAAAGAATTTTTTTTTTAAGAATAAGTGTTATTTTATTTTATTTATTTATTAATTTTTATTACAGTAGACATTCGCTGCCTTCTGGATTCAGAATACCCAGCTGCATCAATAGTATTCCACAGTCAGCTAACCTGCTGCTAGTGAGCATGTATTCTGGTTACTAAGTCACTGGAAAAACTAGTTTGAACAACAGAATTTTTACATTTATATCTTCACCAAGATCTTGTCTACAGTGCGGTATAAAGCATTTTTGTTTTATGAGTGGGTGTTAATTATGGCTAACTCAAATCGACATGAGCCTGGTGATTCGAGTTCCCAACTGCAATGGAATTTTAATGCCACAGGGCCGCTAGGTTTGAAACTGAGAAGTTTTTGGCACGTACAGCGTTTTAAGTATTTAATTACGTCACAAATATGTTTATGAAAAATCGCAAAAATAGGTTTGACCACCATACCTTATGCTATATTAAATTATATATTTTAGCTCAGCACTAAATAAATGTTACATTTATTGTATTTATTTATTTGTCATTTGTCACAAATCTCCTTAAATATGAGTGCTTCAATGCAAAAATTCACTTCATTATGAAGTGACCAGTTGACATATAGTATTTGAGAAGGACTGTTTCAGGAAGCAGCCTGGCCTGGCTCATATGTTCTTTTCTACATTAGTAAACCTCATTGTCCCTTTGCAAACACATCATTCCAGAAATCTCCATCTTGATATTCTATACACACCCAGAAGCCCTAGGCTTGTGTCAATATCACCTTGACCAATCAGTCGCAGACCACAGAGGCAACAGGAACCAGGTGTTTGGACTCCTCAATGGGGATTCTTCCCAAAAAGGAATTCCTTGAATTGAATTCCTCAGTGGCATCACTTCAGGTTTCCTTCAGGAGTGGTTCTCCCAATATGGATGTGTCTGTAGGCTCTTAATCAGCCTTCTAAATGTCACAGGGTAGAACAGAAGCTGTCTTTTTAGATTTCCTTATTCTGCCATCTTACGCTTTGTCTCTCTGCTCATTAGCATGTGTGTATCATATGCTTTTCAGCATCATATTTTTTGCTTTTCTTCTACCTTTTTGGGTTATTGGAGCTGAAACGGTTTAATGCTCTCCTTTTATGTTAATGCCTTATTCATTTCCCACATCCTGGATCATTCATCATTCCTTTCTGCTCTGCGATGCAGTTGCGTTACAATTATCCTGGTTTAATTTGTTACAACATTGCTTCCCCGCCTCATTACCCCAATTCTTCCTCGCCTATGTAATTCTAGTCGTCCCATCTGTGAAAATGTCTCGTTATTACAATCGTGGTTCATATCTTGCCATCACCTTTGTGCACTGCGCTTTGGAAGTACGTTCTACATCACAAACTGTTCTGGGCTAAAAACAATTTGATTGGTTCTCGTGTCGTTCATACCCGCCGGCTTCTTGCATTTAAATCTCTGAATTGCCGCTCATTAATTCGCATAATGGTACATTTTGTACACGTTGAGTACATGCGAGGCGGCATTTTGATGCAACAAGACAGAAATATGCAGGTTGTTACAGCATTCGAGCATGACTGGAAGAGATGCAAGCTTCCACATTAAAGCCTGACGCATCCCTGCTTATATCTGTAAATGAAGGGGTTTTGGCTTATTTCTATGAATGATTCATACAGTCGCTTTGGCACATTTTTATATGGAATGTATCATCGCATTTACATTATACATCACACTTAATGTAGGTCTGAATCCCACATCTGACACAAAATATCAGGATGCCAGCAGTTGGAGAAAATTAAAAAATATATTTATTTGGAGAAATTTTGCAGACCCAGCTGTAATATTTGCTGTGCAACACCAACAAAAGGTACAAACAAATGAACATGCAAAAACCAAAACATTTTTGGTCTTGTACCACACCAGGTAAATACAGGAAAAACCACCCCTGTCACCCCCTCAAGCCTACTCATTTTTATTCAAGAATTTTTAATATTATTTTTTAACATATCTAACTATACTTTTCAATTGAATCCAGCTCAGGAACAGAGCTTCAACCTTGGAAACAACCCTTGAATTACATACCTACATACCTTGAATAACCAACCCTTGAATCACCGACCTGTCTCAAACCTCTCTGTACTCTCTAAAATACTTGCAAAACCACTGCTAGGCAACTCAGTTAAAACTATAGCCTTGAAAGTCAGAGTTGAACTTGGACATCATTTACAGGATCATTTTTAGAGTGTGCTAACAAGGAGTCATGAGATGCGCAACCCTAGATGTGACTCATTAGAGCCCATTGAATTACACTGCACTGCCATTGTCATCATGGCCTGAAATGATCTGAGACTATTCTCTCCACATGTATGGTGAAAGGGGAATATTCAACTGAATCAGAAGCATTTAGAACAAATGTTCTTTTGAATGTAAGAACTCATTTAGTGTTTTTCAAAAGTACTGTTTTCCCAGAACAAGTGGTTGCCTCTTTGCTATGTTATAATTCACTTCATTATGAAGTGACTGTTTGAAGAGCAACATGGCTTGGCCCATATGTTCTTTCCTGCATGTGGAAATCTGGTATTGCTCTTTGCCATCAGAATTATCGGCAACCCTCAAAAGTATGAGCAAAAAAGGCTATAAAAATTGTTTTTTTTAGCCATTTATCAGCATGAACTTACACTCAAAATATGAGGAAAAATCTCATCTTTAATTTAGGTTAAATTGTTCAAAGAAAAAAATTCTTCATAAAAAATAAATATTTTTCACAATTATTGGCAATGCTAGAAATAGTTACAAACAAAACTAATAGAAGTGTATTCTCATTCATATTTTACTTTTTTAAGCACACTTGAGCCTTCAGGAACTCCATATGGTATTTTCAACTTCCTCTTTCTTTTCAACTTTCCACTTCCTCTTTGGGTATAAATATGACAGGACACACAGGTCAAAATCCCTTAGTCATCCATCAATACGGGGAATATCAGAGTACACACAAATGAAATGAGACGAAGGGTGGCTGACCTTCATAAATCAGGCAACGCCTATAAAACAAGGACACACTATGTCATTGATGCAGACCACCATTCAGAGACCTGGGTGCCCCCTTGTGGACAATCTTCAGCCAGCTAAACATGAGTGTGGGAGAGAGTGAGTGCCAGGCCCATGAGATGTTTCACATCTAAAAATATCTTAATGTCTGAAACTACCTATTTCCTCCAGTAGGGCAATAATTAAAAGGTGTAAAGCAAAAGGATCTGCATGGAAGAGGACACAACTGTAGTCTGCCCCCAAACAGGGTGAAGAGGATGGTTGGAGAGGCAATAACTTATCCACAGGTTACAGTTGCAGAATTGCAGAAGGTAGTTCCATCCTGGGGCCACCAAATCTCCAAATGTACAATTAGATGCCACCTCTATGCCAACAAGCCATTTAGAAGACTTGCCTCTGCTGTCATAATACCACAGACGTAAGTGCCTAGAGTTTGTGAAATGTTACTGGAATTTAGATTGTAACTGGGAGTCATGGTTTGGATGAGATGAAAATTGAGCTTTTTGGCGATAAATACCAAGGGTGGGTTTGCTGTAATAAGAGGCAATGTTACGCAGGAAAGACTTAATCAAAAACCAGGAGATTTTAGACCAAAATCTGGCTGCTTCTGCCAGAAGGCTAAAGGTGGGTTATGGTTGGATCTTGTAGAAGGACAATCATCCAAAGCATACCTCAAGATCTACACAAAAATGGTTCACTGAACACAGATTCAAGGCTTGGCAGTGGCCATTCCAGTCTGCTGACCTGAGTCCCATTGAAAAGCAGCAGGATGAGAGTCTACAAGAGAGGACCAAGGGCTCTGTAGAGACTCTGTCTGGAGGACTGGCCTCAAATCCCTTGCTATGTGTTCTCCAAACTTATCGAACATTACAGGACAAGACTCAAAGGGCGAGTGTACAAACTACTAAATAAAGAGATGGCAATAATTGTGACATGCATCTTCTTCAAAATAAAGATAAAAATTGTTCCGATCAATGGCATTACAAAATACATGATTTTCTCATTTTTCTGAGCATACAAGACATTTGATAAACAAACAATTTAATCCTGGCAGCAATTTTTGCTCATATTAATTGAGGTTGTCAATAATCCAGGTTGGCACTGCATTTGCAGTCTTTGCAGGCCCTATATTCCTCTTCAAGAAATGCTGTACTGATATAACAACCAAGTTAAAAAAAGTCTTCAATAATGCATTGTGTTTCGAATGCTAAATTATATAATTATACGTGTGTAAATAATACATTTTCATTATGGCTTGTTTTGCCAGACTAATAACCCATTATGCAGAAGAACTGCGGCAGCAATGAATAGGATCCAATTGAGTTTGCTTAATTTCAGAATGAGATGCCAGGCTGATCATGTTGCTCAGGTTTAAATGATGTGTCTGACTGAACAATATAAATCCACTGTCTTGATTTCAACATATTTTACTGACACACCTAATTTTTGGTTTCAGTGGATCAAGGGGAAATATACTGAACTTCATATCAGAAATATCCAAGAACCTGTGATAAATGAGACTCTTAACTCAGTGGCCATTATTTGAATATACTGAGGAAACTAAGGTCACCCTCTTGAAACTGATATGGGAAACATATGATATGGATTTCCAGAACCAGGAATGGAGAACACTGATTTACACAGATACTTGGCTAGATTATGGGGAGAGGAGGTAACAACCAGGTTTGTAGAAAAAAGACAATCACAGTTTCAGGGCTCAAATTAAGTGGGGGCTGGTGTGGTGGGGTTGGGACCCCCCATAACAAACAAGGGGTCTCCCATAAGAAAGGGAAATTAAGCTTGGTGGGTCCCACGTAGTATCATGGTTACAATAAAAATAATTGGCAATAAATTATCAATTCCTTTTGAGGCACATCAGATGCTGACCAATCAGAATCCTCCTAGGCAGCATAGTCATGAGTGGGTATAAATCCAGCCCTCTCACTCATCTCCCGCTCCTCAATTAGCAGAGTATGCGCAATAAGCTGCAGTATTTCAATGGAAACAGAATAGCATTTAATAATACAGCATGTGAGTGAGCCATGTAAGTATTTGTTAAAAGCAGATTAACAAATACGGTTCACAAAAGTCACCAGAAATTAGCATTTTAGTGTGTTTTTCAAAAATTTTCTTCCCTGGGGGGCTTGCTCCCAGACACTAGGACTGAAGTGTCCCTCCAGTTTCCAAAGCACTCCAATGCCCTTAAACTCTCCAGTAAATAGTTAGTATTCATATCACATATTGTAAAAATGATTATTTCTCCTCAATATTGCTGTCGTGTTTTTTTCTCTCTCTGTCTCTCTTTCTAAACTAGTTACCGTTAGGTCGGCAGCTAGGTTTGACTATGAATTTTGGTGTTTTAGCAAAAGTCTGTACAAAATAAGTACCCCCCCTCCCCCCCACCCAAACGCAAATAAGGGACCCCCTATAAAGGTCACTCAATTTGAGCACTGCACTACTCCCCTGACAATCAAGACAGATTGAATGATGGTAAATAAAAACAAGACAGTAATAGCTGATCGGAGCCTTTGAGGTTTTAGGCATTGTGCTATAGCAATAGAAAAGACCAATGGGATGGTGGGCTATATCATCAAAAGTATTGAGTATAAATTCAAGGAAGTTTGTTTAAACAATATCTTTGCAAGAGCACACTTAGAGAATTGTGTGCTGTTCTGGGGACTGTACTACAAGGAAGATAGAGGCTCTGGAAAATGTTCAAAGAAGGCCAACTAAGATAGTTCCTGGTATGAATGATAAAAATTATGACATACAATGTTTAATCTCTTCAAGCTTAGCAAAAGAAGACTTAGGGGTGATTACATAAATGTGAACTACAGGAGATTCTTCAGGTTGAGTTCTGTCAGTAGAATGAAATTAGAAAAAGAAATTAGAAAAAGAAATTAGAAAAAGGTAAATACTGTACTGAGAGGCACAGTGGTGCAGTGGGTAGTGCAGTAAGCAGCACTGTCGCCTCACAGCAAGAAGGTCCTGGGTTTGAATCCTGCCCTGGGTCTGTGTGGAGTTGGTATGTTCTTCTCATGTCCGTTTGGGTTTCCTCCAGGTACTCTAGTTTCCCACAGTCCAAAGATGTGCAGGTAGGCTAATGGAGACTCTAAATTGCTCGTACTGTAGGTTATGAGCGTGTGATTGAATAGTGAGTGAATGGTTGTTGGCAAGCTATTCCACTCTGTTGAAGGTGTATTCCTGCCTCTCACCCAATGCATGCTGGGATAGGTTCATTGGGCAAGCTAGATACTATATAGTTTGTAGGTAAATGGTAAATGGTGAGTACTAGGTACACTTTAATGGTAGGAAAATGCCAAGGTATTGTTGGGCTGACTGACCTATTGTTGTGTTGTGTGTTGTTGCATTTCCCATTGTCGCATTGTGTTGTTGTCTGGTGTGTTGGGATGTGTATTGTTGTGTTGCCAAAGCCACAGTCCCAAGATGGTCAGGGACCACTGTCTGGTTGCCAAAAAAAGGTATCATTCTAAATATTTGGAATTCATTATGAGCCAGGAGACAGTGCCCCATGGTAACTGTTTATGTAATCTTGGTACTGCAGAGCTAACAAACAGGCTGTTTGCTTGCACTGACAAGCCAGCACGAAGGGTACAGCATTCCAACAATGTGGCGCAGTTGGAATGCACAGTGGAGCAGTCTCCAAATAGCCCAGCCAAGTACATCTGCAGAACTCAATTTGGTGCCAATGCCTGAAACCTCTGAAAACTCTCCAGAGGACAACATATACCACTGTGGTAAAACTGAAACGTGTCTTGTGTCAGTAATCAGTAAATGGGCAGACACCATACAAGTGCCTCCACTCTTCAGGGAAGGCTTTCCACTAGATTTTGCAAAGTGGCTGCAGGGATTCACTTACATTCAGCCACAGAGCATTAGTGAGATCGGGGCGCTGATGTTGGGCGATAAGGCCTGGCTCACAGTAGGCATTCCAGTTCATCCCAAAGGTGTTCGATAGGATTCAGGTCAGGGCTCTGTGCAGGTCTGCTAATTTCTTTCACACGAAACTATTTTTGGACCTTGCTTTGTGCAAGGATGCATCGTCATGCTGAAACAGGAAAGGGCCTTCCCCAAACTATTGCCACAAAGTTGGAAGCACACAATTCTCTAGATTGATTTCCCTTCATTATTCCTCCTCCACAAAACTTCACAGTTGGCACTATGCATTCAGGCAGGTAGCATTTTCCTGGCATTCACCAAACCCAGATTCATCCATCAGACTGCCAGATAGTAAAATGTGACTCATCACTCCAGAGAATGCGTTTCCACTGCTCCAGAGACCAACGATGGTGTGCTATACACTACGGCAGTGAACACTTGACATTGTGCATAGTGACCTTGGGCTTGTGTGCGGCAGCTCAGTCATGGAAACCCATTTCATGAAGCTCCCGACGAACAGCTTTTGTGCTGACGTTGCTTCCAGAGGCAGTTTGGAACTTGGTAATGAATGTCGCAACCGTGGACAGATGATTTCTACACGCTACACGCTTCTGCACTCAGCGGTCCTGTTCCGTCAGCTTGTGTGGCCTGCCGGTTTGCAGCTAGACATTTCCACTTCACAATAACAGCACTTTCAGCTGACCAGGGCGGCTGTACCAGGGCAGAAATTTGTCAAACGATTAAATCTGATAGGGCCGGGCCAGCACTGGGGGTCAGCCATTAATCTTTACTGGAGGCATGTTGATGAGCCCACAATCCAGCCTGTCCCTACCCCACACGGCTGCGGGGCTGGAGAGCAGGGGGCTGCAGCTCAGGGTGCCAAATCGTCACTATGGTGAGCATACACAAGCAGAACAGAAGTTAAATGTTCTCAGAGGAAATCTGAAGAGAGGATGAATCTCCCAGATTTAACTGACAGCTTAACTCATTCAGCATGTCCATACCTATGATTGTGCCCTCAGTCTGTTCAGGACTATAATACAGTCTTCCTATTTTTAAGCCCTACCAACCACTCGTCTATAGCCTGAGCTTCAACCCCCCCCCCCCCCCCCCTTACCTACTCCAGGGAACGGGGGAGTTGCCTTAGCTGCCTGCCGACACCTAGGCATCACAGACTTTAAAGCCTCATCTCTCATGTATTTGCACTGCATATTCCCATTCCTTGGCTCAGTATGTCTGCCATGTTCAAAGGTTCAGTTTATAAACAGCGAATGGGTTTGTAGAATTAAGTGCACTTTACTTTCACACTCAGCCAAGTTTGCTTGCCTTCCTTCCTTATGTGACCACCCTTATTGTCAGTGAATATGGGGATGGTTGTGTTTGTGCACAGGCCTTCCTATATGTTTTACTCCAAAAAGGTGGTTCATTTTGCTCCTGTTATTATCGGATGTTGCCGAATTATGCGGGCTCTGTGCCTTATCTATGACACAAGAGGACTAGGAAGAATGCAGCAAACTCCACGCTCTCAGAACCATGCAGCCATACATACACACATACACAGATCTAGACAACCATCACACACCAATGGCCTTATTCCTGACGTCACATCAGCTAATCTCAAATCAGCCTTCTGGAGAACTGCAACAGTGCTCCTCAATGTACCTCAATGCACTTGACAGTAAAACCAATTCTCCTAAAAGTGCCTTAATACACTCGACAGCACAAGCCCGGGAATGACACCTCTGTGTCACGCTAGCTTTCACAGCACACTGACATCCACAACATGTCCCGTCCACACTGTTCTTTTACAAAATTATTTTTTTGGGTTATGGCCCAAACATTATGGTGCCATGAAATTGGGGGGGAGCAGGGGTGGTATGTATATAAAGTACTGTAATTTCTACATGGTGAAAGCAAAGTAAGAAATACCCTTAAATAAAAGCTGAGACTAATGTGAATTACCACATATTTGATTACAAATCTAAAATTGTGGAGTACAGAGCCAAATCAAGAAAAAATATTGCTTTGTCCCAAATATTATGGTGCTCACTGTGCATGCCCTCCAAACGAAAGAGTACAGTAGTTTTCTTGTGTTTTTTTTTTTTTTGTATTGCAACAATGTATAACTATACACAGGAATATTTGTGGCCCCTGACTTGCTGATCATGGGATTGACCCTCTGCTGAGTCACGTTCTCCATTAACTTTTTCTGGTCAACCAAGGCATGATTAAGTGCCTGTCCCCTTCCAATAAACACTCTGCTTGATCAAATAGACATCAGCTTGTGGCAAGGAACGCCCCATTTTTGTGTTTGTTTTGCTATGGGTGCATTGGTCTGGAATAGCAAATTCCATCACTGGGTTGTTTTACATTGCTAAAACTGCATTTTAAGGGATTGATTAAACAAACTGACCACATAATAGAGTAGAGTATCATTAACCCATAACACAAATTAACCTTTGATATATGATATTACTGTTAACTTCTATGTTTAGCCATTGCAGAATTATCATTCCCTCTGATTAGAATTGTATATTATTCCTCATATTATGCAAATGATTGTTTTCAATGAGCCTGTTCACATATTCATTATCATAGCCAATAAATATATATCCTTTATGTCCAGACCATTGTCGTGCCTATGTTATTTCACTAAGGTGGGCTCTGCAGACGTACAGAATTCTGGTTGGTTGTTGAACTCTGTTCTGAATGAACCTGACCAAACCTCACTACAGTATATACCATTTGGATTTAAGATCAAATGATGAATGTGAGACAAAAGTAAAATCAGCTTTTATTTCATGGTATTTGCATGCGTGTATTACATTAAGAGCTGTTTTCATGCCCAATTTCAGCTGTGCAAAAGTAAGGTCATGGATGAGTGTTAACTGTTCCTCACTTGTTTCCTTTTGCATGGATTGGGTTTCCTATTTTTGTATGTATATTGTCCGTGCATTGGCAACGCACCGTAAGTGACCTCGGATGACATTGAGACTAATGAGTGTAAAGCTGGCCACTATAAACAACTTTTTATGAAAGTGCAATAACATCTCAGCTCCCTCCCAGTATAACTGGAAAATGTGAATTACCCATTACACATGCTGAACACTATTAATTCACCATGTAATGACACACAGGGGGCTGGAATATCGTCCTAGCTTTACAGTGAAGAGAAAGGATAGCTATTTGAAGCAGGCTTAATTGATTGTAATTTTCTGTTGGGTGCTGTCACAGTCCAAGAGTAATAGTCCAGATTAAAGACATAATTATTTTGTTTGTGAGAAGGGCCGCCTTTGTCATCATGCAAATGCTGCGTGCCAGATCGGCAAAAATGAAAACGATAACAAGCAAGGTTGAACATCTTAGGGGTGCACGCTTGTTATGTAGCTGATAAGCTGGGCAACAGGACAGAGTCAAAGATATGACCTCTGTGATCACAAAGAGAGAAATTCATCTGACTTTCTCATGACTAGACAGGAAACCTGGGATTTGAACAGATCCTCCTCTGAAGATACTGTTTTTCTTAAGAATGTTCTACTTCTGAAAAAGAATTCATCAGCTGAATACATTCCTAACCGCTATCACCTCTGCCTTTCTCACTAGGGATTAATGGATATTTTTTTTCCCCCTGCGGACTTTTGCAATAGCTCTCCTTCAGTATTAGCTTCAAATTGGATCTGACTGGGGGAATTAAATCGATACAGGAAAAATAAATTTACACGTACTATACCTCTGGCCAAATCGAATTGCACTAATTAAACCAGTGGTCCTCTCATCCCTGATTCCATCAATTTAAGGCAATGAAATGCTATTGAGTCTTCTATTGTTATTTTTGGTATTATCAGGTTTTTTTTTTTTTTTTTACCACTTCTTTGGTTTATTGTTTCATAAAGCTATGCATATTTTTAATTATTATTACAAATGGAAATATATAGAATATATGTATCATTTATTTAAAAAAAAATACAGAAATCTAATTTATAGTAGATTAAACACCTAGATTGAAATGTTTAGATTTTTATTTTCAAGCTAAATGAGCAGTCTTTTTCAGCACTCCTCACCGTGTGTGCCTGTAGTTTTAAAGCACAAAAGCAATGACTTAAATTCACAAATATCAGAGACCTGTGGCTCATTAAGGCCCAAATTAAATTCCATATCTGCAATACAGTAAAATGATCACTTTTATCCACTATGCAAAGTAAATTATAGTGCTGATTGTAAAGTAAACTTGTTTAGATTCATTTTTCATCATTTAATTTAAGACTCAGCGCATGTCTGAGTTTATTAAGGATATAATGTCAGTTATAAGATCTGTATGACTTGACACTAGAAAGTCCAGAGGCCACGGCATTAGGCATTGACATTAAAATCAAAATTACTTCAACACTGTAAATGCAGTACCCTTCTCCTTCCATGACTTTCGATGTGTGTGTGTGTGTGTGTGTGTGTGTGTACACATACCCTCGCTGGTGGAACAGTAGGGCTTGGTGGCTCCTACACAGTTTGCCAATTCTGGGTTTCAGTTTTTGTCATGTCATTGTCCACTTGCAATCATGCTCTGTGCTTTGTTTTCACTATTTTCAGTGTTGAAAAACCTGACTCTCAAAGTGTGTGGAGGCAAAGGGAAGAAGGGATCTGACAACCTTCTCAGCCAGGGCAGATAGTACTGCCTGTATGTGAAAGAGGACTAAGAGAGTGACAGAGCATAAAATTTCACTTTCAATTCCCATTCATTTTACATATCAGTGAGTCCCTCTTGGAACTTCACATCCAGATTGGCACCTACTTCTGGTGCAAAGAGGTCTCTGGTTCGGTTTTGGAGGGAACTGGCAAGGTCAGGTAAATGTTCTTTGAAATATCCCTGCAGGTACTCCAGGTGGGATTCAATGAGTGGTGAGATGGTGCCAGAATCACCACCAGAGGAATGCAGCTCATGATGAAGGTATGGGAGCACCTCTGTCACCCCCTCCTGGAATTTAGTCAACCATGGGGTGAATTTCTTTGGAAAAGCCTGCTTTTTGTCCTCAACATGTAAGATGTGTGCATAATGCCCCTGTATGCTCTGATATAATGTACATCTCATAAAAAACACGTTTTCAACGTACAAAAATGCCAAGTTACTAAAAAGTATTGATATCAAAATGACGCCAAGTTACGATACTACAAACAATATAGGCTATCTTGCCTCACCGAAATGACATAAGATGTATCTCAAAGCAATGCTACCCAATATTTCCTCAGTTCTTTCAAGTCACTTGGCCCTGTGTTTTCTAATCTTACCATTTCACAATATCATGCAAACTTCTGTCAGATCAAGAGACAATATTTCAATTGCCTCATGGAACACATGAACATTGTACATGAAATATGTATAAATTCATTAAGTACAGAACTGCTGCTGAGCAGACAAAGCACTTCTCAGAAATGTTTAACTTGCTCGAACTGAATTTGATACATGTGCACTTTGATATTTGCTACGTAAATAAATACTGCATGTAAAACTATTGTAATACATACACAGAGAACTTCTTTCCGCAGAGGACATTTCCCTGGCAGCATCTACATTCACATTCACGAAACTTGTACCAAAAAATACTTCATTCAAGCAACAGACAAGCTGGGCACGAAATACATAGGCCTCATACCAATACAATTGGGACATCCCTATCAATCAATCTTGACTGTGAGAGCCATCCACACATATTGCCTGTCATGTAGTGCATGCTATAACAAGGGCTCAGTGACTGAAAGAACTGAGGAATATGGGTAGCATGCTTGAGATACATCTATTCATTTCGGTGAGGCAAGATAGCCTATAGTTCATCAATCTTGACTGTGCATTTGAGATGATCAATACATTTTTTAGTAACTTGCATGTTTACACAGGGCCAAGTGACTTGAAAGAACTGAGGAAATATGGTAGCATTGCTTTGAGATACATCTTATGTCATTCGGTGAGGCAAGATAGCCTATATTGTTTGTAGTATCGTAACTTGCGTCATTTTGATATCAATACTTTTTAGTAACTTGGCATTTTTGTACGTTGAAAACGTGTTTTTATGAGATATCAGTTCTTTTTGCAAAGCGTTTTATTATGAGAGTGAGAAATGCGACCCTGCAAGAAACGGTTGTGGATTATGGCTATCGTTGTGTGAATCTGTACAGTCTGATGAGCGTGTACCGTTCAGCAGTTTCGGTTTGCTATATATGTAAAACAGTGTCTGTGAGAGAGGATGCAATGGCGTAAGCGTAAACGCATCAGAAACGCAGATGGAATATGGTATGTACTCACGGATTTGACGTCCATCCAACGAGCCTTGACTGACAAAATAATCAACACGCCCGTAGAATTATAACTCCCTAGGTCGCAACTTGTGTAGCCTTCTGTCCTGCTCCGTTGTCTGTTATTTCATGGAGATGCACTATTAGTGTTTGTAAGGTTTATCCTTCTGTCCTGCTTCATTGTCTGTTATTTCGTGGAGATGCACTTTTAGTGTTTGTAAGGTTTATAAGGCATTTTGATAGGCTAATCTGCAGGTAGGAATCCTCTTCGCCGTTTTGCTAAACTAGAACCGGAAAACATGATAGTGGAGAATAGGAGCAGACGCATATGTCCCAGCAGGCTTTGCATATGAGAGAATAACAACAGTGTGAGAGAAATTAAAATGAAATTACGAAATTCCGTAGTTGAAACAATATGTTTTTAGCAGAATGGGCATGTAGGTGAAGGTTGACATGATCACGGAGTATAGTGCGAAGTAAATGGAGTGACCATGAGCGAGCTTATATTCCTTATCAAATGGTATATATAACAGTCGGTATTGAACATTGGTTGTTGAAGTGGAGGGTCAAATAACATTGCACACATTATTTACCTGTAATGTAATCTATTGCACGAATGTGTTTTTCTCATGTTCAGTGCTAGTAGTTATACTTATGAGTGAATCATGATTTTAAATGTAATGTTTTAATGCGGAGTTGCAGAACGTACATACGTAGTAATTGTGTGTAGCCTATGTGGCTAGATAGAGAACAGGGCGAGATAACATGGATGTAGAAACGTGGCGTTTGCTGATATTAAGGTTTTTTACAGTAGCCAAGTGAAGAAATATAGTTAGTAGAAATGGCACAGTGGTGAACCGGTGTAACTTTTAAATAAAAGGAATACATTTGCGTCATGAAATGCATATGGGTGGCCGTGAGTGAGTGAGGTTTACCAGTCTGTGACTTCGTTAGCTAATTCCATAGCTATGCAATGCGTGAAATCATTAGCGAACCTGCCAGTAGTTTTAAAGAAGAACACAAGCCAGTAAGCACAGAAGAGCTTCAGTTGAATCCATATGGCTTAGCAATATTGTAGCCGGTCAATAACTGAACGTACAGACGGTAAGTCATAATGCATATATCTTAGCAATATTGTAGCCGGTTAATAACTGAACGGTGAACGGCGGGTAGATATGGTGCAAAAGCAATAATTAAGAAGTAGTAGACAATTATTAGTGAGGGTCGAAGCAAGTTAAAGAAACGGGTTCCAAGCTGGGCTTGAACATACGACCCAGTGTTCCCAAGCCTGTAACCTTACCCACTAGGCCACAGACGGATTAGCTGTTCAACCTGCGGAGTTGCGGAATGTACATAAGTACTAATTGTTTGTAGCGTATGTGGGTAGATAGAGAACAGGGCGAGGTAACAGGAATGTAGAAACGTGGCGTTTGCTGATATTAAGGTTTTGTACGGTAGCCAAGTGAAGAAATATAGTTAGTAGAAATGGCACAGTGGTGAACTGGTGTAACTTTTAAATAAAAGGAATACATTTGCGTCATGAAATGCATATGGGTGGCCGTGAGTGAGTGAGGTTTACCAGTGTGTGACTTCGTTAGCTAATGCCATAGCTATGCACTGCGTGAAATATCATTAGCAAACCTGCCGGTGGTTTTAAAGAACACAGGCCAGTAAGCACAGAAGAGCTCCCGTTGAATCCATGTGGCTTAGCAATATTGTAGCCGGTCAATAACCCAACGTACAGACGGTAAGTCATAATGCATATATCTTAGCAATATTGTAGCCGGTTAATAACTGAACGGTCAACGGCGGGTAGAAATGGTGCAAAAGCAATAATTAAGAAGTAGTAGACAATTATTAGTGAGGATCGAAGCAGGTTAAAGAAACGTGTTTCAAGCTGGGCTTGAACATACGACCCAGTGTTGTCAAGCCTGTAACCTTACCCACTAGGCCACGGATGGATTAGCTGTTCAAATTGCGGAGTTGCAGAATGTACATAAGTAGTAATTGTTTGTAGCGTATGTGGCTAGATAGAGAACAGAGCGAGGTAACATGAATGTAGAAATAGAAGCGTGGCGTTTGCTTATATGAAAGTTTTGTACGGTAGCCAAGTGAAGAAATATAGTTAATAGAAATGGCACAGTGGTGAACTGGTGTAACTTTTTAATGAAAGGAATACATTTGCCGTGACTTCGTTAGCTAATGCCATAGCTATGCAATGCGTGAAATATCATTAGCAAACCTGCCGGTGGTTTTAAAGAACACAGGCCAGTAAGCACAGAAGAGCTCCCGTTGAATCCATGTGGCTTAGCAATATTGTAGCCGGTTAATAACTGAACGGTGAACGGCGGGTAAATATGGTGCAAAAGCAATAATTGATAAGTAGGCTAGTAGACAATTATTAGTGAGGGTTGAAGCAGGTTAAAGAAACGTGTTCTAAGCTGGGCTTGAACCTCCGACCCCATGTTCCTAAGACTGTAACCTTACCCACTAGGCCACAGGTGGACTAGCTGTTTGAACGGGAAATGTTTCAGAATACAAATGTATGGGTATTTTGCGTGTGTATGCGCGTTTTTGATTGGGTCGTGTAGGGCAGATTTGGCTGGTGTTAGTGAAATGTCCAATGGGGAGACATGTTGTTAGTGGGATAGGCGGCAGGAAAAATAAGAATGAGAAGAAGAAGAAGAAGAAGAAGAAGAAGAAGAAGAAGGAGAAAACGCAAAATCCCCTTAGTTTGGGGCTTTATTGTGTGGACATGTGAAGTTGTTTATGAATTCTGTCTGTTGAAATGGGGTCAGAATGTACAGAATTTAATGTTTTTAAGGGCTGAGTGTCTGTGGCTGTTGTGGTTATTTCTGTGGGGAACCCTGAAAAGTGCCAAACTCTCGGTGCTGTATAGGTATGGGGGCATGCCCCCGCCAAGGCGTAACTTGGCGGGATGGCATACCTGCCATCCCAATTTAGATGCTGGAAAATATCCGATATTCATTTCTGAACTCATGACTTATCTGAAACGTGGCCTGCCAGCTAATGATTTTCAGACAAGAAGAATTCTTCGATCTCCCTGCACAGAATTCTTTGATCTGTCCTTGCTTGCCAGAGAGCTCAAGGAGGAGAGGTTTTTTTTCCCCACAAGCAGTGCAGATATCCTGGAGGGATCCTTTAGTGGAGTGTCAAAGTGTTAGAGACAGCAGGAAGTCGGCTAAGATCTCTGATGAACAGACGTATTTTTCTATGACACATTCAGCAAAGGCTTACCAATATGTGAGGGACAGTTTCAGTCTTGCTTTTGCACACCCAGAGACAGTCAGGTCATGGTACAGCAGCAAGTCAGCAGATCCTGGATATACGGAGGCAGCATTTCCAGCTCTGAAGTCCCATGCGAAACAAAAGAAACGTGAAGGCAAGTGCACATGCTGTAAAGATGGACGAGATGGCCGTCAGAGAACACATGGAATATGCAGAGGGTAAGTTCCATGGGTATGTTGACATTGGCTGCAGCAAGGTGGCAAATGATGCCCTTGTGCTTGTGATGGTAGCCATCAATGATTCCTGGAAACTTCCTGTGACATACTTCCTGATTTATGGCTTGAGAGGGCAAGAGCAAGCCAATATCATCAGTGACTGCCTCCACAAGCTCTCTGACATTGGCATTCGTATCATTTCATTGACATGCAATGAGCTATCGTGTGGCTACAGCATGATGCAAACTCTTGAAGCAAAAGTGAGTGTACAAGACATGCGACCTACCCTTTTCCACCCAGCTGTTCCATCTTAGCAAGTGCATGTGGTTTCGGATGAGGAAAACATTTGCAGAGGGTGGGATCTTTCAGACAGGAGGGAAAAATTAAGATGGCAGTACATTGAAGAGCTGAACAAACTGTAAGAGATGGAAGGATTGTGGCTTGGGGTATATTTAGTGGAGGACACCAAGGATGAAAGGGAAGCTTGCAACCCAGGTGTTCAGCAGCAGTTTAGCAGATGCTTTGGAATACTACAACACAGAACAACATCTGTTACAGTTTGAAGGATGTGAGGAGACAGTGCAGTTCCTGAGAACAGTTGGTGCAGCACTTGATGTTCTCAATTCCCTTGGGAAGGGAAGCAAAGCTGTAATGAGGACGTCAAATAAAGACAGCACAAGAAGCAAAAGATGAAAATGGCCTTCTTGAGCTCATGGAAGGAGGGAGCAAACCAATGCATTCTGGGCCAAGAAGAACAGGCTTCATTGCCAGTTCACGAAGCATGCTGAATGTTTTTTATGACCCAGTGGAAACATCAAAAGCACCTTGTCGATAGCTCCTCACCTAAAAGTCAGAATCATCTTGAGCTTTTCTTCTTAGCCATTCACACGTGGTGGATTCAACAACAATCCCACAGCCAGGCCATTCAAGCATCTCCTGATGAGGCAGCTGGTGAAAACTGGCACTGGAACCCGGCCCCTAAGGGACACACTACCATCTTGGAGCCAAAACCTGCATCAGTAAACATGGCCCACAGGTTCAGCCTGATGCCAGATGGTGATTTAATACAAAATTGTTTTTTTCAACGTATACCACTGCTGTTTTTTTTTTTGTCAGTCCCGTTGATGCCAGTTTTCAAGCTTTGGACTGTCTTCATTTATCTCTAAATAAGGGTAAATTAAAACAATCCCTATACGAATTTGTTCTTAAAGTGATTCTGACAGATCAGCATGTTACAGAGTGTCTTGCTTTCAGTTTTCTGCATATTAGCGTCACTAACCACGGTATGCAGCTCTATCATGAGATTCCATCTGTCAATCCGTAATGAAGTGCATGGGGCATCTGTAACTGCCACAAAGCACATCACATGTTCTTTTATCAAAGAACATATCCAATTGACTAGCCAGTCCGTGCTTAGGCAAAACACTTGATTTGCCGGCATGACACTTCATACAGTATGCATTACATGGCTGAAGATGGCTATGTCATACCAGAGCTTAATTATCAGCTTGTTACACATTGAGGGTTTCTGTTTATAGGAAAACCATCACTCAGAAAACCCAAAACTCCATATTACCAAGTCAGGTCATTCCTGACATACAGGGATCAGACTGTAATCTCGGCCTTGTCGCAGATGACTTTGAAGATGACCTCTCTCTTCAGAAGTTTCCCCTTGCTCTGTAGCGGCATCAGTTTGTCTTCTCTTTGATGTTGGGGAAAGCTGTAACAGGGAATTACCACATTTCAGAAACTCTCCAAAACAAGAGACTTGCTGTGAACTTCTGCATGTACTGTTCTTAAAAGCATGGAGGTTTAAATTAACGTTTTTGCTATGCATGCAGAGTGCATCTGTATTGTTTTCATATGAAAGTTCAATTATACTTGTGAGCATTATTTGAAATCACCTGCTTTTATGAACTGTCTTTGTTCTGTCAACATTTCCATTATTTCCCCATTTGTAATGCGCTTCTGAGGTTCTCACTAACATTGGGCTATAAATCTGTGCTTGCCTTGAAGCCTTGCTTTAACTGTTGAACAAATACGGATATGGATTAAGCAGTTAAACACGTTCAGATAATTAAGTGGTCCATTGTTTCATCTCATTTATTTAAATGTGGACACACACACACACACACACACACACACCAAGGAGGAGCAGGAGATGAAGATGTATGCTTCTTTTTTTGTATGCAGTTTACAAACAAGATTCTATCCGTGTATGACTGGCCTAATTATTTTCAAACTCATATCTGTGAGCAGTGCCAGTGCCACAACAGCACAATATCAGCCAGTGTACTTGTGCATTTCAGTCAGCAGGTAAAAAGAAAATGCGATGTAAACAGTGATTGCTTTTTATTCCCGCTAACAATTGCCCCCCGCCCCCCCCTCTCTCCCATGGGTGAGAAATAAGGTCAATGCCCCCGTCACAACCTTTCACAGCTTCGGAGAGTACAACACCTGCAGGCAAAAAAACGAAACATTTTCAAAAGCTGCTATTTAAAGGTTGTTTAAAATGCTGGAAGCTGTGCTACTCACCAGTAAAACCAGAAATATGAGGTTAATGGTCTGTTCATTGGGTATGTGCAAACATCTCACAGGGTAATCGTAAAATAAATACATTTTTAAAAATTGTTTTTATGGGCTCTTCTCAACACTGAAAATGAAGAATCTTGTCATAAACTCTGTGGTTTTCTAGCATTCAGTATGAATTCGTACTCACTCATGTCAAATAGCCTCCGGTCCAAATACTGACCGGAGCCTTGGGAGCTAGCTTTACTCTACAAATGTGCAAGTTATTGCAGATAACCATCAAAAACACACCCTCAGGTCATATGTACAACAGTGGCAATAGTGTGTCTTACCATGCTTGATATTCCATTTCCGCACTAATGACACATGTAAGACAAAAGGACAGAAAGGTAAAGGAGTGTGACACTAACAGGCGAAAGAGAGCAGAGAACCTGTTTGACAGATGTAAGAGGCTCAACAGCCTTGTTGTTGCTCTTTCACACAACGTGTGGAAAATCCTCAGATTGTTTCCCTTGTACTTTTATTGTAAATGTTAAGCTTTCGGATCATGGGCTGTTCCTTTCTTTCTCCAAACTTACTTAGATTACAGGCATTTACCAGACGCTCTTATCCAGAGCGACTTACACAGCTTTTTTCCACAGCATTTACACTGCATCAATTTACACATCTGGATATATACTGAAGCAATGCAGGTTTTTGCCACACATAGAATCAACTCTATACCTTTAGTTAACTTTCTTGTGCACGCTACTGAAGCAGTGGTACAAAGCTGACCAAGAAACAGCTTGGCAGCATTTGAGCAAACTTTGAGTCAATTTTCAGATGTGCAAGTTGACTGACAGGTGTTAACTGCTGCCGCAGGTGTTTCATTTGTGTGGTTTGTTCACACATAAAAAACATTTATTTATTTATTAAATATTGGTTTTAGCCTAAAACTATAAAACAATGGTCAGTGACATCACCAGAGGGCAGAGGTGAAAATATCACTCGCCATAATACGCAGAAGACTTCAAGAGCAGAACTATGGAGGCTACAGTGCTAAATGCAAACCTCTCATCAGCAGCAAGAATCAAAAGGGCAGAGTAGAATTTCCCAATTTGCTAAATTACAGAGAAAAGCCAGAAGCGCTCTGGAACAAAGTGTTATGGACAGATGAAACCAAAATAAACCTTTCCCAAACCAATGGAAAGCCAAAAGTGCAGAGAAAGGAAGAAACAGCAAATGATCTAGACCGTACCACCCCAGCTGAAAATGTGGGGACTAGGAATGTTAATAATAATTAAGATGAAAGTCGATCAATTAATTTATTGAAATTTCAATAATTTCAATGAATAATCTAAAATTGGCGATTAGATTACATTAGAGAGACATTTATCTGTTGTTAATACACAAATCCCCTCGACTGGTGGAAAGTTGACGAATCTTGGGTTGGCTTGACTGGCAGCATTAGTGAAACGTTCTGTGCCCATTCAGAACACCAGTGCCATTTGAGTCTTCTCAGCGACGAGTCTCACCTTCAGCAGAACATGCACCCGACTGACCCCGCAGCTCACAGATGTGCTCATATTCCTTAACAAAAATGCTTAGGTATGAAGTCAGGTAGTGGCATACAGGTTTTGTTGTTCATGTTATGGCTATATGTTACAGCCTTCAGGAATATAGCTCATCAGCGCTCTTTTGTTGGGGGGTTTCAAGGCACTTCGTTCTATTTCACGTCTTTACTCGCATTTTTTGTTTGCTCGCACATCAAGAGGCCTACTTTATCTAAGCTATCTTGCTACTATTTTGTGAAATAAATAGCATACCTGCACAACAGAATACGATTCACACTATGAAATAGATTGACGTGTTCTTTTTATTATAACACTGCATTAGTTGTCCGAAAGACAAAAAACAATTTAGGCGGTTCATCCGTTTATTACAAAGTTAAGGATTAATAAGCAATAACCTTTGTCACCATCGCAGTGGAAAGTCAACCAACCTGTAATAAAAATATCAGCGATCCCTCCTCTCCTGTGCAGATTTCTCAGTCCGTGTATCCGTGTTTGTGTAATTTTGTTTCTTGCCATTACGGCTTTAGTACACAATGTAAATCTTGTTTTAATGATTGCTTGGGCACGTCTTATTAAAACCTCTCTGGCCTTCCCGGTTTCAGAGGACCAGATGCCTGGTGGCGAAATCAAAATGTTTCCACTGCCAAGCAAATTAAACTGTCCCCCACAAAAGTGGAACCCTACACTTCTCATGTTTTATGCTGAAGACTCGCTCATGCAATTTGGCTGTGGAAAGAAGCCACAAGGGACATTCACCAATCTGTTTGGTATCTGAAGCAAGTCAGGTGATGTTGCTGACAACTGTGTGTGTGTGTGTGTGTGTGGGGTGGGTGTACGCTTTTATCATGAGCAGTGATGTGCTTTCATGGCTTGTAATGAAAGGTAATGACAGACTTATGCCAGTGTTATGCAGGCTTTATGGCATATGGTTTCAGTAAAATGTACAGGATTATTACAAAAGAAAGAGAGATTGCCATTATTACTCAGCTGCATTCTGTATTTGCACTAGAATTATTTTAACATGCAAAATATGTCAGTTTATCAGAAGTGCGTGCTGCTGGCTAGAAGGATTAGCATCACTAGTAAATGCTGTTTGAATTATTTTATTTATTAATTCCCTCAATACTCAGTGAGAGGGCAAAGCATAGCGTTCCCTTCCTTGAAGACCACTCCTGTGTAAACCAAAACGATGCCTTTCAAGCAGGTTACGCATACAGAGCTATGAGGCTTGGCTCTCTGCAGCTGCACAGCTAAACTCTTTTTTCATGTTATACAGGAACAGACGCTGCCCCAGATATTGCATGGACCTTGGAGGCTGGTTCCGGGAATGAATCTTAAACAGCTGAAGTCTGGGCTTATTTAATTGTGTATGATTCAACCTGGGAGTCTTGGAGTCTGTTCTCACTGAGCAAACTTTAAATATTTTTTAAGACTGAAAAATCCAAGAAACAGGAAAAGCTGTGGCCTGAAGATTGGACTGGAGGTGGAAGTTTTTTTTTTTTGTTAAAAAAAAAAGATCAAGTAACCTTAACCTTTTCAAAGAATCACTTTGCCTGTTTCCAAATTCACAGTCCTCACTGCTTTAATTCAATTAATAAAATATAGGTTATATAAATAAAAAAGGTTTAAAAAGAATTTTCCTCAACTGAATCAAGGAAAATGATGTTGAATTCACGCAACATTTGAGGAATGGCCGCTATTGAATAATGTAATGTTTTCCTATTATGTCTATAAAACGTGTCTATAAGACTTTTAAAATGTAATTATGAAGAGGACAGAGACAAGCATTGCTAAGCCATGGAAGTTGTCCTGAGTGTTGTGGAAAATCATCACTCTGTTTAGGGCTGAAAGGTTCTTTATTGCATGCATGCATGGAGAGATCTCTACACAAAAATGACTGGAGGAAAAAGGGTGAATACAAGCTTGTTATAGTACTTCTGCATATATGAAAAATCACACTGAGCTGAGATGGTAAAAAACAAGAGTGTCACAGACAGTTCAAAAAGGCACTTACATTTACCTCCATACTCAGACCTTCTCTCTCGTTCCAACACAGAAACCCTCATCCACGCACTCGTCCCGACTGGACTATTGCCAATCACTTGACGCAGGTATCCCACACAGAGCTGCCAATAAACTGCAACTAATCCGAAACTCTGCTGCCATATTCTTGGCCCATATAAAACCGCACTACCGCATCACTGGAGTTTTTTCCACTGCCTCCCTGTTCAATTCCGAATTCAATTACAGATCCTCCTCCTTGCATACAAAGCCCTTCAGAGCTTAGCTTCCACCTACAATACCTCCCTGACCTTCTACTGGACTACTCACCCTCCCACTCGCTTTGCTTCTCCTCTTCTGGCCTACTCACTACCCCCTCCTACTCACGCCTCTCCTCACTAGGTGAGCGGGAATTTAGCTGTGCCGCACCAAAACTTTAGAACTGACTTCCTCCCCACATTCGCTCCTCTGACTCACTCTCTTCATTCAAAACACAGCTCAAGACCCACTTATTTAGACAAGTGTAGTTGCAAGACATTTAACCATACACACACACACACACATTTCTTTACACAATCTCTTCCCTTAATGATTCTCTGTTTAGCTTAATCATCTTCTTGGTAATTACTTATTTGTTGATATTATTTATTATTAGTTATTATTTTTGTATTTTATTTTATTTTGTATGTTTTAATCCTCTGTACTCTGTGTCTTATCCTGATTTCGCTTTAAACACATTATTATTACTTGCAGTTAGCTCAGGTAGATAGACCACAGAGGTTTTTGGTAAAAACAAACTATACCCCCAGTCACGCACACCATAGTTCATCTAAAGGACAGTATTCTTGCAATCAGCTAAAGCATGCACTCATATTAAATATTAAAATGTACTGTAGCTGTTAACATACACTGTAGCTTTCACCTGGCTAAAATGGTTAGCCATAACATTAACCGTTTTTTTTTCTTCTTCTTATTTGTCAGCCTCATAATGGCTTCCATGGCATTCATTGGCACGACTCTGGTCCTCCTGTTGACAAAACCCACAGACTCCAAAGGCAATCAAAAGGCTAGAATCAAAACTAGATACTGAAAACGCTATTATATCTACACTAAGGAAGTAATTGAACACATCTGACTCGTCAGAAACACGTTTGAAGTCCTATTTTGACCGAATTGTCACCATTGAATTACTTTGAAACAGACAGCTGAAAGACCTATGCTGGAGCCATCCACACTGGCGCTAGTGAGCAGCGTCTCTCAACAAGACCAGGAAGTGAGCTTCAGAAATGCAGCCCAGTTTTGGCCGCTTGCAGTAGACCAATGTTCAGCTTAATAACCAGCCCGTGGTTTTCACATGCTTTATTTCTGTCCTCACAATTGCATGATCTTTTCTTCGTAATTAAAATTCTGAATGAATACAATACCTTTCCATACATTTAGATTCACATTTTTTTAAGTTGATTTCAGGGGAGAAACGTTCAAGATAAATACTTATTAACTTATGTTGTTCATTTTAATAAATTTTAATAGCAAACCAGACCACAATTCTGGCTCTAATTCATCAATGATTTCATGAATCCAAAGCCATAAGTATTCAGACCCTTTGCTATGACACTCAAAACTGAGCTCAGGTGCATCCAATTGATCATACTTGAGATGTTTCTACAACTTGATTGGAGTCCACCTGTGGTAAATTCAAATTGATTGGACATGATTTGGAAAGGCACACACCTGTCTATATAAGGTCCCACAGTTCACAGTGTCTGTCAGAGCAAAAACCAAGCCATCAAGTCGAAGGAATTGTCCGGAGACCTCCGAGACAGGATTGTGTCGAGGTGCAGATCTGGCCGGAAAAGGAATTGGTTCATAGCATCTAAGTGTTAGAAGTACACTTCAGCGTGACATTTTGTAATCTCGGCACCATTGTAAAGGAGGGCTCGTTCCCTCAATGAGTTTTCCGAGAATTAAGTAAAGGTTGATTGATTGATTTATTGCCTTTCTTTTCAATTTTGAAATACGTACATGTCACTCCAGGATCCATAGCAGCTGTCAAACTGGAGAGGTCTAACCTGTCAGTCATCATTTGTTGCGGATGTTCGACAGCTGTCACCAAAGTATCAAATGTACTCACCGGAGGCATTCCTCTCACTTAGCACCAAAACGCACAGGATGCTCTTACTTATTAATATTAACATATTAATATGACCAGTAGGCAGGTATTATGACCATACAAAACTGTCACTGTAAATGTCATCATATCAAAGCCAGAAAAATCTTAGAACAGCTTATAATTTTTATTTATTTATTTATTTTTACTTCCCAGTAAGCAACTTCTAGCAGCCCTGCATTACAGTGAAAATGGAAGTACAGAGGTGGCCATCAACAAGGATGGAGGTTCTCAATATGGTGTGCGGTACCCTAGATTTTGCAAAGGGGAATGGACTGTCCACCCCATAAAAGAAAGGTCCTTTTACAGGAAGCAGTATAGGGTTTGAATCAACTCCCTGTACATCCAAAGGGTAGCATTGGCTAAATATTTTTTTCTTATGCAGATTTGATGCATAATTTTAGGCTTGGATTAAAGTCTTCCAGTTGAAGTTAATAACCAGATCTATGTCTTTTGGGAATTGTTTGATCCTAAAGCTTACTTTTGTTAAAAAATGTATTGGGTTGATGTAGTTTAAATAATTGTAATTTGTCTTTCCTATCAAGTAGCAGCTCCGTTCCAAGGTCTTTAAGACAGTTACTCCACACGTCTAGCTGAGTTGCGTGACAGTTTAAATACTTTACATTGAGCAACTCCAGACTCACTGTCCAGTCATGCAGTCTCATTGACAAGGATGAAGCTGTTGCACAATACATTGCATGACAGACACAGTTTGCCACAGGATCCTAAGCATGATAATTATTTAATCTCAGAAATGAATAAGTAAACATAACAAAAAATCATTCAATTATTATATTTACTGATTTGGCCACCGAAATCCAACGTAGTTGTTACCATCCTCAGAGAACACACCCCGTATGGTACACACGGCATAGCTGTCGAATAAGAAAAGATGATTTTAGAAATACTTTACAAAGTTGTGCATGTATTGACATGCACATGTATAACTGAACATCCTTGAAATATGAAATGAAATGAAATATGAAATGAAAATATGAAAAATGAAATATCCTTTTCTTTCAGATGCACATACACAAAGGCTAGTTGATGAAGTGATAAAGCCACATCGTCTGCAAGCATCTGGCTTGGAGATGGCACTGGGTTTTTACAGCTCGCTTCAGTGTTAAGACCATTTGGTCAAATTCTGCGGGTCCATCCTACCTTGTGTCAATGGCGCAGGCTGGCGGTGGTGGTGCAATGGTGTGAGGAGAGTTTTCTTGCCACAAATTAGACCCCATAATACCAACTGAGCATCATCTGAATGCCACAGAATACCTAAATATTTTGGTACCTTTATGACCACAGTCCACCCTTTTTCAAATGAATTCTTCCAGCAGGATAATACGCCCTGTCACTAAGGAAGCATCATATTAAGCTGGTTCTGTATACATGACAGTGACTACAGTTTGCTCCAATGGCCTGCACAATGCCAAGTTCTCAACCTGATAGATGAGGTTGGGATGAGGTGGAACAGGAGGTTTGCAGCATGCATGTGTGGCTGAAAAATCTTCAGGAATTGCGCGATGCTATGCAGTCACTATGGACTAAAATGTTTTCAGCACCTTGCTGAATTCATACCACTAAGAATTCAGGATGTTGCGGAGGCAAAAGGTGGCCATATCTGGTACAAGATAGGTGTACCTAGTGGCCGATGAGTATGTAAACTTTCACTATATCAGACTATGGTTCCGTCACTCTAAAACTCAAATGAAGACAATGTAAACAATTTAAGTATTGGAGACTAAATGTATTTCTACTAAATGATTCCGGGACCCAAAAAGAACTGCAGAAAGGCTTTTTTTTTACCATAAATGATAATGGAAGCATTTCTCCATCCACATTTTGAGAAGGAAACAGTGATTAGGGGAAATTATTGCTGTATCATCCAAGATAAACATCCTGGACTAGAGGCTCAGATAAAGAGTTTAGGAAGTCAGTGCAATACAGTCAGGAAATAAAGAAGCACTAGAATTATCGCAGGGGAGTGGACAGAAGCTAGATGATTCACTTACCCACGAGGGAGAGGGTGGCCCCTCAGATTTACAGGCAGAAAATATTACGAGACGGGAAATAGAGCAAGCTGACTGCTGGCCTTTCCGCTACGTAGAGCACAGTTAAGCAGGATGGTCCCTGAGATTAGACCAATGCCAGTGGGATGCTATCACAGCCATAAGTTATAGCAGAGGCATTCGCATTTCTAAGAGCAAGTTGATGAATGAGGGAAAATCACTGCCTTCTTAGCCTCGGTTAACCTAACCAGATTAGCAGAAGAACAGACAGATGACATTATCTCACCCATTACAAAGGCAGAAGAAAGGAAAACCATCCTTAAGCTTAAAAGCAACAGGTCAACAGGAGTAGATGGGTTTCTGGGTAAATTTTACATGCTACTGTTTTTGTAAACGAGCTTACCCCCACTCTTTGTAAGGTCTATAACTATGGTCTGTACAATGGAGACCCTCCCAAGTCATAGTTTGAAGCTATTGTCACTGTCATACAATAAGAGGGCAAAGACGCTACACCAGGGATAATCAAACAGCTCAGCCTGGGGGATACTTTAGGAAATTGGGATGAAGCCAGGGGCCAGCAAAAATCACCTGGTAGCACTAACAACACTGAATTTCTTTTGATTTGAAAATGTATTGTTGCCAACAACCAACAACTGACATCTTACAACATTGAAGGAGTTTTGCCTTGCCTCTTTTTATCAGAACTATCATGAATGGCAATAGTATTTATTCTGTTTCTAGTGCCTTGTAGTATTTGTATTTTTAAAGCTCTGCGTCCCTGGCATATTCTGCAAATGCACATTCCTGAAAGCTGTCACTAAAGTCAATTTTACTTCATATGCAACTGTCTTGTATACTTAATGTTCAGAGACAAAGTCAGATCACTAGAAAAGGGAAGGTGCTCTTTAACAGTCATTAAATCTCCTTATGTAAACCAGCTCTTAACCTTAATTGAAACCACAATAGTTACCATCTTATATCTTGTTTATCATTCACAATAAACTTGTTTTATATTCCATACTGATTAGAATCAAACTACTACGCATTTAACCATTTCAATTTAGGCTACATCCTGTTTAATACACAGAAGAATAAAGACAATGAAAAATAATAAAGAAACACTAGCTTTGTTGATGAGTTGATTTGCATGAGATATGAAATACTGCACTACCTTGTCAGTGGAAGTGGGGGTATCTCTGTTCTATAGTGAATTTGCTGAGCACCCGCTTGTGAGATGTAAGGACAATGTGCACACATTGGAATATTATTTCCTTATATCAGTGTGTAATTTATATTCTCAATTACCTGCTGAATCTTTTGTCCCTCAAGCATTGTCAGTGAGTTGGTCTCTGGGTTGTGGTTAGGGTTAGTGTTTAAGTCGCCACAGTGATGGCACAGGAGGAGCAGGCCGGATAATCTAACTGATGATCTGAAGTAAATTAATATTGAAACCCCACCCATCCCCATTGGCCTCATAGTAGCAGTAATAGTTCCAAAATGTATGTAGGATTTTTCATGTTTTACCTTTCTTTCCAACCAACCAATTTGCCCCCAACTCACCTCCGCTAGTGAGTACATAACTTTCCTCAAAATTATGGAAAAGGAGTTCTTCCTTGAACGATTTCCGAGTCAGGCAAGGACCATGGAGACTAGGGCAAATAAAATATGTGACTTGAATAAGGCCCAGGCATAATTTTCATGTATTATTGACCCTTTTGGCCTTTCATGCTAGGGAAGAACTCAAGGAAAGGAAGCAAGGACAGATAAAATAAGCAATTAGAATGAGCACTTAGCCTGCTTGATAAGGTAAAAAGATGGCTGCTAACTGACCTCCTGTAAACATTACAACTTCCTCTAAGACTGAATTAAACAAAAAAAAATTGAGGTAGTAAGAGAACATCAAAACAATGCCAATAAAGGTAGGTGTAGTATAGAATCGATGGATCCACTTTTTGTACCGTATGTGTATGTATATAATCAAACAAACAACATGCTTAAAGTACCTTCATTTGGGGAATATTTTATGGTATCGTTTGCTTTCTGTTTGCATTTGAATTCAGCAGCAAACATTCTATAGCAGCAGAGTTGGCCAGGAGTGATCCCAGCCATGCAAATTGCGGAGTGTCTGTGGACTCTAATGCTCTGGGGAGCCACCGTCGCTTTGCTTTATGCACAGCTCTTGATCTTTCTCTTCAGATTGCTGAGACCATCCATGACTGATTGCCCGACAGGCAGGATCTTCAAACCGTTAGACGTGCCGCACGGAACGACCCCGTACGACATTTTGTCTCCGAGTAGGAGCACTGCAGGTTCACAGAAATCAGAACTCCTGCTTTTGTATTAAGAAAAATGTTTTTTTTTTTTCCCTTGTAAATGCGGAAATCAAATTATTTGATCAGATAATAAAAATCCCAAAGCCCATGTGAATATTATCACTGATAAAAGTGGCTGGCTACGGTGTTTTGTGTTCTGGCTCCATATCATATTAATACTCAAAGCATGAAATGTGTGTCTGGAGTCTATGAGCACTGCAGTGCAGAGAAAATAAAATCTAATGAAATACACTCATATCTAACGGACTGGCTTCACAGAACACTGGCCTGCATCATTTAATTGCATCAGGAGCTCATGAAGTGGGTTCACATTGAGGTCTGTAATTAAGATAAATTAATCTTCCCTCACTGCTCCTCCCTCAGCAAAGACCTCCATCTCTAGTATCACCTGTGCTTCTGGCTACTTAAATCTCCCGGCTGATGGGCCAGGGAGAAGATAAGCATTTTAATGAATCTCGATGCAATTTGCTTGCAAATGACTACCTGACTTCCTGCAAAGACAAATGTATAGGCACATGGATTGGCATCCAAGTTACTGCTGCTGAACACAGACCTCTAATTTGCCCAGCCAGCTCTCTCTCGCTGTGTTAATATTTGCTTTCTACCTGAACGTATTCAGTGATTCTGTGGCCGTCGGGCTTTCTCTACTGAAGTTCTGTAGTTGCCGGAGGGGTCAACCCCCTGCTGGTGTGGCTGTGAAATCCATCACTGCTGGGGTCGTTAACAAAATGTCCTCGTCGGAGCGTTTTTCTTTCCCTAGGGAAAGCAGAGGTATCCCACCGGGTTTAATAACAAGGATATGACTGTGAATGTGTATAGAAGGCCGTTTCTCAAACGGAACCCGTGACATTGCCGGATTCAGTTCTCCGGGTTAGGTGGTGGTGTGACCCATGGGTCTCCTATATGGAACAAGTCTGTTCACACGTTACAGAACCGTTCTGGTTAGGCAAGGTAGGATATCTACCTGAAGCAATGCAGGACAATTAATGTCACGTTAGCTTGTCTTTAAAATAAGCAGATATTTCACTGAATGAGTTTTTGACCAACACAACACAGTTGAAGATTGATAGTTTTAAGATAACTTAAAACATATTGAAGCATATTGTACCAGTTAAAAGTCAATACTTATATGTGGAGTTGTTTTCGGTAAAATGCAATAAAAATAATTTGGTTACCCAAGTTAAATAGTTATCTATATCTGCCATTAATAGTAAGATGATTAACAGTAAAGGAAATATAAATGTGGCTGTTTTCAAATATGGAGATACAATGTCAAAATATTAATGGATGTATGGCTCCTCAAATATTTTAATTGATTCAGGTTCATTGTTCCACACGCTAACCCACAATCAAATGCAATTCACACACATTTCAAGGCTGGCATGTGTCTTGGATAAGGCCTGCATATTCTTTACATCAGTTACCCAGGTACATACCATTTGTTCCATCCGGTTAATAAAAGCTGATTGTGTCATTAATGAGGTGGATGCCTTAATGTCCTGCAGAGTCATTCTGCACAGAATTAAATGCTTACTGATCAGAACTTCCTGTTTGGCCAGATCACAGTTTGTTCCCATGGGCCTCGTATACAGTTCCACATTTTAAAATGGGCTCCAGGGCACATTAATGGCATACCTAATCTGCATGTGTCATCTGCATCTCCTAAAGTTAAAAGTGATGCTGGGAAAAAAAGAGTTTGTGTTGATCAATTCACTATTGTCCATATTCACCAAGATTGTGGTAATCACCCATATTCACTGCCATGATTATGGTTGTCATCCATATTCACTGTGATCATTCATATTCACTGTAATTGGGGTGAAGGTCCTTATTCACTACAATTGTGGAAATCATCCAGATTCACAGTCATCATGGTGTTTGTCACATTTCACTACAGCATTTACTGTAATTTTATCCACAGGAAAGAGCAATTTCCTATGAGAGAAAGGTGAATCAGTAAATGAGTAAAGAAACAGTGCAGTAAATAAAACCTAAAGCCTTTTACAACACGGAGAATAAATGGTTTGTGACAAATAGCACTTGGACAGGATGGAATCTGAGTTCACAGCTCATCAAGTATTTATTTGCAGCAATCTTTCTCACCCACTTGACAATGCAGTGCTCTTCAAAGTTATCTTCTGTGATCTGGACTGCGGTCTAATCTCCGGTAAAGCAGCCAATGTGGTTCTGTCTGGCACATTTTAGATTGCACCCCACATCTAGAGAGGTCCTTCCAGCAGAATAGCAACTTCTCTTTAGATGTTTGGGATGACTTATTCGGGAAAGGATTCATTTAAAAGTATTATTGACAAGGATTTGTCTAAACCAGTACTGTGCAACCAGAGAATCCGTTATTAAATTAAACTAGTAGTAAACTAGCAGCAAAGTAGTCCTCTGATGAAGATATTTGATTTGTGGCATTGAAATGCAGTTCATGGGCACCAAATAAACCACTAGGGGTCGCTGGAGAGTAATGAAATTGTTTATGGACCTGACACATGGGCACATTTGTTTGTTAACCATTTCAAATCCACAACAGTGCTTTCATTTTGTATCTGCACTGTAAACCCTAATCCACCCATAAACTTTTTGTTAGCTTTTTTGTGCATGAGCTAATGATGCAGCTACACACAGCTGGCCAAGAAACAGCTCGGTCAATTGTCAAATTACTTTTGGTCCCCTAAAATTGGGGAATTGCATATAAAAAGGGCTGTAATTCCTATACGGATCTGCCTATTCATTGTTTAATTTCAAATCCAATGTGCTGGAGTACAGTGCCCAAACAACAAAAACTGCGGCACTGTCCAAATACCTACACTGCTGTAGACTGCTATAGATACAGTATACATGTATATGTATACTGGACAGGACAGGAACTAAAAAATCTGTGTTTTAAAATATATCATCTTATGGGTAATTTATTCTGCACGTAGTATCAGCTGTTTGTTTGGCCAGCAGCCATATCATCATGCACGCTCCATCCTGTCTAATGGCTGAAGCTAAGCAAGTGTGGGCTTGGTTAGTGCTTGCACAGGAGACCACCTGGGAAAACTAAGTTGCTGCTGGGAAGTACCACTAATAAGTGGTGTTGCTGGGCCAGGAATGTTCCCACTGGTCGAAAAATCCCCAGTGCAATGATGGGGACACTGTGCTGCAGGAGATGCCGTCATTTGGATGAGACATTAAACCGAGTTCCTAACTCGCTGTGGTCATTAAAGATCCCATGACACTCTTCACAAAGAGTGTGCAACCTGCACACTCTTTGTGCAATATACCACCTAACAATCCCCTGATTTAATTGCCTTAATAAAAATGTTATCTCCCTCGCCACCTCAGCTGATGTGTGGTGAGCGTTCTGGTGCAAAATGGCTGCCATGCATCACCCAGGTGGGTGCTACACATACTGTAGGTGGTGGCTGAGATGAGTTTGCCCTTGATCACTGTAAAGCACTTGGAGCATCTGGAAAAGTGCTAAATAAATCATTTAATTCATACACTATCCTGGGAAATCAACAAAACACTTGACAGTTACCACAGGAATGCATTTTCACCAAAATAAATAAATAAATAAAATATTATTGGAGAATAATGTTTGTTTTCACATTTATTTTGAAGTTCTTGGCAATTAAGATAGGCCTATTTATGCATGTACATGTACATGGATGTAGAAGCATAGTAAAGTATGTGCCTATACTGTGCCTACCCAATGTTTTCTTTCACGAGAAGCACTTCTTCATGTTCCTGTCAATGCGGTTTAAATCAGCAATGGGCAACCATGAAGCTCATTGTATGGTTAACAGTGTATAATTTAGAGGATCTTGAATAATGTTTTTCTAGATTGTTACAGGGTTTTAATTTAACTGTTTTTTTTTATTTATTTTTTTTATTTTTATTATTTTTTATTTCAAAACAGCCTTTAAAGTTTCTGCTCTCCCCAAATAATTAAGATATCCATATAATGGTCCAGGCTGGACATAGAATTAGAAATCTGGGAATGCATCTATATCTCCTTTTGTCTGTCTCATTGTTGTGTCATTGAAGTGTAAAATAGAATATCAATTCACTGATATTTTGATACAACTTAGTATTTAAGGTTTACTACCAGTATTTTTTAACACTGATAACAATAATAAAATTGTAAGAATGATTTAATTCTGAAAATAAAAATGGTCATACTGTATAAAATACAAATCAGCATGAAACACATGTAGTTGTTTTCATAACAATTGTTAAAAAACATTTTTATAATATTGTTTTATAATATTTTAAAATATTTTTTAAAAGATGACATCTCCAAATATGAGAAATTGCATATGTCATTTAACATGAGCCAGACACTAATCACAATTTCAGCATACATGTTAATGCATAATTTATGTTGTACTTGGTATATTGTTATTAATTAATGTAATTAATGAAAGCAGTTTATTAACTATAAGAACTCTATTGATGTCTATTTCTATATCATGTAGAATTTATTTATTTTTTTATTATTCCCTTTTTATTTTTCTTGTCCTAAGAGACAAATGGATGGGCACAATAAATGCAATAGATTTGAATAATGCCTTAAAAATGTCAAAATTAATTAGTGTGATTTTTTTTTTGCAAGGCTAAATGAATAAACAAATAAATTCATTCATAAATAAATAAAACAGCATCTGCATGAACATCACAAGGCTCAGATTAAACACAGCCAATGATTTCAGTACTCGAGCATAATACACTTGTGCACAGTAATGACGTGTCAGTCATGGAGAAAAGCTGGTGCATGTCCAACACATTTCCCAGGATTCAGAGGGAAGGAGAAGTCTGTTGAAAAAAATAAGGGAGGGAAAGGTCTCAAATGTATCCAGTGTCCAGCTGCATCTTTCATCTGCATGAAGAGATTTATAGCTGCATCTCTGACAGTTGTAAAACACTTCACATATGGAAGATTATTGATTAATTGATTGATTGATTGATTGATGATGTGGAGCTGGAGGTTAAACATGAGTTCTGCATCCTTTACGTTGCACAGGCTGTTAAGAGCTGAAAAGTCAAATGATAAACCTAGGAACATGAAACAGCTGGTGCTGTATCACAGAAACTGGGGAAGATAAGCACGATGTGACAGGTGAAATTTGTGCTTCCCTTAAAACGTCATGAAAAATAAAACAAAAGTCTGTAAACTTTTTATGGTGAGAATGAACTGCGAATTACATTAAGTATTAATTGTCCCTGTAATAAGGAACAAGTGGTAACATGTTTGCATGCATTTTGCTGCATGTGTCGTGACGAAGCAGTTGCTTGGTTTAGTCACGGCATTTATACCTTGGCATGCAAACATTTACACAACGGAACACAAAAAAAGGGGGAAAAACATCACAAATAACAGCAATGCAACTGTGAGCCCTTTGAAAGCAGTTTGAGCACTTCGAAAGCACTGCGGGGAAAATCCTGGAGGCTAAATATTGTATAACATTTATAAAATATATAAATTGTTTTGTCAAACTTTACAGAGAACTCCCTGAAGATCATCTCTGTACGATGTTGCCTGGGAGTGATTCTGAATGTCAGAACTGCTGAATTCATCTGGCAGAAAAATTACCTTCAAACTGACAATGACAATTCTTGCACAGTTCCCCCATGGTAGCACTCTGAGGGGAAGACAGTTGCTAGCTGGTTAACTGTCAGCAATAAAATCCATAAAGGTTCCCAAAGTTCTATTAAAACCTTTTTTTCCCCCAGAAATGAAACCATTTATTTGAGTAATATTAATTATATGCAATTTTATTAAACATCCCCAGATGGTCCATTGCTTGTGACATCTCTTTACTCAAGAGAGATTTTAATGTTTTTTGTAATAAAATATACAATCCACATATAAAGTATTGTCATCAATGGGCCTATTTAACTTCAGTCCTGAAGTGTCAGATGGATTTTGCCAAGGTATTAGTTAGTATTTCCTTTTAAGAAGGCGCATATTCATGTTGATGGCACCATTTTAGCAATTAAAGTTATGTGAATCCGGAACAGCGATGCACTGCAGTTCACTTCTGTCCACATCAGAATTGTGAGAAATAAAGTCTAAATTTTGAGGAATAAACTTTCAACTGCGAGAAATAAAGTCGCAATTAAGCAAAACATTTTTTTTCTGACGGAAATGCGCTTCCATGAAAACATGATAATTCAATAATAATAATTCAAAATAAGTGTTTACAATTTTATTTTTCATCATGACTATCCATCCGTCTATCCAATCTCTAGCCGTTTAGTCCAAGTCAGGGTCGCGGTGGCAATGGGGAAAGCAGAGCAGCCCAGACATCCCTCCCCAGCAACTTCCGCTAACTCATCCCGGTGGATCCCCAGGCGATCCCAGGCCAGCCTTTGGATATAATCCCTCCAGCCTGTTCTTGGTCTACCCCTGGGTCTCCTCCCCGGTGGCCGAGCCCGGAACACCTCCAAAGGGAGGAGCCCAGAGGACATCCTTTTAAGAGGCCCGAACCACCTCAACTGACCCCTTTCAATGCGGAGGAGCAGCTCTACTTTGAGGTCCTCCCGGACAGCTCAGCTCCTCATCCTATCAAGGAGAGTAAGCCCTGCTGCCCTACGGAGAAACCCCATGTTGGCCGCTTGTATTGTATTATCTTGACTACGTGTTCCTTGAACATTGTCCTTTGTGCTTATGTACTTTTGCAAAGATCACATAATTTGTTTGTGCTCTGTGAAGAGACCATTTTAAGCTCTGAATCTTATTCTCTGTGTGTCTGCCACCACACAGAAGACAGAGGATGCATTAATGGGAACATTAATCTTCAAAGGGTCTTACTGTTAATTAAAAAAAGGCAATTTGGACTCATTCTTTCATACAAAGCAGCTGGTACTGATGCAATTGCAATTGCTGGCATGACGTCCATGCTGTTGGATCTTACTCGGGCATCCAAGGTGAAAATGTTCAAAAGCGTTACTCATTTATTATGTGGATTATAATAAACAAAGCTTGTAATGACCATGTTATTTATTAATCATATTTTGCCATTTAGTTAATAAAAGGGTAAAAGGGTATGTCTTTCAGAATTCTGGAATTTCTATTTTCTGTTATGCAGCATACGCCTTGACTAGGGGGCAGTCAAACACAGACAGTAGCACAGTGTGTTCTAAATGGAATTAAATGCAGAATTCAGGATTGTGGCATATTAGGTGTTGATTTATTTATTTGGGCTTACCTGTCAATCAAAAAAAATGTGTCACATGAAGACTGGCCTGGATTCAATGTATTTGTTAATTCAAATATCAAATATCAGTAGAATCCAGGATTTTATCTTTGCGTGCCACCTTTAGCTGTGCTGCGTGTTTGGCGGAAACCGTCAGCACAGGGATGGACTATATGACATCACTATTGCAAGACGTGACTTGGGGGAAGTCATGGGTCATTATGATCAAGAGAAATTAGTAGCAACTTTAGGTTCCTGGTCCCATTCCACCAAGTATCATATTTTGTGGTGTTTTGTCATATTTTTATGGTAACTTGTGTGATGTCATACCATCAGTCATGACATAAGACACAACTGAGAAACTTATTGGCCCATAAGTATGTGCATACAGGGCAGGAACCAATGGGAGTTGGGGAAAAGCTCAGCGCTGAGGCTGATGAAGAGTTATACTGAATGCGCATACGATTTTGGGGGTCTGCCTGAGATTAGTCTGTGCTTTCCCAAGGCAAATAAGTAAAAATATATGATCTGACTGATAAAAAAGTTGAGCTGCATCAAGACACTGGAATTGGGTGAGATTTGCCAATGACCCATTACATTACATTACATTACATTACATTACAGGCATTTGGCAGACGCTCTTATCCAGAGCGACGTACAACAAAGTGTATAACCATAACCAGGAACAAGTATGACGAAACTCCTAGAGAGAAGTACCGGTCCAAGTACAGGGAACAACCGCGTAGTTCAACTTGGACCCTGATGGTTAAACTGATTAACACTAACAACGAGAACAGCAACAACGCAATCTATGGAAAAATAAAAATAAATAAAAATACAAGTAGTCGTTAAGACAGGCGCATCAACTAAGTAACCTATGAAACAGCTGCCTAGTTACAAGTTTAGTCATTTACAGGGGGGGAAGGGAGGGATGGAGAGAGGTGCAGCCTGAAGAGGTGGGTCTTCAGTCGTCGTTTGAAATTGTTCACAGTCTCAGCTGTTCTGACCTCCACAGGGAGGTCATTCCACCATCGTGGGGCCAGAACAGACAGGAGACGTGTTCTGGAAGTGCAGGTGCGAAGAGGGGGAGGTGCTAGGCGTCCTGAGGTAGCAGAACGGAGGGATCTGGCTGGCATGTAGGGTTTGAATATCTTGTGAAGGTATGCTTTTTCGAGTTGCGTTAAAATATAAGAAACCCATATAAGAAACACCCAACGTATTTTACTGCTCCAGTTTATTTGCTAACTTGTTTTATTTTTATTGTTATCATTGTATTGCGTTTATTCTCTATCTCTCCTATCGTCTTTTTTTAAAGATCATTTTTAAGACATTTATGTATTGCTTTGAGATTGTACTCACACAATGAAAAGCGTGTAATAAATGTCATCATCATCATTATATTATTGTTGTTGTTATTATTGTTAATAATAACAACAATAATAATAATAATAAGCTTAGATCTGGGCCTGTAGAACTTGGCAGAATTCAGAATATTGATATAAAAAGCAAGCAAGGGGGGGGTGGGGCAGCAGGATTAGAAGGAAGGAGCACAGTGACTAAAAAGCATGACATCAGCTGTCAAACCAATCGCTTTGAAGCAAACCATATCTGACTGCTAATGTAGTCAGCGCTGGAGCGCTCTGTGCAGTTCGACTGAAGCTGGAGGATGAGAATAAGAGCGCCCTAATGAAACACTGCAAACTGTAATGAGCAGATGAAAGCAAAAGAAAGCAGATGCTTTATGCACAAAAATGGAATTACAGATCAAATGAATGATGACCAAGCATTAGAACATTTCCCCACAACGCAACTCGAAAAATATTTCTAAGAAAGGTTGAATTCAAAAGACAGTATGTAGCATAACTAATATTTTCAACGAAGCTGAACTATTACTTGGACTCAATGGTCGGCAAAGGGAAATAAGTCCTGTAGTCACCCACTCACTGGAGAGCAGACCTCAGACCTTACTGACAGACTACAAATACTGTATGAGTCCCAGGTGGGGGTACATTGTGGTGGCCTTGAGCAGCGAGATCACCTGGATTACTGCATAAATGCTAACCTGTACAATTTAAAGGTTGCTCTGCTGTTATTTATTATTATTTCTTAACGATTAAAATGCATTCTGTTCCCCATCTTGGACATCTTTGCTTTCTTTATGAAGACTTAAAAGAGGAGGGGGCAACACAAAACTGTTTCTGTTATTTTGACTTGCTGATTATCTGCTGCAACTCAATATGGGAGCTGAAGGATTCCTGGCAGCAAATCAGGAGCTAGTAGCTTAGCACGTAGAAACAGGGCTCCCCAAATGAGGTCGATGAAATGAGAGCAGGGCTCCAGAGATGTCACTGAGGTGTTTGTTACGCTGAGGCAGACGAGCTTAGTGCTAATGGGGCGATAATGTGCGGCACAGACTCCTTCAGACATCGCTAGTAAAGTAATATCGCTCGTGCTGATATGCAGCTCCGTTCTGTATTTTTTCAGATTTACCAATTTATCAACCATGTGCATTCAAATCTGTTACCTGACAAAGGAGAGTAGATTTATGTAAAAAAATAATTAAAAAAAGAACTATTGAAAAAATAACTAATTGGAAAAAACAAAGTTTTTTTTTCTTTTTTACAATAACACTGCTAGATTTTCTGAAAGGGGACACTGCTAAATGCAAGGGACAAAGAAAATTGCATTTTGGGTAAATATGTTGGGTATATGTATAACTGAATTTTGTTTATTTGCTTTAAACAAATGTATTACCAGTGAAAATAACCACGTGAAAAAATCTAAACCATAGAATAAAAAAACACCCATAAAAACTGAAAACATCAATAATGAAAAACATCAACAGTGGAGAAAAAAATCAAATGTGTGGGTTGTTTCAAAAGTAGAGACTGTAACACTAAAGCTTGTTGATCACGCCTCTTAACCACAGGCTAGGTATAATCATACACTCTCAGAAGTGTATGTCTCCATAGACAAACTCTGTCTAGTTCAAGGGTTCTTTGGTAGACAAAATGGTTCAATCTGGGAGCTTTCACAAGTCTTATACTTACCATACAGGGTTCTATAAAGAACTAAAAAGGGTTCTACTATGGAGACAAGTCAAAGAACGCTTTTTTTTCCTGGGAGTGTATGCAGTTGTAGTAGGTGTGGTTAAAAATCTTTGTCTGGAAAAGTCACATCATGACAAGGGTGTCGCCTAGAATCCCATTCAGTAGGCAGTCTCAGAGAAGTTCACAGTCATTTCAGTTTATTGATTTATATTTAATTTGGAAACCTCCGGTCTCAAACTGTGAAGATGGCCTAAAATGCAAAACAGTGCAGTGCTAAAACCCCTGCTCTCTTTGCATGAATTAATGAAGCTCTAGCAGTTTCTGTGACTTTGGTTTCAGCTCCAGAACTAAACTTTGAATCAAGTGCTCCTCTTAAACCAGACAGGCTACTTGACACAATGAGAACACCACAAAATGGTGGGTTTCTGGACCGCTAATGAATCCTGTAGTTAATAAATAGCAGCTAGGCTTTCTGTTGTTTTGCGATCTGTGTGAGTTGCTCTGCTAAATGCCAAAGTATGTGTAGGCATGTATGTAAGGTGAAAAAAAAGTCCCATTTTTTTACAGAATCCATATGTTCCAACAAAGTAGATAAACAGCATGAACAGGAAGAAATGGCCTCCAGCAAAAAAGTTGTGAACATTTATGTGGGCTGCTTGAAAAACAGTTAACTTGGAACAAGATGATTTTGTTTAAACGTGTGTGTGAGATGTGCCCTCAACACTTCCCAGTGTTTCGCGGAACCAAATTCATCTGAATTCAGCGTTGATTACGACCACTGGCAAATGTTGCTTCACGATGCTAAATCTCATTAAACGATTCTGCAAGCAGTCATAATGCGGCAATGCTAGAAGAGAACACTGCACTACATGCCTTTATGCAGTTACGGTTATTAGGTGTTGTCTGGACTTTATGATGCTAATTAAACATTAATTATGGACCACAATAATGTGACTGCAATTGGCTAAACAATTAACTGCCAGAACAGTTTTAGTCTGTTCCTTTGTGAGAGGGAAACATTGAATTGAGTAAATGATAAGATACTCATAGCCCCTAAAACAAAACCATTAACAGTAAATATATACTTTCGATATCTTGAAAGTCCTCCATTTTCTGCTCTCAATGCTCTGAACTCACCTGTCAATTACATTTCACTCAGAGGTGATCTGATCTATGTGCGAGGGTAAGCAAGTGTCCCTATCAGTGACGGCCGTGCCAAATTCACTGGTGCAGTAGTCATGCATATATGAGAGCACATTATTTTAATCAAAGTGTGGGGAAATGTGGGACGTGAGAACATTGTCTCCATAGTCAATGAGTCATTAATCAGCTTTCACCGTGATCTCCGTCTGTATTATGTTTCAGGCCATCGCAACACGCTTGCAAATCCAAACAGCTCCACTTATGCAAATTACTCAAAATGGCGCCTCCTTGGCCCACAGTAACAGAATACACGTACAAACCAGGAAGACTGGAGTCTGTCTTCTGATAGTCAATTATCCATTATCTTCCATCTAATTATATTGTACAGAAAGCTCCACGCTGAGGGGCCCAGGCTGGGACTTGAACCCAGGACCTTCTTGCTGTGAGGCAACAGTGCTACCCACTGCACGACTGTGCCACCCCCTCGTACTACTGCTGATGACTCTTCTAAAGTAAACTACTAAACTTTCTAAGTTTCTAAATTACTACTACTTTCTAAAATGTCCCAGCGACGGACATACAAAGGCCTCCAAAAGAGCGTTTAGGATGCAGGGCTGTGTGGAGGATTGACACCCCTTGGTAAGGCTCAGTTATCTGGCTCATGAGCGGTAAGGTGCGGTTGCGGTTACGGTTATCAGTCTCACGCTGATTCCACATCAGTGCATCACAGATGCAGTCCTGATACCGTCACCAGATGGACGTCAGCCGCTTTGGTAACCACGGCCATTGATATTCCTCCCCTGAACATCTTGGTGGCTGCCATCTTGTGACAGTCATGTCACCGGCATGAAATATTCACTGCCTCATGTTTTTTACCCAGGGTCAGGGGTGCGTAAAGGTGGATAATTCCACAGCCACACGCACATTTCTATGCCCGCGGTCCGTTCTATGCCGTGATGCAAATGTGCATGTGCCCGAGGGGAGGGTTTCGTGTTTGACCGAAGTATTTGGAAATTATATAATTTTTTCTAAATGCGTCTTTGAAAATAGGTTTCCGGGGAAGTATGGGAGCCGCAAAAAATACAGTTTAGCAATATTTATTTTCCATTAAATCTATTGACATTAAATAAATATTTATATATAATTTCCAGGATAAACAAACTAAAGAAATGGGACACACATACACAAGCAAACTAAATACTGTGCAAAGTTGTGGACGCACAAACGTGGAAAAAAATGGGCAGGGTTTAAATCTTACTGTCACCTAAAGCATCAGTAAATAATGTATCATTCTAGCAAATACATGTCACATCCCCACAGTAATAAACATTACAATTATTGCATGAGAAAATAAATAAAGAAATAAACAAATACTGATATGGTGTCAGGCCTTTTTTATTGAAACATCTTGTCCAAGGTGCGCAACGTTTTCCGTTTTGAATGACACACAAATGGGCCAATTATCAGAGCCCGACTCTTAATGTGACATGACACACTGGTATGTACATGGACAGCTGAAATTACCGTGCGAATGAAATGATCAACATATAAAAGAGAGGTGTCAGTCTCCAGAGCGAATTAGCTGCAGACTGAGAGGAACGCATAAAGACTAGCAGGCACTGCGGCCCTCCAGGACAGGAGATTGAGACTCTTGCTGCAAAAAGAGCTGAAGAGAGTGTTTCTGATGTTGCCCGAGGCAGAATATACATACTATGGTCTATTTATCAGAAGAGTATAGAAGCCCCTTCTTCTGATAAACCAAAAACATGCCACTGTCTATATGATTAAGGTTTGTTAACAAAACCATTCTCAAGGTAGCCAAACAAAACATGCCAGTGTTTAAGTATAAGGGCACGGTCACACATGCGCGAAATTTACATTGGCGAATATTCGCCCCCTTCCATTCTATGCGAGCGAAGGGACGAATAAAACATTCGCTTCTGGTGGCGAAGCAAATTCGCATCTTCGCTTCGCGTGGAGTTCAACTTTGGTGAACTTTGACCGGCGAATTCACAGCCAACCAATAGCAAAGAAGTGTGTGTGGTTGACCCCACTTGGCTGTAGTTTGTTTAGTGAGCCAGGATGGACTTTGACTGTTGCTGTGTCTAACCAGCCGGTGTTGTATGATATTGCCCATGAAAACTACAAACTGCCCCACAAGAGAAATGCTGCCTGGCTGGCAGTGAGTCGGGAGACAGGCATTGTAGGTAAATAAATGGAAAATGTATCAATAACATCAATTCATATTTTGCGGTGTTTGTTAGCTAGCTTAACTTGGCTAAGCTAGCTAAAAAATACAACTATAACAACTGTATACATTCTCCTATCGCAAAACCAACAACCGCACATGTGATATCACAACCGCTCATGTGTGACTAACAACCACAACCACTCAAACGAACTACAAACCAGCAAACTGATTTCCGTGTGCGTCATATCCTGCACTGCCCACATTCAGCATGACAAGATACAAATTTCTCCTCGGCAGGCGATGGTTATTCATTAAAATAACATGGTTATTGATTCATTATGCATTTCATTATTTTAGCTCAAGAAATGTATCCACTGGTATACAACTTGCATAGTTGTTTGCACTACTCGCTCCCAGACAAGGCTCCCAAGTTCAAGGCTCCCAGGTTCAATCATTGGTTGAATACCCAGGGAATTGACAGACTGAAATGATAAAATATGTGGCAGTCTGCTCAGTCAGTCAGGGATAACATCGCCTTTGCTACTGTAATCATTTTGACAAACTGAATCTCTGAAGCGGGGTCACAGCTACCTAGAATAAACCCACACCCCCCCACCCCCCCAAAAAAAGTTGAGATCAAATGGTAATCAAATCCCATTCCCTGCTTCTTACTTTTAAGGAACAGGGCTTCTTCCACAGATGGGAATGTTCAATCCAGGCAAGGCAGTGTTTGAAATATGGAAGTGAGCGACAGTGTATTAAACATGGAAAATAACACCCACCACTAGTTGGTACTGAAAATAACAACTGATTTATTTTTTTTTTTCTTCCCGCAACTGATTTTCTTGGTAATATCACAAGGTGATACACTCAGGGAACGGATCTAAAAGCAGAGGCGGAGTCAGGAGACGGAGGTAGGAGAGATAGCGAAAGTGTTTAATGAACGATAATGAACAGAGAACACAGCTGCGAACGCCGAGAAACCGTTAGCGGTAACCCAGCCGCGAGGCTGGAAACTGTCGGCTGGCGAAACGTGCAAACGAGCGCTAACACGGAGTCGTGACTCGCAGAGAACGCGGAACCGGAATACGCCGGAACGGCGGCGAGCTAAACGAGCTAATGAAACTGAGGCGCAAACAGTCATTAGACCGATGATGCAGTAATGAGACAAAAAGGCACGAGGGGTGACCAACCAAACAGACGAAACACTAGGGCCCGGGGAACTGGCGGCTTCAGGCAGTCAGAAACGGGAGCTGTGACAGGGAAGGTAGGAGGCTTTTCGTGTGGGAGAGGCCTTTCAAACTTTCCTATGTGCAACCCAACAGATTCAATAAGCAACGGTCCTTAACTTTGACATGAAAGTGAGCATATAAGGTGTAAAGTGTCTCTCCCGCTCTTCACGAACAGCAGTCTCAGAAAAACTGAGACGAGCGTGGTTTACTCACTGCGATCCTACGCATGACACCACTTCGCAGAGATTAAGAGCCTAATTAAAGTGCTGATTCTCATCATCGGGTCGGAAAGATCGCTTTGTGCTCTGCAAGGATTGGAAAATTGGTCCTTGAATGCTTTCATAACTTTGGCATCATTTTGTGCTAAAACTTGGGCTAACTTTTCTCTAGAACTGAGATAACTGCACTTAAATGCGACTCATTCACATTTCAAAGCCAATCAGAGGTTTCACCGCTGGCTAACTGACAGGAGGTTGAGCACATTACATGTAAGCTGTCTGGGAAATTGCAGCCTTCCAACAAACTGGATAGAAGTGAACTGCTGTGCCTTTCATCTATCACAGTGTATTGTGATGCTCTATAGGTCTGCAGAGGTGGGGCAGCAGGAAACTCACAGGTTTCACTTTGTTGGCTGTGCTGAAAAAAAAATATATATATATGGCTTTTGTGTGTGTAGTGTGTGGGAGAGAGAGGGAGAGAGAGAAATAAGCTGATCAGAGTCAAAAAAGTAATAGTAAGGACATCAACACATTTCTAACAGATCATATGTAATAGATCATTGATTTATATGCAGTGAGCTCCATAATGTTTGGAACAAAGGCCTAATTTTTTATTTTCTTTTGGCTCTGGACTTCACAGTATTAGATTTATAATCAAACAATTCACATGTGGTTAAAGTGCAAATTCTCAGATTTTATTCAATGGTACTTTTGTATACGGTAGCATTTGGCCTGTAGCGCCGGAGAAGCAGATTGGTCTCAGCTGCAGAGGCTGGTGGAGAGGGCACATGCACCTGGGCTGCGTTAGCTAATCAGCCCAGGTGCTTAAAGCTGTGCTGCTCTCCACAGTTTGTGGCTGAGACTGGGCACTCACACCGACAGTGCGTTTCTTTATTTTAGTTGCGTTTATTTACAGTTTTGTTTCTTTTAACATGACAGGGAAAAGTGAACCACCACTGAAAAGTTGGAGGAGCGAGCGGGGGTACTGAAATAGTTGTCGCTCTGTTTTACTTTCTTTCGTCTTTGTTATTTTAGCTTGTTGCTTTTTTTTTTTTTTTTTTTTTTTTGTTGTTGCCTGGAACCTGTGATGGGGAAGGGTAAAGATGCCGTTTATTTTATTTTGTGTTGATGTGGGTGCGCTCTCCATCTCCATGTGTTCCCCGACACTGCTGCATCTCCCTCCCTGGGCATTCATGCTGGTGTATGACCTATACGTTTTGGTTTCACCATGTAGAAATGACAGCACTTTCAATACATACTCCCCCTATTTCAAGTGTAAGGGAAAACACCTCTACAGATTGTAGAATAGTGTGGATAAATGATTAAAATGTGTCCGTTTTAACAATCCTCACAAGTAGGCACGGCGAAATGCAGGTGATGGTGCTAGCTAAATATGGCCTGGACACCAGGGGTACGTGTGGGCAAAAGACTACTGAAGTTAGCTACATCTAGCTAATTTCAGTGTACCTTTGCATTCTAAATGTACAATATATCAACTGAGTATATACTATATATCAGTGCAGGAGAGAACGCATGCTCAGTTATCTTGGTTAAAAGGAAGGCAGATTGTAAACTAATGTTAGTAATGGAATGTATACATTAGCGGTGCGGCTAGGTGACAATAACTAACTACTATGCACCATGGTGTAATCTAAACACAACATTACTTACAATCGGTAACACAATTCTTTGAAAACAAAGAACCAACAGAAGTTTCCTAAGCTAGTTTGTAAGTCGGGATGTTTGTCAGTCTTACTGCAGGAGCACAGATGGTTAGGTGTATTGCTGGCTCGTCCAAGGGAACTCTGACTTAGTCACCGGCTCTGGATTTCCGTTGCACTGTCCGTAGAAAAAGCCGATCTACGTCCTGGTTTACATCTTGCTACAGCTGGAAAGCTGTACTTTGCTCGCCTTCACAGGAAAGAACATAGACTACGCACACTTAACCTTTTGCTATGCTGCAGAATGACAGCAAGTGTAAAGTTGGTAAACAAACTGATCCCGTGATAGATCAGTTTCTTTAGCTTACTTGCAAAACAACATGTTTTCTTTGATTTATAAACTGCCTTCGCACGTCTCTCCAGCTGAGCAGCATAGAGAAGAAGGGAAGAAGAGAGACGAGAACGCAAATTCTAAAGACATCTGCAAGAAGTACCCAGTCCATGTGGTCAGTCTGTCCTTGATCATCTGATTGTGTAATTATTGATCGAAAATGGCGCCCAGCCCTTACGCAGGGTACCATTAGTTTCACAGGTGTTTCTGATTATTCAGATGTGTTCAATTGCTTTCTTAGTTATAAGAGTTATAAGACAGCTTTCAGTATCTAGTCTTTATTCTAGGCTTTTGCTTGCCTTTCGATTGGAGTCTGTTATTGGTGTTTGTCAACATGAGGAACAGTGTTGTGGCAATGAAGGAAAGGAATCTAGTATGAGATTGAGAAATAACCAAAAAAAAAATCACAGAAATAACAGAAAAGAATTTCAGAGGCTACACTGCAAGATGAAAACCAGGACAACCAAGTTGTAACCAAGTTACAGTTTGCTAAGAAGTACCTAAAAGAGCCTACAGAGTTCTGGGAAAGGATTTTTTGGACAGATGAGACTGAGATACAGTTGTATTGTATTGTATAGACCCCTGCAACTCATTCAGAATGCTGCGGCTCGTCTGGTCTTCAACCTCCCCAGACACTCCCACGTCACTCCCCTGCTCACTACCCTCCACTGGCTGCCTGTTATAGCTCGCATCAAATTTAAAACATTGGTCCTAGCATACCAGGCAGTCAAGGAATCAGCCCCAGCTTACCTCCACAAGATATTCAAACCCTACATGCCAGCCAGATCCCTCCGTTCTGCTACCTCAGGACGCCTAGCACCTCCCCCTCTTCGCACCTGCACTTCCAGAACACGTCTCCTGTCTGTTCTGGCCCCACGATGGTGGAATGACCTCTCTGTGGAGGTCAGAACAGCTGAGACACTGACCCATTTCAAACGACGACTGAAGACTCACCTCTTCAGGCTGCACCTCTCCCCATCCCTCCCTACCCCCCTGTAAATGACTGTAAGCTTAGGGTTGTAACTAGGCAGTTGTTTCGTAGGTGACTTAGGTGCATTAACTGTCTTAACTACTGCTTGTATTTTTTCCATAGACTGCGTTGTTGCCGTTCTCGTTATTCGTGTTAATCAGTTTAACCTTCAGGGTCCAAGTTGAACTATGCGGTTGTTCCCTGCACTTGGAACGGTACTTCTCTCTAGGGTTTTCGTCATACTTGTTCCTGGTTATGGTTATACACTTTGTTGTACGTCGCGCTGGATAAGAGCGTCTGCCAAATGCCTGTAATGTATTGGCGTGACGGCAAGAGCGAAGTGTGGAGGCCAAAAGGACCCTCACTGCATAGATTTTGCTTGTTCTCCCCATGTTCACGTGAGTTTTTCTCTGGCTGCTCTGGTATCCTCCCACAGCCAAAAAATGTGGTCCATGGACGATGAAAATGATCTATGGCACATTTACAGAAATGTAATGTTATTAATGTGCATTGCCTGTGTCAAACTATTACATTCAATTATTAATTAATTGGTGCCCTATTATAATAACCAATTCCCACCCCTAATTTGGAATGTATAATTATCTGCAAGCACAGCTGCCTTCATGCAGGAACCCTACTGCCGATTTGGCAGAGGGTAGACGTTGGTGGTTCTCCTCCAAACACATGGTGTCCACCTAAATTTCGGGGAAAACACAAGGAGGAAACTTCTTTCTTTCCCCTGAGAGGGTACATGAAAAACAAAGGCTTCCTGAGAAATCACAACTCTTCTTGGATACTAATGTAGACTCACCTCTTCTGGACCATGGGTGTACTTCAGTCAACAAAGAGACAAATGGTTCTCCCTAAATCTTGAATGGGTGCTACCCTTTGTGCATTCCTGACCCTCTGTAGAATAGCCTGTCTCTATTTGTACCTCAGTACATTTAAGGTCGGTGTTCAGGTGATCGCTTTGCCTTTGAAATGGGGGCTAAGAATTTGGTATGCTCATTCAGTTTCGATGGGCTCATTCCCAAGGGAGGGGAGATCCTTCTGGGTAGAAGTTTTAGTGAGAAATCAATAGCATGGTCTCCCTCGCGGCAGATAGCTAGCCCTATAATTCTTTTGTCGCGGCACTCCTAGCACTCCTCTAGCTCAGCCATTTTCTGTTGCAGTTTGTGAACTGCTCCTCTGAAGCAATGTCTGTTTTCAATCATCTGCTTTGACTGAACCAAATCAACTTTGTCAATTAAAGATCTTAGTTGACACATGAGTCTCAATGTCCCTATGGTGAGTTAACGAAGTCTTTAATGCAGAGTCTTTGATTGCTAGGCTAATGGCTGCATAACAACTGCGGTGAATCACTGTCATTGACCGAGAGTCTGGGATGTGCCGTCCACTGCCTCACATCTCGCGGAAGATTTTAAATGCTCCCCTGCTGGTGAGAGAGTCGATGAGGCGGCAGATGTCTTTCTGGTTTACATGACTGATATTAATGGTCACAAGCAAGTTAAATAAATTAACCTGAAAAAAATTCAAAATGAGGGAAAGTGGATAAGGGGCTTCAGAGTCCTTCAACCATTTCATTTGCAGGTCATGTGACCTAAACCTAGCTGATTAGTTAATGCAGTGCGTGTGCCCACTTAACCAGTAGGTCATAACGTTGCCCCAGATTGCATTGATTTCCTCTCCCAGACAGAGAAGGAGGAAAAAATCCAGCAGAAAAGCTTTACTTGTTTTAGTTCATTTTTTTTAGTTTATTGTTTTTACCAGGATCCCATCAGAGTGAATATTGAAGTTTTATTTTTTTAAATGTAGTATTTCATTCATTTCCTCTTTCATGAAATAAAACTGAAAACCAACACTTAGCAAATGTTTCTATCTCCAGCTATTTTGTCCCTCCCAGGGGTGTCACTTGACTTGTGACAAATATATTCTAGCTATAAATAACTGATCTGTTACTAGTCTATTTTATTGCATATTTTGAATGAAACATCATTTTTGGCCTCTGAAAAACAATCTGTGAGGTAGTCGGAGAGAATCAACTCTAATAGTGGACTCTTAAATAACAAATGTAATTTCAAAAAAAAAAAAGGCAGCCAAGAGCCCTTTATCGTTGCTCAACAGGTTTGAATACATTTTTTGCAGTCCAGTATATCAATGGATTCTTATAGCAGGGGTTTCATGCTAACACTATCAGTGCCCTTAACTGGCACTTAAGAACAAACAAATAAAAATCAGGAGATTGGTTGCAGTTTGAACTCAAGAAGAAATGCCCCATTGTGTTGGAGTAGAATTTAAAGAGCAGAACACACTATGGACTTGGTTTTTGCATTAAAAAAACACATAAGGCCTGATTTACTAAGACCTTTGGCATGTGCAAAACCAATTAAGATATGATTGGTCATGATGTTTGTGTCTGCACCAATCATTGGTTGTTAGTATGTGCATGCTAAAAGGTTTTGTTCATGCTGAATGGCTCAGTAAATCAGGTCTTACATGTCTTTATTAATACACATTTCACATGCATATATATTTAGTCTCTGAGCAAATAGAATGCATGGGGGTCCCAGCAGGAAGTTGCAGTGTTGTAAAGTGAAGCCATGGTTACATTTCTCTGGTAAGTTGGGTCAAAAAGACGCCAGGACCAGCCGACCTTCTGCAGACAAGCAGCGGAGAGCGATTTATTTATGCAGCCCAACTGACATCGCTGTCAGAGCAAATGAGAAAATCTTGTTTTACTTTTCATTTTTGTTCCAAGGACCTTTGTGCTGTTTACGTAACCTTTTCCTGTCAATTTAGATCTCTTCTTGCAGTCAATGGATGTAGTGACCTCCATCTCATGATCTCAAAGTGCATTACAGCAAATGGGGGAAACTCATGGCAACCAGCACAAGTTTACCTGGGTGCAGCACAACAGGCATTTTTGCGTAAATGTATTCTATTTGCTAATACAGTATATCAGAAGGAGAGAGAGGTGGAATTATTGAATCAGTTAAACTTGAGGATGATTTGGTAGCCAGGTTGAGAAAGGCAGTTTGAGAAGTTTGACAGGACACCAGGGAACCCTATACTCTTTGCAAAAGTTTGCCATGGGATCTTTAATGACCACAGTTAGTCAGGACCTTTCTTTGGCGTCTCATCCATCTCATCTCCTTTAGCTGAGCACCACTGCTTTATTACGTCCAGATGGAAGATGACCCTCTACTAGCCCAACAACCAAACTTCCGGGTGCAACTTTATTCACTCAGGAAATGTCTCCTTCAAGTGCTAAGCAAGCCCAGCCCAGAAAAGAAGAACTTCACTGCTCCCTTACAACCTCCGGATTACCAGCTGCACCGTCCATATTTGGCAAATGTCACCAGGGAAAAAAATAATTTATTCAATAAATGATAAGCTCTCACTCAAATACATTCACACCCACTTTCACTCACACACATTCACGCCCACACACACACACACTGTGAGTACCAAGAGAAGCCTATTAGTTCAGTCTGCCTTGCTAATTATGGTACTGCATGTTGGTGTCAGGTAAGACAGAATCCTACAAATGGGAGTGCTTGTGGGTTGCTAAGTATTTCAAACCTTCCACCAAACTCCCCAATTTATATTCTTACAGAAGTGTGTGCCCACAGTTATAATAAATGACCAAGAACTACAACTGGGCTGTTCACGTCTGTAAGCTGGACTGTGATCCAAATGCAGGGGACTATTCCTACAAAAGAAAACTAGCCAAGATCCAGCCACTAAGAAACAGCTCTGTAAAAGCAGCACTTTAATTGTCCTTGTGCCCCAAGCATCTTCAATTATTTAAATTAATTGAAATGAATATTTCTTGGTCCACTTTCTCAAATTTTGTGAAACACCTGATGGTAGACTGACTCTCGTACAGATTTGCACACCAAGGCACACAGTGAGATTACTGCACATAACTGATTTTGTAAGTAAAACATTTGAAATTATCCTGTAATTCAAAGCCCACATGCAAGATGAGTGCTGACTAATTAACAATTGCTTAATTTATATTTTTCCCCAATAAATCTGAGTGACCTCAAACGTATACCTTATGCAGACAAAAGGAATTTTAAAAATGTATACTATTTATAAAGCTATACACACAGGAAAAAAAAACACAAGACGAAAAGAAGCAAATTATAAAATGAGGGGGGGGGAGAAAAAGAGAATATTAAAATATATATCATTAGCTAAGAAGGAACATTAGTAGAAATAAAAAAAGAACTTTTGGCATGAAGATTTGGAAATAAAAATCAGCCAAACGGATTAAAATACACAGTACACTACTCTTTTTTTCCTTTTAAACAATGAACAAACCCAGTAAATTTTCAGCCTTGTTGTTCCTTTTTCCACCCAAATTGCTATTTTCTCAGATGAATTACTGGAGGCTTTCTACTGTCCGGGGCTCATTTTGCGAGACATTAACCATTAGGTAATAAACCAGACGGTGGAAAAAAGCACTTGTAAGAAGAAGTTAACGGCGTGGAGCAATTTCCTGTAAGGCTGCCGCGTGTACTGCTGAAAGAGATTAATTTCCCCCCTGGCATAGTGCATTACCTTGCCGACAAAACGGGATGACATTAATGGAGAAAATTATTGAAATGTTTTATGTGACAGAGTAAAGATTACTTAGGAGTTCACCTTATTGTGCCACTGCAGAAAGTCATTGTGGTGCGTGTATTACAGTGTGTTTGCAACATTCATTACAGAGGTTTTACAATGATTAATGAGCATTGTGCTATTATACACGGAAAGCAGTTGATTTCAATGAGAACATAAGCCTTTTTTGTTCCGCAACACTGAATTTCAGCTGTGGCCCAAGCTAAAAGATAATTTTGAAAAATAATAAGGCAAGGAAAAATGTAACAAATATTTCATTTGTTGTTCACCTTGAAGATCAAAGCACATTGTAGTTCTATTCAATCTGAACCAGTGATTCAAAACTACAAATGTTGCTATTCCTGAACCATTTTATTGGCTGAAGCATGGGTTAGGGTACGCAAGAAACAATAATGGGTACTAATCATGATATATTCAAAGAAAATGAAAGCAAGAACAAACAAATGCATGCAGTTTCAACGGTGAAGCTTTTACAGCACCAATGTAGATCAGATAGAAGAGAGAATAAAGCCGGAACACATGGAGGTGCTGCCACTGGATTTGCTCCTTCACTGCTCCAGAACTTACAGATCCAAATATCTGGGCAGAATAGGTCATGACAGACCTACTAAAACATCAAAAAGTAAAAAGGTGTACTTTAAAAAATTTTTTTTTTTTTAATCAATATGTTTTGCAAGTGTGAAATCCTTCAAGTCCTTGTGAAATAAATGTGAAACACTCACAGATGCTGTGATATCCATAGCGCAAGCAGATTGCAAATGGCTGGCCAATCAGAGGCCGTGTGTGTGTGTGATACGGTTAGGGATCATCCCACAGAGAGAAACCATCACTTCCAGGATGACGCTAAAGCAATTTGCGCAGTGTTCAGAACTGACACGGTCATGGCTTGATACCATGAGGACGTGTCCGCACGCTGAAACTGGGTCAGCATTTTACAGGATGAGACATCCGGCAGTGTTGACATTTGCGACGTGTGTTTATGTTTTTGTCTGTTTTCATTAAGCTGTTTTTCACTCAAAGTGTGTGGCTTCCGTGCCCAAGGTTTGTCAGCCATGTCTGAGATGAAGTTCCCACTGTAAACGAACCTGGACTACAGTATACTGGCCAACCCTAGATAGGACTAGTTTGTAAGTAGAATGTAGATCTGTCGTTCCTCTGAAAAATATTGAATCTTTTTCTTTTAAACTTATAAATTCCAGTAGTTTGACATTATCTGTACATCACGCTTTCAAAAAACAAAATTAATAAATAATCAGCTGCATTTCAAGGAGTATGCGTAATTGCATCTAATATCCCAAGCATCACGATTTCTTACACAAATGAAATGAACAATTGTAAACAAGTAAACACATAAATCTGATGACATAAATTAGATTTTTACATGCAAAATAGGGGTAGGTAGCACCAGAAAGGTATGTTTTATTTAAGTCAGTTAACATTAAAACTGTGACATTGTCTGGCATTAGTCCACCACATATGCAGCTATAAAAAGTATAGACTTCATTGTAGGAGTGCACCAAATTGATTTTTTGAAAGTGTCAGTTTTTAATATATCCATTTCTTTTCAATACTGGTGGCCCCGTCAAAAAACTTTTTAAAAACTTTCTTTTACACAAGCTATTGTGTAACTTGTCTATCTGTCAGTGACATGGTGGTGGGAGAGCATAGAGCATTTCAGGACCCTGGACAGCACCCTATCTCTGAAGATCTTTCAGGCTTGAAAGCAGCAGGGGAGCTGTCCTTTGCTGAACCAGATAGTTATATCATTGGAAGACATTATGTACTTATTCAGACTTCACATTGTCTTCTTCTGCTATAAAATCATGAATATGTACATTTTTACGTTTTTCGGTTTCCTCTATAAAATCATCAATAGGTACATTGCGTCATGGCAACATGAACTGTTTTGATAAAGAATATTGAATATAGTATCCCTATGTAGTACATTGTGTATTGAAGTTGAAAAGGGGAAGAAGGGTCTGTGATACACTGTGCTCCTCATAGATCTTTAGCAGCAGTTCTGGCCGCCCTGTCCCATCCAAAGAAAAGAAAAGCCGTCTTCTTTGTGAGAGCAACCGCTTTATTCACCTGGCAGCAGAAATAAATAAAGAATCGGCATAACACAAGGAGGAGAAAGTCGCTTCACAAAAGCTCCGTCACGAAGCAATAACTCATGTGTCTGACTTGCCGTTTCATCAGCGCAGACCTTGAACTCTTCGTCGTCTCATTGCTCTCCCGCGGGGAGGCTTAGCGGAAGAGCCTGCTGTGTACTGCCTTAAAACCTCCAGGAGGAACTCCTTCAGCCGGAGCTCAAAATCATCCAGTATCAAGTGGAGTGTGATACTGCTATTCACTCCAGGTCCTTTTTTTAAAATTTAAAAAAAAAATTTTTTTTATTTTTTTACACACACACATTTGGTGCTCGACGTGGGGCTGAACACGTCCAGCCGACCCTTCCAAGTCCCGCTCTCCTTAGTTACTGTTGCTAATTCCGTTAAGCTTTCTCTTCGGAAAGCAAGTTTCCACAGAAAACCTGCTGAGAGGACCCATCAGTTATATTCACTTGTATTGCTATGTACTTTATCAAGTTGAACACTGACTAACCCCTTGTTAATCAAGAGACTTTGGGTATGTTACAGTGCACTGCATTTACAGTGCACTGCAAAAATAGCTTTATTTTCCTGTGTAAATAACCTAATGGAGGGTACAGTTACCGTGCAGTTACCGTACTTACTGTACTTACTGTGTTCGACCAGTTGACACTGTGTATGCACATAGCTAATAGATACTTCCAGGAAATAAAATTACAATTACAAAGTTTTCGTGTCATCGTTATTTTTGTCTTTACGCTCCCACCTCTTCAGAGGTCATCTAGGCTCTTGATACTAGTCACTTTAAGAAGGCTAGCCTAATGTTATGTAATGGTGTTCTGTCAAATGCTGCTAGGTGTCTCGTTCATTCTCTTATGATTGAGTCAAAATTTTCTATTCAAAGACATGAATCTGGCAACAGTCTGTAGTTGACGTTACGATGAATATGTTACAGGTAAAATGTTTTATTGATGTTAATGTTAGCTAGCTAACAATGGCATCCCTCCCACTGAGTTAACACCAGCTATTACTAACCACTTTTGGGGCCAGGAATATTTTTCCTCATCCAGATATCAACGGCAGGGTCGCTAGTATGAGGCGCAGGGTTATATTCATGATATAACAAATAATGAGGAAAATATTAGCGCATAATATTATCACTCTCAGCGTAAATGAGAGAAGCCTCATCTGCTTTCAGTGGAAGAGAAAGAACTGTCATAAGGGACAGAACTGTTTGTGCATTGCTGGGAAGTAACCAGCTAAACATTTCATTGAACATAATATTTGTATTAATTATTCATCTAATCTATGTGACATGGAAACTTGATTTTCGAATCTTTGCTCTCTATTGACCATGTTTAAATTTTTGGTTTTGATCAACAGATACAGGCTACAACTCCTCATTTTAGTTACAATCCTCAAATATATGATTTTAAAATGAAAGCGTGACAGACTCTGTAGTGGTTAGCAAACCATTGCTGTAAACAAGAGCGCTCTGATTGGTGGTTCAGCTGGCCAATCAAGAGGCCAACAATGGTTCAACCCTAATCTGGAATATCCAGTAGACCATTTGTAGCCGTGGTCCATGTGCAATGGCCACAGCCAAATCGGGAGAGTGAAGGCATCTGCAGTTCTCCACTGAAACATGTGGTGTCAGCAGCCTGCTTCTTTTCATGCTGCGGCTCATAGCCAAGCTGGCACAGGGCTGGCACAGTCTGAGGAGAACCGTTTCATATGTGGCTCTGACATGCAGTCCTGGGCAACACAATCAGAGCTACCAGCCACAGACAGCGCTGGCAGCGAGGGGCTTATCCATGCATCACAGTGTGGTGCCTTAGTCCAAATGAGCCACCCAGCAGCCCATATCTATAATTCTTTTGCATTGCACTGCTCCATACGACAGTGCCTTGATTTTTATTCTCTCTACAAAGCCAACATTACCAATTTAGATAGGGGATTTATCGCACGCACACACTTGTACACGTACACACACACACACACACACACACACACACACATACACAAACTCTAGTGTCTGTAACTCATGTTATTTGCAGACCTGGGTCAAATACTTATTTGTTTTGGATTCAGATACTTTTCTGTTCTACTGATCTTGCCTGGTGTAATTGAGCCTGCCAATAAGACCATAAGGCGGGGTTTGTACTTTGAGAGTATTTCATTGGTTCCACTACTCCAGACAAGATCAATAAAGCATACAAAAGTATTTGAATCCCAAACAAATACATATTTGACCCAGGTCTGGTTATTTGTCTTGAGAAAAATTATGTTTGTCATTATTTATACCAAAAGTAAGCCAACATGCAGAACCATTCTGTATAAAACTAGTGCACGCCATGTTTCAACAGTTTGTATAACTCCCTTGAGCAACAATACCCTTAAGTAATCATTTTCTGTATGAGTTTAAGAGTCTCTTACATTGCATCAGATGAATTTTGTCTGGGCTTCGACTTTCCAAAACCATGATTTGTTTCTTTTTCAACCATTGAGTCATAGAGTTACTGGTGTGCTTAGGATCATTTTCCTCTTGCATGCACCTCTTTTGTCCAAGTTATGACAGTCGGACATTATTACATTTTCCTCTAAAATATGCTGTTCTAAAAGGGAATCCATGGTGGACTTAATGATTTTGAGGTGTCTGGGCCCTGTGGCTTCAAAACAGCCCAAATCATGATGATTGGCATGAAGTTCTTGCGGTCTCCTGAGTAACATGTCTGTTGCCGAATGCGGAGAGAAATTGCCACAAAAAATGTAATTGATTTAACTTTTGTATATTATTGACATTTAGCCTGTGATCTGAAATCAGAAATTACACACAAATAGAGGTGTATACACACACACACACACACACACACACACACACACACACACACACAACAAACAAACAGACACACGCACACTCATAAACACATTAACAAAAAAAAACCATACATTAAGTTTGTGTAGGTATGCCTGTATGTGTGTGTAACCAAGCCTTTAATAAACACAACCTAAGTCATAAGCTAAAGTTTATTTTGCTCATGAATAAATTCAAAAAAATACATCACAATATCGATCAGAATATTTTATGTTGCATATGTTGCTAATGCACTTTAAAGCATTTTCACTCAAAATGACACAGCTCACTGTATAAAAATAAATAAAAAATAAATAAAAAATAGAGGCATAATGGCCGCCTTTGCCTTCAGCAGGAGATACCGTCACGTAAGCACTGGTGGGCAGCCCCCCCTGCTTCCAAGGTCACTCGACTATATGCAGACAATGGGAAGCACCTCTGAAAGACATGAAGCCTTGAGGGCCCATAAGAAATGTGGAGGGAGGGAGGGAGGGATGGAGGGAAGGAGCGTCGCCCGCCGCGACTGCGTGACTGTCCTTGGGAGCCGCGGAGGAGGCGGGGAGCTGTGGCGCGGGGGAGACAGAGGAGGCGCTCGAAAGGGAGTTACTGCGGAGGCGAACGGAAAGGAAAAAAGAGAAAAGTTTCTGCAGAAGAGGAATGTTTGCGGTGTACTTTTCACACAGACAGAAAGGCACGTCTCCATCACCTGTGCCACACCAGCCCCTCCTGTATCCACCTTAAATCGATAAATCTAAAATAAATCAAATAGATAAATCTAACCCATTCTGCTCCAGTGCCCGTCAGTCTCCGGCCTTGTCCTCCACATATTCAAATGTTATGACTTTAATTGATATTCGTCAAACAGGTCTTTGTGTCCCTAGTAATGATGGTAAACCCTTACAGAAATGGGATATACTACAATACGCAGTATTTTTTTTTAATAGAATGAGACACATTGAGCAGCAGTATAACATTTCAATACCTGAAATGTCAATAATCTGTATGTTTTCCTATATATTGTGAAGTTTTGTGACATCTTGTTAATATGTTCATATATAGAGTTATAGAATATGCAGGGGCCCCCATACACCCATTATCTAACCCACTTACTCCTGCCAAGGGTCATTATTATTTGATAATACTTAAACATTTTAATACATTATGTTGTAGCTATATCTGTGTAGTTAAATGCTTGTGGCATTCACAAGCACAGCCCCCATTCCACATTTGCCCTAGAGCCACAAAATCTGGTGCACAGTTCCCTCTCTTCATGAAACAAATTTGGCTTGAGGAACTATAAAGTCCACCATATTGGATTTTCCACCATTTTTAATTTTTTGTAAAACATTTAAAATGCTTTTCCTTCTACAAAAGCAAATTTAGACAAAATTTCTGCATTTTACCTCATATACTACTACTATGACACAGCTTCCTAGTAGTAAATCTCTGAACTCTGAAGCCTGCTGTAACACCAAAGGGACATGCAGACGTTGTTGGAAACTGTCCTATGATTTTTTTGTTATGATCTCAACTTTTCTTATGGCTCTACAAGGTGAAATAACAAAATAAATGCCTTCATAGATTAGAAAAGACAGGAACACTGTCTTGGTAAAACTACCATCAATGGATATCCTGGGATGACAAAAGAATTAATTTAGGGTAAAACTTTAAAAAAAAAAAAAAAATTATTACTAATTGGCACACCAATGGTATATTCAGTGAACAGTGACCAAGCTGGGAAACTGTGTGTGTGGTAGTCTGGTGCAATGCGCGGCATTGGCAAGGCAAACCAGCCGTAAAGGAAAAAACAGTTCGGGAGAGAGAAGAGCGAGCAGCGGAAGGCAGCTGGGGGAGCAGGTGCTGAGGATATGTCAGATGCGGGGAAAGAAAGAGCCAGTGGGTTTCAATCATCTGCAGTGGCATTCTGGGAGACACCGATGGCGCCAGACCTTGCACATTCGTTACGCGAAGCGGTGCACTCCGCAGAAATTGCAAAGCTACCGGGTGCCGGCCTTTTGTGAATGTGATCACTGAAGTTGTCAAAAGGCTGCCAGTGCTCGCCTTCTCTTTGCCCGATATGAAATCTCACCTCATTTTCAAGGACTTCAGAATACCATTCTGACTCGATGGCGTCACGCAGTTCTTGCAGATTTTTCAGCCGCGCGCTCGTGCTGCGAACCTCCCGCTTCACCTCGTGAAGGTGCTCTATTGGATTGAGATCTGGGGACTGTGAGGGCCACAGGAGTAAACTGAAGTCACTGTCACGTTCGTGGAACCAGCTTGAGATGATGTGTGCTTTGTGACCTGGCGCATTATCCTGCTGGAAGTGTCCATTTGAAAAAGGCCAGACTGTGGTCATGAAAGGATGGACATGGTCAGCAATGATGCTTAGGTATGCTGTGGCATTCAAATAATGCTCAATTGGTATTACAGGCCCTTATGTGTTACAAGTAATCATTCCCCACACCATTACACCACCACCTCCAGCCTGCATCTTTGACTCAAGGTAGGATTGATACATGGATTCATGCTGTTTATGCCAAATTCTGACCCCACCATCAGAATGTCACAGCAGATTTTTTCAAAAAGTTTTTCAATTCTTAAATCCTCCCGTTTTCGCGACCACCTGCCCACTGTAGCCCCATCTCCCAGTGTGGTCTTCTGCGGCTGTAGCCCATCCGCTGCAAGGTTCCATGGGTTGTCCTCTCAGAGATGCCCGTCAGGACCCCACTGTTGTAAACAGCTGTTATTTCATCATTTGTGACCTTCTCGTAGCTTAAACAAGTCTGCCCAATACCCTGTGACCCCTCTCATTAACCAGCTGTTTACGCCCACAGAATTGCCCTTCACGGGGTGCGTTTTCTTTATCGCACCATTCTCTGTAAACTCTAGAGACTGCAGTGTGTGAAAATCCTAGCAGGGAAGCTGTTTCTGAAATGCTGGGACCACCACGTCTGGCACCATCAATCACACCACATCAAAGTCCCTAAGATCAGACATCTTGCCCCTTGTCATTTTTGGTCAAACAAGAAATTAAACCTCTTCACCATGTCTGCACGCTTTATATATAGCCACATGTTTTGCTGTTTGGAGGAGCAAGCTATTTTCATTAACGAGCAGGTGTACCTAATAAAGTGGCTGGTGTGTCTCTGTGTGTGTGTATGGACACCCCCTTCTAATTAATGGTTTTGGCCATTTTAGCCACACCCATCACTTGTGCATAAAATCAAGCACACAGCCATGCAATCTCCATAGACAAACATTGACAGTAGAATGGGTCATACTGAAGGGCTCAGTGGCTATTAATGTGCCAGTGTCATGTCAGTGTCCCACCTTTCCAAAAAGTCAGTTCATCAGATTTCTGTTATTGTGAAGTGGGAAACGTATTGGAGCAACGACAGCTCAGCCGCAAAGCGGTAGGCCACACAAGCTCACAGAACAGGACCGCCAAGTGCTGAAGCGTGTAGCACGTGCAAATGTCTGTCCTCAGGGCTCTTCGTCAAGTGCTTCCTGAACCACGGGTTTCCATGGCCGAGCAGCCATACGCAAGCCCAAGTTCACCATGCACAATGGCAAGTGTCTGCTGGAGTGGTGTAAAGCACACTGCCATTAGATTCTGGAGCAGTGAAAAGGAAAATCACTACTCTGGAGTGATGAATCATGCTTCACTATCTGGCTGTCTGATGAATCTGGGCTAGGCGGAATGCATAGTGCCAACTGTACTGGCCCGTATAGTGCCAAATGTAAAGTTTGGTGGAGGAGGAATTAACGGTCTGGGGCTGTTTTTCATGGTTTGAGCTAGGCCACTCGTTTCCAGTGAAGGGAAATCTTAATGCTACAGCATACAATGACATTCCAGAGAACTACGCTTTCAACTTTGTGGCAACAGTTTGGGGAAGGCCCTTTCCTGTTTCAGCATGACAATGCCCCTGTGCACAAAGCAAGGTCCGTAAACAAATGGTTTGCGAGTTTGGTGGGGAAGCTCTGATCTCTACTCCATCAAATACCTTTGGGATCAATTGTAATGCTGACTGTGAGCCAGGACTTACGCTCAACATCTGTGCCCATACTCACTAATGCTCTGGTGGCTGAACAGAAACAAATCCCCACAGCCATGTTCGAAAATCTACTGGAAAGCCTTCCCAGTAGGCTTTTACAGCAGCAAATGGTGGTTCAACTCCAAATTAATGTCCATGGTTTTGAAATGAGATGTTCAACAAGGACATATGGGTGTCATGTTCAGGTGTCTACATACTTTTGGAAATGTAGTGTGTGTATATACTGTATATAATAAAATAATACATGGAGATAGAAAAGTGGGTTTGAACACTTTCAAACAGTATATAGCATAACCGGATTGATTGAACTTCACTGTAAAAAATGTAATGAATGGAAATAAACACACTAGCCTGAACACAGTCCTTTGTGACTTTAGGGGTTAAATATAGCATGACTTCTTGCAAACAAAATATAGGAAACACTAATGCTTCTATGCTAGAATTATATAAGTAAGGCATGAATGTCACCCACACAAGAACTGTACTGTATTTTTCATATGGGTAAGATTTATAGGGCATAAATGATCATCTTGGCACAGATTCTTGGCAGGTATGGGACTTACGGATCTGCCGATGAAATTCATAAATGGACCCGTGTGTCCTTAAAGCATTTCTGTTTAAAACAATCAAAGTTACAGTCCCATTGAGGAAAAGTCCTACCCCTTAAATAAGCAACCACGCAATGTGCCCATAAAAAGCCAAATTATCATGCCTTGTCAGATTTACCAAATTATAATGATTTCTTTATTTCCACTCCTGTCGCTTGAATTCTAAAACAATCCCATAATCCAAAAAAAAATAAATAAATAAATATCCACAGATATACATCCCCCTAAAATTCACTGATATCAGACACAAAAGATTACAAAGATAACAGAGGATCATTGAGATGGTTGTATTTCTCAATGCTACACCAACAGTACATTTGTTAGGGTTTTATTCTGCCAATTAAACCCTGCCTAGTGTTCCATGCAGCCTCCCTTTTCAAATTTATATCTTGGCTCGTCCTCAAGGAAAGGGATAGAATCTCTGTTGAACACAGCGTGCACTTTTCTGTAATCAATACAGGGCTAATAACAGCCAGGAAGATCTCCGCTCACTATAACCAGTCACAATTACACTATGCACTGACATGAATGACACTACTTTACTGAGATTAGACATCCACTCACAAGATAAGGGCATTGTTCCGCATGCAGCATAACAGACTGCAAAGTGCAAGGAGAAATAATGGATGCCGCGACCTACTGTAAGCACAGCAGCCAAGTTTTGCCTGTACCGCTTCGCTCAACAATTATTTTGCCTTTCGGAGTCACTGAGAAGATTATTCAGCCAGCCCTGGTAGCAGCACCAAGTCTCAGCAGGTGCAACTGTATAACTGACAGATCCTAACTGGCTACTTTGAGATTCAGCCCATGAGTTTCTTGTATGAAAATTCATGCTCAGAAAGTACTGTGCTCATTAACAAGGCAAAGAGTAAATACATCAGACCCCAGGAGTGACGATGACTGTGGTAAGGTGATTAGTGTTTTCTTACTCCTCACTTTCATGACTTCCACAGACCCCGTTATTATTTTAATGTCCTATTCCCCACTCATTTACCTTTGATCTGAAGTGCCAATGAGGTAGCCTGCCTGGCTGCATTTGTCACACATCACAAAGGCAAGCACGAACACACACACACACACACACACACACACACACACCGTATGTACTCCTGCACTCTCACACACATACACACACACACACACACAATGTATATACTCCTGCTCTCTCTCTCTCTCTCTCTCTCTCTCTCTCTCTTTCTGTCTCTGTCTCTCACTCACACACACACACACACACAGTATATAAACCTGCAGACACTCCACAAGCGCATCTCGGCCTGCTTGAACGGCTCTGTGAGCTGAATGTAAGATCACCACCCAAAGCTCGACCTGGAGGAGTGAGATGCATTACATCCTTGGCATGTCTCCCCCCATGTGACCTGCCTCTTATCCTGGGCACGACCCCCCCAGCCACACCCCCCCCCCCCCAACACACACTTCTCCAGCACATTCACATAGTCTAAACACCAATTAGGTTCTTTCATTCTTTCTTTCTAGAGGCTTTGTTTCTTTGTTGTTTTTGTTTAATGTAATTTTATTGTTTGTAATTGCATAGGTTTTTGGACCTACAGAGCATGTAATTGATATCTCTCTTGGGACTATAATTTCCACCCCAAGGAATTGGTACACATTGATCTTTGCGCTTCTCTTTGTATTATGAGTTGTTCTGGATAAGAGAGGCTGCTACATGCCAGAAAACTAAAGGTGCAGACATACATGCACTTTTTTATATATAAACCTTAGCACAGTCTGTAAGCTTGCGCGCGCACACACACACACACACACGTGCCACTCATAGAGTAAATACACCTGCAGGCATGCACTCACGCATACGCAATAACACTCACTCCCACACGCACGCGCACACACACACACACAGAGCTTCATAACATATCATACCATCTGCAGCTAAGAAATTTCCTGAAGCAGCAATAACTGCAGAATGACTTGATTGATGGAGGCACTAAATTGACATTTCATTGCTTAGGTGGCAACCCAATTTGAGCCGTGGCACATAGAGCTCTTTCCCCCACATATGGATGATACTGAAACTCCCCTTTTTATGATTGCATTTCCTCAGCAGCTGGCAACCTTGTTTCCTGAAAGAAGGATCCTCCTTTATTGGTTTTGCTGCAGCTGAAGATGAGCGTGAAATCGGAGCTGAACGTAAATAATTTTGACCTTGTAAAAACATTTCAGAACCAAGGTAAATGTCAGCCAGAGTGGCTATGGAGGTTTTAGACTTGGACCAATCGAATGGTCATAATATGCAGGGATTAGTAATTAATTCAGTGTCAGTAATCAATTAAGTGAATGAGATTGTGCTGTCCACACTGTAATTTGCTGTAATTACACATCAACTCAGTTTAACAGAAAAGAAGACCTAGCCTGAGCATTAGAATTTTAAGTTGGTCTTGCAAATAGATGCTTCTAGAACGTGGGCTTGCAGTGTGGGGTGCTCTATATTATGCTTTTTTCCCTCCCCTCTTGCTTTTGAAAATTGGTTTATTTGTTCCCAAATCTACTTCGAATTACAGCTATAAATAAAACCTGTTTGGTGAAAAGGCAGAGAAATATAAAATGCAAGATGCAGATCACTGCTGAAAGCGCGTTCATCGCTCTTACACTGCAGGCGGAAATCCTCGCGGGCCCACACAACAGCTGGGGCCTAAGAGTGTATTCCATATTTATTAACAGAAACGACTTCTGGATTTATGTCCATTTTTGTCGGTAATTGTATGAAATGTCCGTGCCTGCCTTCAATTTTTTTTAAATTTTGTTTGCTGATACCAGGCTGAACAGCACCATTTTCACGATGTCAACTTTGAAACAAAGCAGGCTGCCTAACTGCCTCGTTCCAGATGCTGTCTGTTGAACATTGCGTGGGCTAAGTAGCGTTATTTGAAGAGAACAGCTAACATGTGCCTGTAGGTAACTGGCTGCAGTAAAATTATTTAGAAATGTGAGAGAGCAGCGTTTGAGCCTGTTTGGTGCTCTGCAGGACAGATAGAGCCCTAGGTGACAACCTATGTCTCCTGTGCCTATAACTGGCCTTTATTAGAGTGCTTAGTATGTAAAACATCAGCATACCTGTATCAGTAAGTAAAATTCCACTAAATAAATGAACACTAAATACACTAAATTAAATGAACAGTCAATTATTCACAAACTGTGCTGCCAAAAAATACCAGTTTTTTTTTTATTTAAAGTCATTTTACACTGGATAGACTATCCCACCAAAGCAGTTGAAAACATTATCTTTTGCATCAAGTAAACAGATTGTCCTGAACACTCCAGTACAACTGGTAAGCAACGCCAACAGATTATTCGCATTCCTGTGCCTGGCAAATGCACAAGATAGCCAGATGTTCCTCAGTTGTCCAGATATTCTACTGTTTCAAACATGTCCCTTATGAGCCTGTTTCAAAAAGAGTTATCACTTAAACCTTAAAACTTTATCACTTAAAATTTGCACACAATTATGCCTCGATCCCCTGTGAAATTAGAAATGGTGTTCTTTGATTAAAAAGCCAAAAAACAAAAACAAAAAAAGCTATTCCACAACTTTTCCGGTCCTATGTTTCAAATAGCTTTTAATGTGTAGCATCCTGCAATTGAGAACTACACTCAGTGGCCACTTTATTTGGTACAAGTGCTCGCTAACGCAAATAGCCTGTGTTCTTATCGCAGTATCATGTGGCTGAAACTCAACATGTAAAGCATGCACACATGGTGAATGGGTTTAGTTGTTATTCAACTAAACCTTAGAATAGGAAAGACACCTGATCTACGCAACTTTGACTGTGGCATGTATGATTGTTGGTGCCAGACATGGTGGTTCCAGCATCTCAGAAACAGCTGCCCACCTGGGATTTTCAGCGATTAGTCTCTAGAGTTGACACAGAATGGTGCGAGAAACAAAGCACACCCCGTGAAATGCTGAAATGAATGAATGAATGAATGATTGCGTTTCTATAGCACGTTTTCAAACAATCAAAGTGCTTTACAGTGATGAGTGGGTACTCACCTCACCCACCAGCAATGTGTATCACCAACCTGGGTGATGCATGGCATGCGCCAGAACGCTCTCCACGCATTACCTAAAGTGGAGAGGGAGAGAACATTTTTTTTTTTAGCAAATTAAATTAGCTGTTTACAACAGTGGGGTGCTGAAGGGCGTCTCTGAATGCACAACCCATGGAACCTTGCAGTGAATGAGCTACAGCAGCAGAGGACCACGCCGGAAGATGAGGCTACCGTGGCCATGTGATCACCAAAACTGGACGACTGAAGATTGGAAAAGCGTTGCCGGGTCTGACAAATCTCAATTTGTGCTGTGACACGCAGATGATGGGGTCAGAATTCTCCATCCTACCCTGTTGTCAACGGTGCAGGTTGGCGTTGGTGGTGTAATGGTGTGTGGAATGTTTAATTGGCACACTTTAGGCGCTTTAATACCAATTGAGCATCACTGAATTCCACAGCATACCAAAGCCTTGTTGCTGACCACGCGCATCCCTTTATGCCCAAAGTCTACCCGTTTTTTTAAAGAATAGATACTTCCAGCAGGATAATGTGCCATCTCACAAAGCAACATCTCAAGCTGGTCCCACGAACACAAGCAACTTCACAGTCCCCAGATCTCAGCCCAATAGAGCACCTTTGGGATGCAGTGGGTTAGGAAGTTTGCAGCATGAATGTGTGGCCAAAAGATCTGCAGGAGCTGTTGAGCACAGACCATAATATTTCTAGCGCCTTTTTCAATCTATCCTGTGAAGCTGTTTAAGAGGCAAAAGGGGCTCCCACCTGGTGCTAGATAGGTGCACCTAATAAAATGGCCACCGAGTGTGCAGTCTAATAGTTTAAATGAATAGTTTAGAAATCCATATTATAATCCAGTTGAAACCACTGACTGAACATTTTCAGTTCAGTTCAGTTAATCCAGTTTCATTTTACTGTCTCCTGGGGGAAACTCATTACTGTGTGTCATAAAAAAGGAACAGAATAAAATAAATTCATTGGATACAGACAAGGACTTATTCTGACACATTCATGGTTAGTTTGCTTCCTGTAGACAAACATTTACAACTCAAATCATTTTCTTTTACTTACAAATGGACAATGAAGTTGCATTTCCCATTCTCTCAACTGGAAAATAAAATTGTGTTTGCTGAAGTCACACCTGGACACCCAAACATGTTTCCGGAACACACAACTGAAAATTAAAGTCATATTTACTATACTTACAATCAGACAGAGTGCATGACTCACAGTGCAGGGTCAATTTCAAGTCAAAATGAAACTGCAAGTGAAAAATCTGCAGAGCTTTATCTAAATGATTATTACTTCTTGTGCTGTCAAACAATCTATGAATACCAAGAAAAAACTAACAAGCAGTACATCATTCTTGGAATCCTCTCATACAAACTCTTAACTATATGCAGTGGGATATTACATTACATTTCAGGCATTTAGCAGACTCTATTATCTTTTTTTACATAGCATTTATATTGCATCCGTTTATACGGATGGATATATACTGAGGAAATGCAGGTTAGGTACTTTGCTCAAGGGTACAATGACAGTGCTCTACCTGGAAATCAAACCTGTGACCTTTACAAGACCAGTTCCTTACCCATTATACTACACTGCCGCCCCATATCTTCAAGAAAGAAAGCCTCCAGGTCTCTTTGAGGGATGAGGGAGCTAGTAATCTGATTCACATTCTAAGGTCCAGAAATGATCATGAAGGTTAAATGATGTTTAGGTCGGGTGTTGGTGCAGGCCATGGAAGGTGTTTGACAGTATTCATGAACCCACAATGTTTATGGGGACAGTATCTTCTTGGAATATGGGGACATCGTGGGAGAAAAGTGTTTGCACTATAGGGTGAACCTGGTCTCAGCAAAACGACTTCATAATCTTTGGCCATTATATGTCCATACAGAACAATCATCTGACCCAATGACTCTCATGAGATGGCTGCACACGCCATTATAGATATAATAGTTTAATAGTTGGAAACAGACTTTGTGGGTTCCTTAGCCTTCTTGAAATGTAAACCTGTCCAGCCAGGGGTTGGAAAAAGAATAAAAGATGTTGCTTCAATTTTGAGGCAATTTTCAAAGCCATAGTTTTTGAGTTTTTAGCAACTTAGTTCTCTTACTTTTGACACTGTTCCCCTTACCACATTTTTGCAGGTTTTGTGTCTGATGCAGCTGCAATTTGGCCTCTTTTGGAACTTTGGACCTGACAGTTGCCTCATCCTGCTTTGGAAACTCATGCTTCAAAGTGCTGGTTGTCAGTTATAGTGGACACATACTGCTAATTGGCATTCAGATAAATATGCCTCACTGTTGTAGCTTCCTTTGTAATTGTGATTTGGTTACTTCACAAAGTTAAATGACTTTTTCATGTGGTCTTTGTATCGTTTTGTCCAACCCCTATATGTTCCATTGACCATGCATGTAGGCGCTCCGTTCATGCTCACTCACTCATTATCACATACATTATTGCATAAATCCCATGTTTACTTAAAATAAACAGGGTATAATGGGAGTGAAATATGGGTGTCACACAAACATGCTATAACTGATGACCTAAGAAGCACAATGGGGCATACTTAGACCCAAGATATGCATATGGAAAGAGATGTTTAATCAAAAATTGTGACCTTTGCCTTTTAAGTGCATGTAGAATTGGGTCCATGACCAGCACATAATGGAAGGGGACAGATACACACGTGGAGTGCAGTTTGTGGGACTCGCATGAGGGCATTCAGACCCTGAAAAGCCTTTTTGTACATTTTACACACAAAAAATAATTTGGAGTCCAGTGTGCCCCACCAAGGAATATTGCTTTAGTACAAGGGGATACAATAAAATTGTTATTTTTTATTTTTTGCATTTCACAAAGAACACTTAATTGGTATTTTAATTATAAATGAGAATTTACGTTGTGTTGTCACTGATCAATTCCAAAATAGTGTCAATGAGCGACTAATTGGTTTGGAATTAAAATATAATCTTCAGTAAATCCAACCTCATTAGCTGTATGACTAAGGACTACACAAGTGTCCTTTATATTGATGATTCATTAATTACAATTAATACCGTGATCACCCAACGCCTTCCTAAAATCAGTTGTGCATTTTTTTAGCCTCTGTCATTATATTCGCCTGTACATTTTAACCAACATTGGCTGTTGGTCCTGGAACTCAAGCAAATAATTCTAATGATATAATAATGACCTGTCGAATAATTTGACTGAAGTGTTATTGATTTATTTGTAATTCAGCCAACTAAAAATAATTCAATATGAAGACAGAATGTGTCATTTTAAGATATACAGTATTTATCCCAAATAAAAATTGTTCCACAATGTTACATCAAGTTTGCCTGGAATAATGCTTTTTATTCATGGTGTGCCTGAATTTACTATGTCGTGTTATGTCTTTATTACTTTTTTATGTCTTTGAGTGGTGACTTTATCACTGCACGCTCCATAGTCTCTGTCTAGTTGTTCTTAATTTCTAATCTCACAGTAGGTGATAAAATTTGAGCAGGAACACACTGAAAAGCAGCAGGCACTGCAGCCCTCCACAGCCACCGCTCATGCTTGGCAGACAGGGGGCACTGTCATCTATAAAGGCAACCGTCTGTGACCAGAACCCATTACTGTCAAATTCTCTCTTTCCTTTTTTCTTCACTACCTGCAGCAGTCACTCATTTAGAAACCTTGATTCTGTAATAGGCTGAGCATCAATCAGACTTAAAAATCGCACACATACACATACACACAAACACGTGCACACATGCACGAACACACACACAAAACACACACACATCCACGTACACGCACACAAACACACGCACGTACGCACACATATACACACACACACACACGGTATATAGCATCTTGGCTCAAAGCATATATATTTATAACTGAGCTGTTGTAAAGGTATTCAATTCGCTGTACGCAATATGCACACAAAATGCATTTACCAAAAACATGTGTCCCGCTTTGGTCATACGATCCCTGATGACGCTCCTTCCGCCAACGTTGTCCTTGTACCCTGTGTAAATACACATTCTAAAAGCCTTTTGGAATTGCAATGTTATGGGTACAGCTGTCAATACACATGCAAGGGTGTAACGCAATTTGCTTTTGTTTACAATGCTAATTGTCCATTTATTAAAGTAACTTTCTGTCACTGTTATTTCTAGCGAGTTGATAATAAATGTGTCTTCTGCACCTTTTTGGTGAGCTTTGGTATTCCTTGAGAGTAACACTGATGGTCTCCACATTTTAACGTAACTCTAGACAACATCGCCTGTAAGTAATGCACTGCCATGTCACCGAAGGACTGGCAGGAACCAGGGCAGAGGGAGTTCAGTTGGCCACGCAAAGGAAACGGTAAAGTCAGAGACGCTGTTCTCAGTTCATTATAACGTGAGATCAGAAGACAGCCACCGCAGTTTCTGAGTCCCGCTCAGAACACTAATCGCCTGGAAGATGACGCGTGTTACTGGGAGTTTCCATTCAAAGCCTGCAAACTGATAATATTCAAATTCTATTACTGCGGTTGGGCAGGACGGCACTGGTCGATGTTGCAGCAGCTGTTTACATGTCAGGTTGCTAAGCAAAATGCCTGGATGGGTGGAAGATAAGACACAGAAACAGCCCGGGCACAAAGGCCCCTTTATTGAGCAATAAAACGGAATGAGAGGGAGCAATATGGCAGAAGGAAGGGCATTGCCATAGAGCTGCAAAAACAGTTTAATTAGTGCAATAAGATGAGGTAGCATTCAGGTGAAGTATGTTAGTAAAGCGAGTGTTAAATATTAAGTGAATATGTAATAGAACGCATATTTATTTATATAAGTATGTATATGATTTTGCCAGGTTTAGTCCTTCATAGAATACATATATATGCTGTAACCTGTATTCAATTACAGATCAACCCTGTGTGTATGTGTGTATGTGTGCGTGTGTGTGATGAGGACGGTTTTTTAACTTCAGTCTCTCCTTTGCCCGTACCCGTACGTGTGGAGTAATGTGTGGAATATGTTGTCTGACACAATCTCACTCAGTTAGACACCTCTCCTTCCAGGCGCCAGGCTGACAGGGAGAGTTAAGCATCATAAATTCACAGGCGATGATTCAAACAAACACTGTGCTGTACGCGGCGCAGACAGATAAGAACAAAATGATTTGTCTGAAGGAGCATACAGGGGAGATTGAAGTTGGCATTGCAGTCAAAGGAAAAAAATAACCTCCCTGCATAAGCATCTAGTCTCTAGACACTTCATCTGTTGTTTATCCACTGTTGACAATAGGCATGAGCAGCCAAATGCATTATTTTGGAATTTGCAGACCGAAATCAAAATGGCCCCCACTGCTGAATGAAACCTTGGTGTGTGCAGCTCTCCTGCTTCAACATAAACGAATAAACTCTGAGCAAACCAGGTTGAACCTGAGACATGTGTCACCTGCATATGCAGAGATATGATTGATTCACACAAGAAGAAAAATTGCTTGACAAAAATAAATACAAAATAAACACCTGTCATATTTTTATAATATTGACAGTTTTTAGTATATTATTTGAAAGAGTCTGTATTATATTATTTGATATATTTGTAACACGATTTATCTACAGATTTATTTACTTCTTACTTTTACTCACTTACTTACTTTTACTTACTTCATATACACACGTTCTGAGAAGCCAGAATCTCAAACTGCCTTACCGCAGATAATATTTTCTTTTATGTGCTGCCTTTTTTTTTTTTTAAAGGACAGTGTGAACAGGCTATGGCTTTCCTTGCAGGAAAACCTTGAAGAGCAAGATCTATTAGCTTCTGAGGTGTATTATATAATGCCCACAAACCAATGAACAATTAGGCTTCACACTGAAGGAACAAATATTTAGTCTAGACGTATTCAGACAGTGATACAATTTTTGTAGTTTTTTCCCCATTCCATAGTGAATATGAGGTTAAAGGGCAGACTGTCAGGTTATTTTGCAGATATTTACATCCATATCAGGTGAACCATGTAGGAACTGCAGCCCTGCACGGTCCCCCTATTTTGGGGTACAAAAAAGTAACTGGACAAAGGGTACACACACAAACACACACACAATCAGACCGCAAGGGGGGAATACATTTCAGTCCCTCCCCTTGGAGATTATCACAAGGGTCCCAAAACATGCCAAGAGCGCAGGAATCATTGTCACCTTCCACGTGGTGTGCTCCTGATGTTCAGCCAAGGAAACACAAGGACACAAAGCACCTGCTTTTGCTATTCCACAAAACAAAACCCGAATAAAATCTTTCCCAAAGACCTGTCAGGCGTCAAGACTACTCAGAGAATGTTCAGTGGAAATTAGAGGCCGTAACAATTACAGAAAAAAGAGACAAGCAACAGACTGAAGGGAAAAAACAATGTTATGTTCACACTGCATAGGAATGAGAGGAAATGCCACTGCTGAAGCCTGATACTACCTCAACAGAAGCTGCTTCAGACAACTTGCAGGTAAATGCCATCTGGCACAAATATCAAAGACGTGCAAGCATTCACAAGCAAAGTCAGCGGGTTGCGAAAACTACCTGAATGCATTTTAATTAAAGGGAGACAGCTGTTTGCCTATTCATGATAGAACCTACAAAATGAATAGAAATACTTTCTGAACATGACTTTTTTTTTTTTTGCTTTGTGTGGTTTTCAATATTTGCTTTGCAGCAAGATTGTTTTATTTGGCCCTAATTTATATTCAGATGTATCTTCTGTTTATCACCATACATGAGTGGAACATGTGGAAGAACATTTCTTTAAATAAATGCGAGCCCACATCTCTGGATATCGGCAGGTCTCTGCGCCCCAGGCACTCCTACTTTTATTGGCAGCGAATTGGTTCTGTCAGGACCACTGTCATCAAAGTAGAACTTTATTGACAATAAAGGCAATACAGTTATGTTTGGCGATATGGCTCTGTTCTGGAGCTCTCCCGCCAACCACGCAGCCTGCGTGGATAAGGCCGGGAGGCCAGCAGCCAAACCCCCCTAGAGGGGTACACACAGAACAGATCCAGCAGCAAAGCAAGTTCTTAACACATAGGGATGGAGCAATGCAATTTCTTAACACACAGGAATGGAGAAATGCAAATTCTTGACACATAGGGATGGAGCTGGGGTGGTGGAGGGGATTTAAGAAGCAACCTGTTAGTACATGTTAGTGAATGTACTGTGATAGGCGAACATCACTCAGCTGAGCCATCAGCTAATTCAGTCGGAGCGCTTGACTCTCGTGGCCTGCCAGAACTACGCGATGCTCCATTTCTGTCAGGACCTCTGTCATCGAAGTAGAACTTTATTGACAATAAAAGCAATACAGTTATGTTTGGCGGTATGGCTCTGTTCTGGAGCTCTCCTGCCAACCACGCAGCCCGCATGGATAAGGCCGGGAGGCCAGCAGCCAAACCCCAAAACAACCATATGCCAACATGCTATTAATAAGTGTCTCCGGCTGATGTGATGACTATGGGTACGACCACCTGGAGGAAGCCCTTCATCCAGTCAGCTTGAGGCCGTCTTTTTTTATGTGGATCAGTGGTTATGTGTACCAACAGCATGTTGTACATTCCCCTGAGGCCAATACTTAGATGTATTATTAATTAATAAACCAGAGGAACATACTATGTGTGATATGATATTGGGCTATGTGCACCAACAGCTTGTCGGTATTTCCCCTCGAGCGCCGAGATTTAAACTAACCGGGGGAAATATACTATCGACTACATCAGTGTAAATGAATCCTCACTCGTTGCATAAGTCTACCGGAAGAACCAGTAGTAGCAGCAGCAGGAGCGCGGTGGCAGTAACGGCAGCAGCGTAGGAGCCGTAGCGCAGCAGCAGTAAGAGCAGTGATACGAAGCATGTGTTCAACGATGACATGATGACTATGTGTACGTCGCCCGGAAGTCCGCACGAGGCTGTCTGGCGTTACGCGGATCAGTAGTTATGTGTACCAACAGCATGTTGGACGTTCCCCTGAGCCGATAGTTAGATTTAATTATTAATTTATAAACTAGGGGAACATACTATGTAAGATGTAATATTAGGCTATGTGTAGCAACAGCTTGTTGGTATTTCCCCTCGAGCGCCGAGATTTAAAACAAATCGGGGGAAATATACTAGGCTACTAACTGCATCAGTGTAAATGAATCCTCACTCGTTGCCAAGAATTGCAGACATTTATTAGACGTATGACGGAGGCGAAACGCCATACTCTATGCAGCTGAGCTCATAGCTTTTTGAACTGAAATTATTTTGTGGACGCCCGGTCGAATATAACGTTCGTAAGCATCAGATGACCAGCGCCCCATGACTTTCAATGTGGAGACTGGGGCGAGTGTAGCAGCTGTCGTCGATGCCCCGATGCAAACTAGACGAAGGCGGGTAGCAAACCAAGATCTCGTCATAACATTCCCTTTGTCGGTGGCGAAGAGAGGCTCGTCCGGGCTCGCGTGGGGACGCCATCGCAGGTACCGTGCCGGGGAAGAGACGGGACAGAAAACAGTGCCAGTTTGCGCAATAATGATGGGAGTTCCTTTAGCATTTTTATCAGTTTTGGAGCGTTTGAGGTGAATAATAAAATACTGTGAACCAAAGGATAAATTTGAGTATGTGAGATCGAGGGACGAGTCGAAATTCTCAGTGCGAGTGGTATATTCCCCACACCTAAGAAAGCCAAAAAAGGCAGTCAGAAATACCGCCTCTAAAAGTGAATCTACGTAAGGATTAAAACACCCTTGTCTTAAGTGCAATACCAATTTGTGAGTTAAAGAGGTAGTGAGGGGGAGACGTTTATCTATGCTTTCAGGACTTCTTTTCATCAAGCCATTGAAGAGCAGACGAAGGGATGGATCCCCGAGCAGGCTACCGGCCGAGGGATCCATACATCTTAAACGGAATTGGATTCCTGCGACGAGTGTCTTGATGGAGGAAGGCTGCATTTTTCTAGATTCAAATCAGTGAACTACGAAGGCGCAGACGATTGATATATTGATGGGCGAGACGGCTACTGAAAATGCGGCGCAGAAGGAGTAGAAGTAATACCATGCCGAATCGTACATTTTTTATGTAGATTTGGCCAGTCCTGATCTCATGTAGTGGGAGGCGGAAGACAGGTATGTTTGCAAGGAGGCATTTAGTCTAGCACCGTTTGGTTGAAGGTTGGGCATGGCAGGCTGGAAGGTGCCGCGTCTGGACACAGGGTTCGGAACTCCTGGAATTTAAATTGGGACAAAGAGTCAGCGATTCGATTATTGAGGCCTGGTATGTGAACGGCGCGGAGCGTGAAATTATTTGTGACGCAGATCCAAGTGAGTCGTCTAACTAGCCTATTGATAAAAGGGACGAATGAACGCCCTTTATTAATTATCTTCACCGTTGCCTCATTATCGCAATCGGCTATAATTGGTTTCCTTGGCCAGCGGCTTCCCCAAATGATACATGCGACGACTATGGGGTATAATTCGAGCAGTGCTGTAGAGTGGGCATTTAATGTCATTGACTGCAGCTCTTTAGGCCATGCATCTGCGAACCACTGATTATTGAAGAAATCCCCGAAACCGATTGAGGGTGCTGCGTCGGTAAAAAACTTAAGGGTGGCTGACGTTTCTACCTGATAATTATGGAAGAACGAGATACTGTTCCAATTGTCGCATAACCTAGACCAAAATCGCAGGTCGGATCTGCAACCTGCGTCCAAGGTGATATTATCGTGCAAGTTATTTGCGGTTTTTGAAAGGTCGAGGAGTCTGGATATAAAGGAACGTCCGTGAGGGATTATTCATGTTGCGAAATTAAAATGCCCCAGTAATGAGAGCAACTCCTTTTTTGAAAGAGATTCCACGGCCGCCGCAGATTTAACAGCTTTGCAAATGCGGACCAATTTTTCCAATGGCAGGGATGCCTGCATGAGGTCACTATCCAGGATAATGCCCAGAAACTCGATGGCTTTAGCGGGGCCTTTAGATTTCTCCTCCGATAGAGGAACGCCCAGTTCCTTAAATGTGTTTTTTAAAGCTGTAATGCAGCGATCTGGCTGGGAATGGGGGAAATCTACTACTAGGAAACCGTCTAGTAGGTGTAAAACGAAAGGTAGTTTACAGTTGTTTAAGAGTATCCAGCAAAGTGCTTCCGATAATGTATCGAATATTCGATTCGATTGCTGCCACAACCGAAGGTGAGCCTGACCGCGAAATACATTTTTTGACGCCACATTACGCCGAATAAATCCCACTGAGAAGGATGAAGAGGCATGATTTTAAAAGCATCCGTTATGTCGGCTTTACCAAGCCAGGCGCCTTTATCGGCTTTTTTAATGAATTCGATAGCGTGATCTACTGTGGCATAGTATAGTGAAAATTGTTGCGAAGGAATGAGACTATTAATAGAAAGGATGTCATTGTTGTGAGGGGCAGATAAGTCCATTATTAAGCGTTTTTTCCCGGAGTATTTACGTGTGGCCACGCCTATGGGATTGATATGATAAAGCGGAAATGGCGAGCTATCGAATGGACCGATCATATAACCTTTCTCAGACTCTCGTGAGAGCAGTTCGTCTACTATTTCTGGTTCGTGTAGAGCAGACCGAAGGTTAGGGCAAACATAGGACGCTTTAGGGAGAAAGGATAAACCAGCAAAAAACCAGTGAATCAACCCGGTTATCAAATAATGGACAGAACAACGGTTGGGATGCTGCTTCAGAGCTTTGCCCAGCTCTGGAATGTTGACAGGCGTAGATGGCTTTAATGCTTTTTCTTGTTTACAAGGCGCATTCGCCTGGGGCACACATACTTGGGATGCCCGTCTCCGCAGTAGCTGCAAGCATGTATGAATTTACAGTTACGAAATGTGCTGAAATTCTCATTGAAATTATAGCACAGCAGGGTTTGAAGGGCGGTCTTCACCTTGATTTCCCCACTACGCTTGTGTTTTACTTTAGGGACTACAGGTTGGAGCGGTGACGCCGCCTTGGGGCAGAAGCTGGTGGTGTGGGTAAATGAACCGCACACCGTGCAGGAGAGGGGGCGATGCCCCGTGAAATGCCTACTAATTAGAGCCAAATCGACCACGGACCAATCAAGTCTCTGGTTAAAACGCTGGATGTACATAGTCGCTTTAGCAGAAAAGGACTTATGGTATTCGTGAAACAGAGTCCCCCCGTACACCATAGCTAAGTCCGAAATAATAGACAGGTAAGTGTCCAGTTCCTTCCTGCGTTCGGGATTGATTTCGCATATAGTGTCTCTGTATACTCCGAAGGCTGTGTTAAATTCGACCATAGTCAGACTTTTGGTAAACCTCGGGTCGCTATCCTTAAGAAGCACTGAAACGTCCCCGCAGTCTATTATGCGGTTGTCACTAGTCTCCGAGCACAGCAATATTTTTGTTAAATTAATGTTATTACCTGTCAGAATGGAAGCTTGCAACTGAGGAGAAATGGCAGCCGCTGGAGGAATGAAGGGCACCCCAGCCGGGGCCGCGGGAACTGCAGTTGCCAGCGTTCTCCGCGGTGCCATGACGATAGGAGGTGGCGCGTAGCTGACGTCATTGGCGGTGGACGGGAAGATGTCGGGTATGTTGTTCCCTTGGAAGTAGGTAGCGGAGCAGGGATGTGAGGTAGAAGAGAGTTTCCAGTGTTTGAATTCGGACGTTCATCTGGGAGAGGGAAGATTGGATGTTGTGCAGGGCGGCCAGGACTGGGTCTTCATTTTGTTTGTTTGGATTGGTCGGCAGTTGTGTCCTTGCCCTTTTGGTGGGGGCGGCGGCTGCGGCAGGGAACTCGGGGGCGCGGGCGCAGTTTTTGCGTTTAGCTGTAGCTTTCCTGGGGGCGGATGGTGCGGCTGCGGGACCTTCTGCGGCTGTGGCCGTATCCAGATCGGGAACCTTCTCGGTCAGAAAACTGAAAAGTTCTTTTTGGCTGGTGCTGAGGGGAGGATGCAGTCCACGTCGGAATAGGGCTTTCTCTTCCGGCCAGTTAGAAGCACGTCAGTTGGAGGGGCTATGGGTTGCCAGGTGAGAGCTCCTACGAACGGAAGTGCAGTTTTCATCCTGGGCGTGTCTGGTTGTACCGTCGGGTTGCGGCTGCCTTTCTATGGCATCGTCCTCTGTCCAGAGATGTTCATCTTGGTCGGCGATGGACATCGTATATTTAAGCCAGGTAAGAATGACGGGTATTAATATTACTACCAATAGACGCATCTCAGGTTTGGTGCCGTATTTGTTTAGCTAGCTACTTGTGAAGCAACGTGCAGCAGCTTGCATGCAGGAGGAGCAGCCGAATGAGTAGAGGGAGGCTGTTTAAGTAGACCGCCCCGTTAGTGAATGTACTGTGATAGGCGAACATCACTCAGCTGAGCCATCAGCTGATTCAGCCGGAGCGCTTGACTCTCGTGGCCTGCCAGAACTACGCGATGCTCCATTATTGTTTTTATGTTTTTTGATCTAATGTGATTGGACAATTCTCGACGCTATCTTTCATGTTCACGTCCGCCATTAATATAACTACGGATGCGCGACTGTCACTCCTGCTCCTTAGCTAGCTGACCGGTACTTTCAGGAGATGGCAACTTCAAGTAGAACCGTGGAAATCAAAGAAAATTTTGTTATTTCCTCACAAAAACGCCCTTTCACAAGGCGTTCACTGGAAGAAAAAAAAAAAGGATAAAGGAGCTTGGACCGGACCGACCTATTTTACAAATTCAGCAGCAGGCAAGTGATCGAGGACGAGCATACACCCGGAACGGGCTCTTGTTATGACAAACAAAGTTGGCTAGCTGGATGTAGTGTAAGTAATGCCTTTTATTGCTTTCCCTGTTTGCTATTCCAAAGTGACAGCACCGAAGCGTTGTGGACAACAACGGGGGTACAAGACCTATAACATCTTTCTGATGCAAACTGCATGAAAGTAGCTGCAGCCGTCTAGATTATAGTATGAGACTACATTTTTTTGGCAGGTTTAGCACTGCTGAAAAGCTAGATGAAGGCTACAGGATTGGCATTAGAAGGCACAACAAAGAGATGACAAAATCGACACATCCTGTCTAGAATAATAGACTGTGTTAAATTTTGTGGAGCCTTTGAGTTGGCTTTGCATGGCCACGATGAGAGTGAGAGCTCCGATAATCCCGGGATATTCCGTGGGTTTGTGAATTTTGTTGCCTCCTTTAAACTTCAGCATTCACATTCACATTTTGCCCAGCAGATGGCAGCAGAAGGTTATATAAATGACCTTGGAGTTAGCTAATATTTTCCTACTTTTTTATGACTTCATAGAATTTAACAGTGGCAGTAAAAATGACTTTAGTAGTTCCATATTTAGAAATTGAGCTGTTTCCTGTTGGTAACTTTAGGTGATGTAGGTGAAATGGGCATTTTGTCATCTCTACATATTATTTTATATTATTAAGGAGGGCAATATATGTTCAAGTAGTGCTATTGGCCAGTGTTTAGGCAACATTAGTGTTGTTTTTAGATTTATTTATTTATTTATTTATTTATTTATTTATTTATTTATTTATTTATTTATTATTTTATTTGCTGAGCTATGAAGCGCTGCTTCAGTTTGTTTGTCCCCCCAGAAACTGCGCCCCACCAAAAGATTTTATCACCAGCCGCCACTGGTATTTGATCTGATTAGGATCCCCATTAGCTGATGCCAAGGGGTTCACAAGTAACACAAATACATTTATACAAACATGCTAAACAAAATAATTTATAATCACTACATAAATAAATAAATAAATTACAACACTGAAGTAAAATACTAATAATAAAACATAATAAATAAATAATAATAAATACTAATTAGACAATCATCTCATATTCATTTGTTTCATGTTAGGGCTTGGGTTTGTGTAGGGTTTAGGGTTAAGGTTAGAGAGTACAGGAGAAGGAAACATACGTGCACCACTTGCGAAAGACCATTTCAGAAAACAAAAGAACCAGTACCCCGCAGGCTCCAGAGACATCGAAAAATACCCCCTGGCACTCCAAAAGAAAGACTTAAGGGTCCGATCTTAAGGGTTCCCATGTTTGTATTCAGTTAGATGAAGGGACAATATATAGTAAGTAAACAATCAATTTGATGAATGCATGAGTTTGTTATATTTTTCAAAAACGAGTCAATGTGTTAAAGTGTATGACATGCCTTTGCTATGTGTGAAGCTTAAATATGACAAGTGAAATCATATCACACTTGTTGATTCTACGGATCAGGTGCTTGACGACTTCCAAATGGTACCATCCCGCCTGGACTACTGCAACTCTCTTCTGGCTGGACTACCGGCATCTGCCATCAGACCCCTGCAACTCATTCAGAATGCTGCAGCTCATCCGGTCTTCAACCTCCCCAGACACTCCCACGTCACTCCCCTGCTCACTACCCTCCACTGGCTGCCTGTTATAGCTCGCATCAAATTTAAAACATTGGTCCTAGCATACCAGGCAGTCAAGGGATCAGCCCCAGCATACCTCCACAAGATCTTCAAACCCTACATGCCAGCCAGACCCCTCCGTTCTGCTACCTCAGGACGCCTGGCACCTCCCCCTCTCCGCACCTGCGCTTCCCGAACGTTTCCTGTCTGTTCTGGCCCCACGATGGTGGAATGACCTCCCTGTGAAGGTTCAGCACATAGAAACCTTCTTCCGACATGCTAGCAAGCTAAGGACAAAAGAGCTGCCTGCAATGCAGTACCAGTTACAAGGGATTCAGGCAGACGTGCTCAGGGAGGTCGTCTTGTGCCGACAAAAAGTTAAAAGGCAGAAAAGCATTTAGTGTTCTCTCCAAGAACAGAGGTTAAAGCTGACGTGACAGTCTCTAAATATGTTCAACATTGAAAGAATACAGTAGGAACAATTTGGATCATTTGTAAAAAGATTTTATTGTAACACTTATTTCAATTTCATTTTTTTTTTAACGTGTTTGTAGCGACTGGCATCACTGCAGACGAACAAGACCGTTTCCTGGTCCAGGCGCAGTCCTGTGTTCCTCAATGGCTTGAGGAGGAGATTTATCAGAGTCAATCACGTACAATTAAATTACATTTTTTTAAGTGTCAAATGCTTGTAATCTTCCTCGGCGTGTCGGTCAATTCTGCAGACCTCTTCAGTAGTTGCGCTACACGACAATACAGTGTGTACTCGTATGATATCTGTCATGTCAGGACCGCTATCGGTGAAGTCCTCTGAGTCCACTGTGAAAATGATCCACCAGGCTCGCTATTAGTGACCATAGTATGTTTTTGTGTCATTAACTCTCGTCCTGCTCTAAACTCTGGTGTTAATTCATTTAAGTCTGGGTCAAACATCACACTTACCTTTGTGGAGGCCCCTCTTTGCCTTTTGCCTTTAAAGTTATCCTTAAAAAGATGGCTGTTGAATACTGCGCAACCATCATTGTTTATATAATATAATCCGCCAATCTGCCAGTATGCCATCTGTCCTGTGGTGAATTCATTGTTCTGTCATATCTATCTGTATTGACAGGGCACCTGTCTCAACCCTCTAAGCCAGCACCTCCCAGAATTTTCCAGTTTTTGGCTTTTTTAAAAACTCCTTGGTTGTGTTAGCAGTATGTTTGGGATAATTGTCTTGCTGTAGGATGTTGTCCAATGAGTTTGGGGGCATTTGGTTAAACTTGAGCATATGCCTCTGAACACTTCTGAATTCTTTCTGCAGCTGCTACCAGTCGTGAGATTATCATAGAAGACAAGTGAGCCAGTAGCTAATTAGTGGTGTGCAACTTTCAGTGTAGCCTCTGTACTTCTGTGAGTCTTCTGCGGGCAGTGGTTGCTGACACATCCGCACCTGCCTTCTGAAGAGTGTTTCTGATCTGTTGGACATGTGTTTGGGTGTTTCTCCTCATTATAGTGAGGATTCTTTGGAGGTAGTGGTCTTCTGCAGTTGATGACCTTGGCGTACCAGGCCCTTTGCGATTACTGAGCTCACCAATGCTCTCTTTATTATTTTTATCCAACCAGTTGATTCTGATAAGCCTAAGATGTGCCCTATATCTCTGACTTCTTTCTTATTTCTTAGCCACATAATGGCTTCCTTGTCTTCCATTGACACAACTCTGATCCTCATGTTGACAAACGCCAATAACAGACTCTAAATGCAATCAAAGCCTAGGCTTAAGAAGGCTCTGTTAGACCTGCACTAAGGAAGCAATTGAACACACCTGAATAATTATAAAGACTTTGATGCCATTTGTTCCAAATGTTATGGTGCTCTGAAATGGGGGGAATATTTATTTTTAAAAAGTGCTGTTATTTATGTTATCACATCTTTAACCATATGTGAGCAGAGTCTCTTGACCGATGTATTTTTTTAGGGCCTGGTTAATGACATGCATTTACTGTGTTCTCAGTCTGAGTTGGCATATTGTAGCAAAAATAGGTTTTATCAGAATGCAAGTGAATTAGTGTATAACGTAGATTTTAAAATGTCCTGCTTCCAAAGACGCATCATTCCACGGGCTAGTACAACCAATGATTTTGCATAGATTGGATTTTTTTTTTTTTTTTTTTTAAAGATGAGGGGGGTGGGCATTATGAAAATAATACTAGGCTTTTTGCTTGTATAAACATGATCTATGAAAAGAGCAAACCCAACCGGAAATTCTAGGAATTGAGAAATCTCACCAGGACACAAATTTGTGCAACAATTTTTTGCAGTACTTTGGAGAGCTGGACTAACTCTACTGGACTGTACGATGAAGTGGATAATAACTGTACTCTAGGTGTTCTGTCCTGTTTGAAAACTAGCTGTGGTGGCTCAACATTGTCTACATCATGCCATCTTTCTTCAGAGGTGCTGGTGGAAGCAGTGTGCTGGAATCTTCATTCTTTCCTCTTCCCTCTCCTTGCTCGCCCCTTGCCACATCTGGCAGCAGCAGGTGTGGACAATTCAGTAGTTGGGGAGGGTTTGGAGAAGATAGCAGCAGGAAGGAGGGGCTGTGATGCTGTATCAGCTGAGGTGGAGGTGATGCCCAGATCAAGAAAGGGACGGGACCCCTTCCCGGGTGGATGGCTGGCCTCTGGCTCCCAGTCCTCATCAGATGTCTTGCCATCTGATGAAGGGTTAATGTACAAGTAAAAATTATAGAAAACAACTAACGACTGACTGCCCTGTAATACAACACATAAAACAAACCTACTGCTGCATCTCCTGACTCTGGCCAGCAAGTGAAGCTGCCCTGCTCCAGCTCCTATACTGGGGTCCTAGAACCAGTAAGTCATACTTCTGACTAGCCTATCAAGCATGTTGTCCTGTGAGATGATGGGGGTCTTCTCACCAATTTAGTGATACTCCCTCATAACTGTTGGCAGTATTGTGGCCTTCATCATGGGCCATGCTCTGATGATAAAGGTAATCTGATGATGACTTTACCATCCTTTCAGAATTAACCTTTACAACACTCTCACTCACACTTTCTCTCTCGTTGATGTAATCCTCTCTTAATGGTAAGTATTTCTTACGGGAGCTTAAATAAACATACCTGGTTTCGTATTTCTTAAGTACTGCCTGTGTTGAGCACAAGGAGCTGTGGACCTGTGCTATGGTGAGCCAGGCTGCGGAGGTGAGTTAGCATGTCATGCAGAAAGAAGCAGACAAAAACAGCCTCCATAGCAGTACTGTAGTATTCCCTGGTCGTGGCCTGCAAAATGTGCATTTAGGCAACAGGAAATTGAATTACATACACAATTAGACAATTAACTTCTGTCCAAAAAAACCTGTGTTACATTAGGCGGTGCGGTGGGGTGTGTCTGGTGGGTAGAGAACTGGCTTGATGTTTCTAAAATAACTCTTGAGATGGTTCATTCCGCTGATTGCTTCTGAGACTAGAAAATGACTTTACTCAACAATTACAAAACCAAAGATAGATCATTTTACCAACCTTAAAATAAAATGTGTTGGTGATAATATTTTAGAAAAATGAACTAAGGCAGGAGTGAAATTTTTATTTTTATTATTCTGTGTTGTATTTTTAAAACAAACTTATGAAGGGAAATCCTAAAATATTACAGCACATATTAAATTGCAGCACATATACTTTGAAATGAAATGCAGAAAAAAAACTGGCACTTGTTGGGGAATGATAATCAGGGCCGGCCCATGGCATAAACGCTCTATTAGGGCCACAACCGCTAGGGGGTTCATCCAATCCAATGTTTATCTAAGGTAAATAATGTTATTTTCGTAATTACGTTATTCATCCTCTATCGCGGAACTAGCGGTATAAATTAAAAATGGAATGGCAACAGAACAATTCATGACAATGTAATATAAGAAGGATTTTACCAAGAGAACCCCCCCCCCCACCGCTCAACAGAACCCAACCATCTGAAGTTACTGCTGTAGTATACGTTGAAATGAATCTGACTATTTAGCCTACTTAAAGGGGGAACAGCATCTAGCTTGTTGGCTACTCGATAGTTTGTAAATAGCCTTAGGCTGTTAGACTAAATAACTGATAAAGTTTGCTAACTTAGCTAGGTACAGTAGCAGCAATTTCGTTGTAATAATATTATGGTTTCATGTCTCAAATTAAGTGTTGTTAGATGATGCAGCATACGACTATGAAAAGTACCATATCAATATTAGTGTATTTACTTTTGGGAGTAGCCTACAGTAGGTTGTTGGCTAAAATAGGTTACACCTCTGTTCACACAGCAACAACATACTGACAAAAATGTAAACGGCTTAAAATTCAGAAATTCCAGTACGCTTTCTCGAAAAAAAAGGGCTCAATTTTAAGTATTGCTCTCTAGCCAGCACCAGACCAAATGAAGAACAAAAATGAAAGACATTATCCAATATAAAAGACTTTTCAACAAATCCAACTTCAACCTCCTCCCCTTACAAGACATAATTTTAATGTTTATCTTCATCTTTGGGAGAATGCACTGACAGATGGTGAAGTAGCAGGTGTTCTTCTCTGAGATGTGAAGCTGTCTCTGTACCTGGTGCCAGTAGTAGTGGTCCTCTTTGAGGCGGTAGGTGCCGCCTTCATGATGGATATAGAAGGAGCTGTCTTGCACTGCTTCCTGAATAGCGAAGTCCCTCCACTTGTGTGGGCGCTTCACCTCAATGATATCATTCTCTCCTACCAAACCATCAGGGGAGATACCCAGGATTCCGGAGTCAGCCAGCCACAAACAAGACCTTCTGACCTCTATGTCTGTGGCTTCTTCAGAGGCCCTAATCCCTTTCTGCTCATTAGCTATGTCCCACTGTACAGCCACTACTCCGCTGAGGTGCTGGTTTCCACAGACGCTGGATATGAGGGAAGGGGTGGCACGCTTCACCAATTGCGCATACCCAAAATTGCTTGCTGTCAGCTGACCTTTCCTCAGTGTGTGCCAGCGTGGGTTATCCTTGTGCCCCACCATCGCTGACTGGATGGCCATTCTCTGCTCCGCTGAAATCTCCATAACCACAAAGATGCCATCTTTGCCTAGGTGTTTATGCTAGGTTACAATGCAGTCAATGGCGAGCTGTTGCAGAGGTCCAGACTGAGTTTCAGGTTCAGGAGACAGAAGGCTGGCAATTCCAGTGAACCTGCCCTGGAACTGACTCTTAAGCTACTCACGGTCATTGTAATCTCTGTCTGGGGGAGATAGCTCCCGAACCGAACTGGCCTTCTGCGATGGCACAGGTTTGGGCTTTTTCCACTGGCACTTAACATCTGTGGAGCTAACATTATGAATGGCCCAGATTGTTAGAGCAACTAAGTGACTGCACTTGTATTCCCTATGGGAACACTCACAGGAGGTAGAGGTCATGCCTGCAGTTACCAGTGCAAACCTGTAAAGAGTAAGAAAATTACTAAAAGTGCCCACTGTCAGGCTGTTACAAAGCAATGAAAAGCATATTTCAGGTGAGTGGACTTAAAAGTATGCCAATCACTAAATTCTACATACCTAAAGTGGGCTGTATGCCTCCAGCTTAAAAGGAGGGTCATTCCATGTCATTTTATTTGCCATGGCTTTCCAATATCTCAGATCTCAAAGATAAATATGAGAAAAATTGAGCTACTTTATTACACCAAAATTGTATATGTTTGTTTGGTACGGTTCACATACTTTTAATTAAATATAGTACTCTAAATCTGATATGGACCAAAATCCTTCCTAATAATGATCAAGACATGAGGAAAATAAATAAATGGTCAAAATTCACCCATGCCCCCCCCCCCCCTTATATTCAACCACAACAAACCGTATATAACATTAGTTCTGTGTTTGATTTGTAGCCATGGAGTCATGGCTTGGAGTACTATTTCACCTCACTGTATTCCCTTGGTTATTTTCCCTAGTACAGATTGAGTCATTTAAATAATTTGTTTTTTTCCGATCAGTCTTAGAGTTCCAGGTTGACCATCAGATGGTACAAGTGTGAAGAATAAAGCATCTTCTGTTAACGTCAATGGTACTGTATTTGTAACATACCCCATCCTAATGGTGGGGCAGCACAGCGGAATCTGGTCATCAGAAATAAAAAAAAAATAAAAAACTAATGTACAGGGGAAAATAACCAACACCATATTCACTGAAAAGACAGTATGAAGAAAGCACTCCAAGTCATAGCTCCAACACAGAACTGATGTGTTATACTGTTTGTCTTGGTGGGGTTGGGGTAGGGTTTGGGGGGTCTGTGGGTGGGTTTTGACAATGTTTTGTTTTATGTTCCCCATGTCTTAATCATTATCAGGAAGCATTCTGCACAAGTTGGGCGTTGGGTACATTACAGAACAATTTGTGAACCGTGCCACAGTAAATACCCAATTTGGGTGTCTCAATTAGCTTGCTTTCTGGCTGACAAAATCACATATTTGTGTGAAATTAAATGGAATGACCCAGGACAAACATAGCCAAAGTGTAATACAGTTTGTGAACATGGTATTGGGGTGAGGTACTCAATGGATAAAGAATAGATAAAGATAAAGAAGATTATAATAGATAAAGAATATTAAGGTAAATAAAAGGTTTTGAAATATGTGCATTATACCATGCAGGCCCATTCAGAAGCATTCATTGTGTTTCATTAATTTCCCCCTAAGAACTGTGCTCAAATACAGAATTGCGAATTGCTTAAGAGGGACAGCTTTTCCAATTTGAGTTAACAAGGGGGATGGCGCTCCCCCACATTCAATGACAGTTCGAACCCTGGTCCTACCCATCAGGAGGAGGTCCTCCACTCTCTAGAACATCACGTTGGATTGGATGGCATCAGAAAGGTCTGTTGACCATGCCATACAGTGGATGCCAGTAATGTAGGCCCTGACCCCCGTCAGCCGGCTGACCACACCAATCTTAGCTCTGCTTATCACAGCGGTTCGGTCGGATCCGAGAGTGAACGACTCGTTTCCCAGCTCGTCACACACTCCCTCCTTGATGGCACTGATGGTGTTGCCGCATCTGCCTTAGTCACTGACTTCATGCCAACAAATTTTGACTCGATTTTGCCCTTGTGACAGAATCTGACATAAGCTACAGTATCCTTTTCTCTTTCACAGAGCTACCTGTGGAGCCATCTGATATGGATGGAGAGAAATTTCCGAAATTTCTGAGAGAAGGCTTCTCTCTGATGTTCTCGTGTAATGCTCTCGCAGATAAGGAAGAAAATGCAGTTTTTTTAATCTTACATCTGGCCTTAGAACTAAGACTGCGTCCGACAAAGACAAGCTGTAGGGCCGCTTGGTTATCTCTCCCCGTCATACCAGAGAAAATGAAAACATGTCAGGTGGAAAGTTCCAGTAAAAACCTGACAGCTTCCCAAAGAAGAAAATACCCTATTTATGTGCGGTGAAAGCAATAGGACGAAAGAAAGATTCACTGTCTCTGTGAGCTTATAATGCTGTGTGGCCAACATCATTCAATACAATTTTGGTACAATCAAATTATGGGTGGGAAGGTTAATACATTATATACACCCAGTTTCCGCTGTTTTTCCATGGTGTGTTCTGCTTTGATTTGAAGTAATGATTTTCACACAACCATTATTTTCAGATGAAATATAAAGACTGCTAAGCCCCTAAGGCACTACAGTATCATTACAAATTACCAACACTTTCTTTCATAACCTTTAACCTACACTGACATTTACCTTAATTATACTGTAACGTTCATTTCTCAATCCAGGCTAGTAAACCCTAATGATTTTTACTCTTAAATATTTGTTTGAATAGATTTATAGCTAATACACAGTTTTTGAACAGCCTTGCTCAACATATTTACAGGCTTACTGACTTATGCCAGTGCTTTAACGTTTCATACACATTTTATGGTTGTTAACATATAATTGCAGCCTCGTATCAGCTGTCACCTAAACATGGCAGACAGAAATACTATTGGGATCTTATTATTAAGATCCCATTGATATTTAAAGGTCTTTACCTGGGACTGTTCCTTTTGAAAGGATATGGGGGTGACATAGCTCAGGAGGTAAGAGCAATTGTCTGGCAGTCGGAGGGTTGCCAGTTTGATCCCCGCCTTGGGCGTGTTGAAGTGTCCCTGAGCAAGACACCAAACCCCTAATTGCTACCTACAAACTGATTAGTACCTTGCATGGCAGACTTTCACCGTTGGTGTGTGAGTGTGTGTGTGAATGGGTGAATGAGAGGCATCAATTGTAAAGCGCTTTGGATAAAAGCGCTATATAAATGCAGTCTAGTTACCATATGATGTCAGCACGCCTCCCCCCCGTAAGCAGACAAGCGTATACATTTTATCGCTGATATTTTTCATTACTGTTTACCGGATTTTTATTGGTCTCCTGCTTAGGATTTCCCTGCTCTTGCTGATTCTATGCTTGTGAACACCTGTTGGGTGTACCTGATCCCAAGCAAATCCCACTGACACCCATTCATGTATCTGACATTTTAACAGTACAGTGTGATATGATATTAAATTAGGATTAGGTTGCAGCTAAGGAAATCCTCACTGGATGGCTTGGATTTTAATGTGTAAAGTCTAATGGTTCATAGCATTCACCGTGCTGAATATACAGTACACACTTCCCTGATCTTGGATTAGCGAGCTGCTTCTAATGCTTCACTATACCCCGTCATTGTTGCTTGTGCATAAATAAAATGTATATTATATATTAAATTATATTATTATTATTATTATTATTATCAGGCACCTTTCTGAACACTCAAGGTCACCTTACATGGTATCAAAATGGATAGAAAAATGACAAGGCAATGCACATTATTATTATTATTACACATTATTATTATTATTTACATTACCTGGGCATGTACGCATTATTGGTCCTTGTGCCACATATTGGGACATAAAAAGAATGTCTGTCTGCTGTCTCTAAATATTCAGATGGCTGCACTGGCTAGCGCAACAGGGCTATGCATGCATGTGATTTCCTCTTCTTTGACTTTTTTGCCCATGATGCCATTTTTTCTAGAGGTCTGGGGAAAATGAGGAAAGCTTTTTTTGTCTATTTGTTTTTAGCAACAGTTCTGGCTAGTTATCCGCCTAACCAAAGCAATACTAGTGCTACTGCAGAGCTTCTCCACCTATGACTCCCAGTGGGAAATTCCGTCCTCTCGAAACTCCCATATCATCTTCGCGTGGCCCGAGACATCTCTTAGATATAGAATACCACCCCCACCTGTAACTATTAAAATAAAAAACCTTTCCTGTACTGTTACATGGCCCACCTGCATTTTGTAAATTGTATTCGTCCTACACGTAGCTTATTTTTGCTAGTTTGGCTTCAGATGTTGCCGGATATGTCATTGTTCTCGGAAAATAGCTGTACAAAATAAGTAATGTCTACTGACTGTGTTCAGCAGTTTACGTCTGAAATGCTTTGTACTCGCTTGATAAGCGTCTGCCAAAGAATGTATGTAATGTATAATGCATGTTGCAGTCTAGACCCAATGTACTTAGATAAAAATGCAGACATTGATGCCACACACTGCACCCTATAATGATTAGAGCCATTTTATCCATCTATGCCACAGTTGCATTTGAGCATCTCAGCGGCCCAAAACGCCTAAAAAGGGTAGCATTAGGCTACTGCTGCCACCCATCCATCCATTATCTACCTGCTTATTCCTGGTCAGGGACACAGGGGGGGCTGTCATGGTGCAAATCAGCTGAAAGACATTAATATTGGCTCCAGCAAGCCTGTAAAAATTTGCATTTGTGACTCACCCATTACCCATAGAAGAATTCCAAGGCCAGAAAATTGCTTCTCCAATTTTCCTGAACCGGTAGCTAACTGACTTCGTTTTAGCATGCGTCCGTGTTGAAAGATCCTGACCCTCCATCTTCCGATGACTTCATGATAACGTTATCAGTATTTAGTGTTGGTCTGCCCTCATTTTAATTTTGTTGCTCAAATGGCAATTTGTTGACTTCATTCCCTAACAGTCCCTAATGTTTTAACACCATTGAAGCCACAACTTGAGGAAAAATGTCTAGTTTTATATAGTCTTGCTACTGACAACTAAGTTGACTATTGCTGCTTCTAAAATATGTGACAAACAAGTCACAGAAATTAGTGGATGGATATCCACCCTTTGACTGAGTGGGAAGTTTAACTTCAGGAAAACAAGGTTGCCAACCTTGATGGATAATGTGCCAATACAAGCTAGCCAGCAAGCAAACAGTAGCTACCCAGCTAGCCAAAATAATGTTGTGATGATGTTGCGTATTTCCGTATTGGTTTCAGTGGTGTCACATAATAACGTTCCCACGACATAACCACCCCCCCACATTTTTATTTATTTAATTTAAATGTAAAATTGACTCGTAAAGTGTTGAATCTGCATTTGGGGATCGAGAGAAACCCGTGCACACAGTGACATAAGCTTGTGAGTTTCCTTATTTTTTTCTCTTGCAATTACTTTGATGAGTATCACCATTGATGAAAGCACTGTTAATGGGCATCCCTTTAACTAATGATTTATGTGAGGTGTGATGTTACAGGAAAGAGTGATGTAGATAATATATTCTTGGAAATGGTGGAACTTACTGTTCATCTACAGTTCTTTAAAGGAGAGTCTACAAAACCCAGGGATGGATGATGAGTTTTTGAGGAGGAATCTTATTAGCATAGCCACCCATAGGGCCTCGGTGCTCACAGACAAAGCCAGTGGTCTAATAGCCAACCTCAAAAATGACTTTCCGAAATGATTGACTACACACACTGCCTAACACACCGACTTGAGTACAGGATTCTCTAAAAGAAGTGGCTGGCTGAAATAACTTCAAATTGTTTTGTTGCAAAGTTATATTCACTCTATCACCAGTCAGCGAGGAAGCAAATATTTATTTTCCAACGGGGTGCTTCAGTGTGGTGAAGGTGCTGTGGAACGATTTTCCTGCACTGGCCTATCAGTTTAAAACCACCAGTGAGGACACATCACACACTGATGAAGGAGAGAGAGATTGAAATACAAAGGGCTTCTGAGGCACCTGAACAACGCTGGTTTTGTTGGGGACTTGGAGCTATTATTAAAGATGTCCTGCGTGAATTTAAGAGCTTGTCTCTCAAACTTCAAAAAAGAGATGGGACTCTGCTAAGTGGTAGTTTTCAACATTCAGCAAATGATTGACGTGCTGACAGCTATGAAGACATCCAGAGGGAAATCTTCTAAAAAAGTTTAGCACATTGTGTCACCCGCCCTTTTTATGGGAGTGGAGCTGACTTTGTTCAGAAAAAAGATACCCCCCCCACACACAACATTTTATGACTTGGTTTTGGCCAGACTTGCCAAACAATTACCAGAGAGTGACTTATGGCGCTTTTCCACTACCTTGCCGTGCCGTGCCGTGCCGGAATCCGTGCTCCTGATTTGTTTTGCTTTCTCCACTGCCAACTGACCCGTGCCAGGCCGCAAGTACCCGTGCCGATTTTAGCTATTCGATTTTAGCTGCAATTCAATACTGCAGACCGTTGATTGGTCAATGGAAATTGTCATAAATACGTCATCCCGTGGTCATGTTTGTTCACCGGGAGCAACCGCCATTTTAAAATAACACAACAGCAATAGAGAGTAACGTTAACTAGCGAATTCTACAGTCTGGGACTAAATATTGAATAAATATACAACCTAACCATTGTTTTTATGGTTATAGAGATGTCCCGTTTGAGATGGAGTGGTCATATGTTGTCTTAGACAATCCGTTTGTGAAATATACGCGCATTTCAGATGCATGGGTGCCTTCCAAAATAGCTGTGCGTAATACCACACCTGTTGTTTATGGCGTTCTCGCCCCTTTTAGTACAGTCTGGCTTGATTGACAATTTATTTATTCAGTAGGTAGAGAGAGCTTTCTAAGGATGTATAACATGTCTAATTCTGCTTTTGGAATAGCGTTTTATAGGTTAGCGTAACCGAAAATTTTCTTATTGTTGCATTCACTTACGCTGCACCTAATGAAACATTGTCAAAACATTTTCATAATTTCTTGGAAAATACTATTATTATTGAGGACTTTAATAGTTTTCATCAGTGGCGGCTGGTGATAAAAATTGTTTGGGGGGGGCGCAGTTGTGGGCGGGACAAACAAATTGAAGCAGCACTTCATAGCACAACAAAGAAATAAAAAAAATAAATAATGAATAAATTTAAAAACAACACAACACACTGTAATGTTGCCTAAACATTGGCCAGTAGCACTACTTGAACATATTTTGCCCTCCTTAATAATATAAAATAATATGTAGAGATGACAAAATGCCCATTTCTTCCACATCACCTAAAGTTAAGAAAACATACGAGAGTGCTTTACTCCTCCCATGACTCCTCCTACCTTCACGGGTCTGTTGTGTAATGGAGAAGCGCAACAGGCAACACGGCACGGGTAGGATACGATTGCTTGCCGTCCTGTACCGCGCCGTGCTGGTCAATGGAGAAGCGCCATTTGTCCATATGCTTAAACCCCTGGATCAGCAGGGATTCTCCATTGTTAGCGACACAGCAAGTGACAGCCTTAACAGGTTACCTCTAGACAGCATCTTCTCTTTTGTTTTTTTTTTGGTTGTTTTTATATTTAAATGGACCTCCTACTGAAACATGTGATCCTTTTTACTTAAAGCAGGGTACCAGTACTCAACTTCCTTGATACTTGGATTGAAACCAGAGGCGACCGAGCTGAGGGATCTATGGTCCATGGTTTATAAGACTGAGAGCTATTATACCCTTTGCATTATGCGTACTGGCTCACTTGTCTTCACTGATGATGTAACTGCCGATAGCAGCAGCGGAATGAATTCTGAAGTGTACAGAGGCATCTTATCTGCTCAAGTTCAACTGAATACCTGTATGAACTCCATCCTCTTCTCACCATCCTCGTTTCTGCGTGTGTGAGGGACCGTGCGTGCGTATGCGTTTAGAGTGCGCGTGCGAGTGGCAGTAATGGCATCGCGGCGGGTCCGGGGTGGTGCTGCTCGGCACGGTGATTGCGGCAAGCAGCCCGGGGCCCTAATTGAGCCGGCTATGACAGCTGCCCCAGAGCCCCGGTGGATGAGTCACGGATCTCACCAGGTGTGTCAGCGGGGTCGGCGCGGCGGGTCAAGGATTTCGGAGTCTGGGAGCCGCAGTCTTCAGCCTATTAGCCAGCCCTCTCGACTCGGGGGTGTCATCCCCTCACGTCTTATTCTCTGCCGGTCTAAAAAAAGGCCCCGCAGTAAGATCTGGCCCGTATGCCCACCGCTCCCCAGCAGAAACGGGGAAAGGACTCGGGATGATTGTACTGTAAACACAGACTGCCAGGATGAATGCCACAGCTAATCTGTAAAGGCAGCTCAGTGGATTTCAACAATACCAGCACCGAGGGACAAACGATGAGCGAAGTAACACATGGCAGGATTCGATACTCTAAATTTACTCTAAATCTCCCCCCCCCCCCCCTCCTTTTTATGTCACTTGTTACATGTTGCCCCATCCCAGCACTTTTTGGTAATTTGTATTTGTCCTAATACTGTATCTTATTCTTCTGCCTAGTTGGCTTTGCAGAGGTTAGGTCTAAATAGTGTTCACTGTGTGAACTAAACTGTGTTCTTGGCTAGAAATGGCTGTACAAAATAAGTATTGTACCTTACTGAACCTGTGTTTAGCAGTTGTCTGTGACCATGAAATGCACTTTATGACTTGGCCCATGTCGTCTCCCCGTGGAAAATTTGATGAGTGTGCTAACTGCTTTATTTAATATCTAATTTGCCTAATGGCATGATGATGAGGAGAGTTTACTCGTGACAGAAGTGTCATTGGAATCTGCCTGAAAGGACGAACATCAGGAGAGAGAGAGAGAGAGAAATTGGCCAACTCAAGCATTTTTTTTATTTTTATGATTTAAAATGCGTGAACTGAAAAAGTCATGCAAGTGCATCGCTCCCACTGTGACAGAACCCTCTGCCATGCAAACCACATGTCAGCATCCCTGCAATGATTATAATTAAAGTCATAAGCACTTCAGATCTTTAAACAAGCTTAATTAGGATTTTAAACTTATAATTACTATGTTGTCACATTTGGCTTCAGGTTGCGTGTCTCCAAAAGTTACATGATAGGTTGACTTAATTAAATTTTTGTGTTTTTTTGTGATGTCCACTGTAGTCCAATTAGATCTTAATTTCTTCAAATGTCCCACAGAGCATTTACAAAAAAAAAAAATTAGACATTTTTTACTTCTAATATTCAGCTTTCATCAGGTTGTAACATAATTGGAGGTGATACAAAATAGGGCTCTAGCTTTCGACAGATTGCGTAAGTCTCAAAACTGTGGAATTTTCGTTAAACGCCCATCAGCTGTGAAGAAGCACCAGGTTTGATTCGCTGAAATGACAAATGTGCATGTTCACTGAAAATCTTCAAGGTTTTGCAAAGAATTCACCTGCAATGCTTTTGTCCTCACATCTACTATAATCACTGTGGGTCCCCAGACAAAGGGATCAACAACAATGGGCCTATTGTTGCCATCTGATGTGCAATAGAATGACACAAGGAGACTGGTGCTGTTCCCTACAGGCCTAAATAAGTCATAATTGCTCAGGGTTTCTATTACAATGGGTGAGATGCTCAGGGGACCAGTTTCCAATTTTAGCTGGTTTTTAATGCTGAAAGACTGCACCCTTCTCCAGTGAACATCCTTATGTGCAGGCTGTTTTGAACTGCTTAAGTTTCATTCAGCTGTTAATGGAACAGCTGACCTGTAGCACCTCTTATGGACACACCTCACTGTCTTCATCAATGCATTTGCCAAATGCGTGACACATCTCACAGGAGGAAATGGAGCAGAACATTAAAGAGTAGCTCAAAAACACCAGATCACCTAGTATTCTTACAAACAACACTGAGAGAAGTAAAGATCCAAAATTAGAGATGGAACACAGAGGGATGTAGAGACGCAGCAGAGGATAGCACTGGATGAGAATTATAGTGTATGAGACCCATAATATGTCATTGTGTCATCTCAGATGGTGGACCCTCACAGTGAATTGTGAACGCCTTTTCAGCAAGCCTTACCATTTCATGACATGAACACAGCATGCATGTTCAGGACCTTTTCTCTTTCTGACACATGGGGAAAAAATCTGCCTTCTTTTAACATTAGGCTATAATTGTGAAGAGAGGTGGTAGACAGGTAACTATAACACGGTGTCTCGGAGTATAGTTTTATGGATTATTCATGCTACCTGTCACCAAAAGACCATAGTGGTTGGATACTTTTTTTAAACCCACCCTTCGGCTCTGTAGAACATATTCTCAAATTATTAAAAAAAAAACTGTACTGTAAGTAAATTTGTGAAAAATAAAATAATAAAGGCACTTTTAATTTACCTACACAGCCATTTAATGTACCTTGCTAGCCGCCAAACCAATTTGTACCTTCTCATGAAAGAAACTCTGAGATCAAGCAGGTGAGGGTTTGGTTAGTACTTGGGTGGTAGGCTAACAACGTACCTCTTAAATTCCCTGCTATTCAATGTATTTATAAAAGGAAATGTGCTATACAAATGAAGGCATGTTGTTGTTGTTGTTCGAAATGACCCAGTTGTATTCATCACTGCTTATTGCTCCAGCTTCTGCTACCAGTTGAGAGTGCAGACAAGCATGTGTTCTCCTCACAAGCATGTGAACAGTACCCAGAATATGGGCCCCATCCATGCATTAAAACAGTAGCTTAACCTTCCTAGTTGCACACACCTTTTGTGTTAGCAGGTCAAATCTGACCCATGTTTTAACTTTTTAACTGACTTATTATCTATTGATAACCATACAATCACTTTATTTTTTTTATTGTATGGTCCCAAGACCATTTATCTTACAATATACCACTCGTTTTCAGTAAAACAATTGAGTTTAAATTTGCTCATTATATTTCCTATAGTGAAGACAAGGGGTAATTATCTGACTATCTGACTATAGTGGACTAATATTAGAGCACACTTTTTTAGAATAAATTGCTTGTGGTCTTTTACAACTTTACATTATTAACCATAGTGACATCTGTGGTGTTATGGGTCAGAATTTACCCGTATAGATCTATGTCAGAAAAAAGTTAAAAATAATTTTTTTTTCCTATAACAAAACTTTATTTTGTTCAAAATAACAAATTCAAATTGAACATGAACAAGAGGGTTTCTCAAATCACATGTAGTCAAGGCAGTCCACCGTACCTAAACAAAGGCACCACCATGAGTTTCCATTTGTAAATACAGGATTATGTCTTTGAAGAATCTCTGCGTGTGTGTGTGTGTGTGTGAGTGTGTGTGTGTTCACATGCATGAATCACGGTATGTGAATGTCTGAGTGTGCTCCTTGCAAATCACATCTGCGGCAAGTGGTGCTGCTTTTTCCGTCCTTGTTGTCAGTGCAGCACTGGTACCTCTTTCTCTTGTTCCCCCTGGCATCCCCTGGCTGGTTCCTTGTGCGGGTTGCTGGTGTGGATGTACTTGAAGCCTGAGCATGAAGCTCTGTCACCAAACTGGCAGAGGCAGGGGTTCGGGGAGAAGCCGTTGCCATTGTTCAATGTGGGGATTCTCCAGAGCTCTCCCCAGCTCCTCCAGAAAGAGCCTCCTCTTGTTGGGTTTTCCAGCGTTCCATCCAGGATTCATTTCAGCCCACACTACAAATGCATTGTATGCTGAGACATCCAAGATATTATAAAAGATGGTCAATGGCCATCGGACTGTCATCCTTTTGCACGTGTATGTGCCAGTGACCTAGTCCAGATTGTCTCCAGACTCCTCCTTTGTTTTTGTTATAATCCAGGATAATATCTTGCGTTTTGTCCTCCCTGCTGCTCACAGCAGCGTTCTTGTGGAGTGTGCTCATCGTGATGACATTTTTGTTTTTTTTTGGGGCAGTATGGCACAGTAAAAGCAAACTTTGAGGAGGGAGAGGCCCTGTCCTTTGTTTCCGAGCAGTGCAGGAAGGAAGCTCAGGTTTGTCCTTTCTGACCGTTCCCACCATGGTCAGCTTTTTCTGCAGCAGTTCTTGGCCGAGGGCACAAGATGCGAAAAAGTTGTCACGTGATGTTGTGCCCCCAAAGACCCTTCATCATATCAAGCACTGCATGTATGCCCTGATTCTTTTCTGTGTATACTTGCATGTCCCATGCATGACTGCTATTTGCATCACATGTTGCCCAGAGTTTGATTCCATATTTTCCAGGTTTACTTGGGATATACTGCCTCAAGGGACGAGCCGTTCATCTACAGTGACCTCTGGCCCTAGATTGTAGATATATGGCGCTCCACCCATTTGTCCCAAACATCTTTAATGGGAGTAGGTTTGTCACTCACACGACTAGCAGCTCTTGTTTTACGTTTGTCGAAGCGGATGACTCTTGAGAAGCCATGAAAGGTCTGAAGTGTCATGCTAGCACAGAAAATAATCCGGCCTGACCCTGAATGCCATAAGCTGGCAGTAGCTTGCACTGGCTAGCTGGCACTGCACATCTCGTGGGCTCTGGGGCCATTCTGATTGTATTCTCAGTTTGTGGTCTGCCTTGGGTTTCATAAGGGAATCGAGAACCATGCTATATTGCCATTTTTTGACATGAAAACCTCCCGTTGCGCTTCTGTCTCATTGGGGCCCACCTCCTCATCAGATGTGTCTTCATCGTGACCAGGATCATACTCAACAACATACTCCTTATCCTCAGATACTTCCTCCTCAATTTCAGTTTCAGCCTGTGCTCTCTCCCCCATATCATTGTCATGATCAAAGGTATGATCAATAACCTCAGACTGTGAATCTTTTTCTCATGTTGGAATAGACAGACGCTGCTGCAGAATGAAACGGACAAGAAGTCAATAAAGCCTTATTTATAGGTATCAATGTTTCAAGAAATCTGTGTAATGTTTCTCATGCCACATCCCCACAAGGTGATACTGTGCTTGTCTGCGAGAAAAAAATTAGTTCCCATAATGCTGTATGTGGGCATAATATTATGAAGGGGATGGCAGAGCAAGGGATATTCTTTTTGAGTGTGTGTGGGAGAGAAAGATAGATAGAGAGAGAGAGAGATAGAGAAAGAACGAGAGGGTGTGTGTGTTCCTTTTTAGCGTGAGTGTGTGTGTGTGTGTGTGCCCATATTCTGCGAGAAAGGTCGAGTTCCCGTGGGGGGAGGGGTGCCGGTGGGGGAGGAGGGGTGCACAAGTCCATACTGCGAGAAAAATGTTGTTTCTAGGAAGGAAGACAGAAAGAAAGAGAGCGAGAGAGGGGATGTGTGTGGGTGTGTGTCAGTGTCCATATTCTGTAAAAAAAATGTAGTTCCCTTGGGGGGAGGGGTGCCAGAGTGATTGGGAGTACAAGTCCATACTGTGAGAAAATAATTGCTCCCGGGGAGGAAGGGGAGGGGTGAGGTGTCTACACTGAAGGAAGAATCTTGTTTGAGTCACATCTGATCCACAGAACTAGCCACAACTTTTCAATGCTGGTTGCCATACTATCAACAGCCAGTATTCTCTGCCGGGTCATATTTGACCCATAACACCACAGATGTTTTTTTTAGAGACCTTCAGAGACCTTTGAATAAAATGGTACCATTGGTTTTGTTGTGTTTTTTGTTGTGTTTATATAGCTGTTCCAAAAAAAAAAAAAAAAAAAAACTAGATGGCATTTGTTACATATATTTACTTGAAAAGGGGTCAAATTTGACCCTAACACAATAGAAGGGTTAACAGATACCAGAGTGAATTCCACTACAAAACAACTTAAATGTCATTTAACAGATCAAGGTGTAACTGATTAGGCCTCTCTTAGTGGCTGGCCAAAGCAACCTCTGCACAGAAATATCAGCAGCAAAAGGTGCAAACCTCTACCCTTTCTTATTTTTGAAAAACCACAATGCACAGGTAATTAGAATTTGGAGATACCGCCCACCGACCGCCCATCCTAGGCAAAGGAGGGCGTTGACCAGGCTAACAGTCGCTCGGTATATTCAGCTGTCTCGCCCAATTTGTTCTCCTCAAAATCATCAGGGGCAAAAGTGCCTGCTACACCCTTTAACTGTATCTCAGCAGGAATTTAGTGTTCCTAATTGCAGGCAGCCATTGTTTTGGTCACCCCCTTCATGTGGTAGCCAGTAAAAAGAAATTCCTTCCTTCCTAAAACCTTACAGTTTGCCCCAATACGAGCAAAGTAGCATTTTCTTACAACTTAAGCGCATGAGTAAACTGAACACCATAAGCCTAGATTTTTATTCCTTTGTGGCAAGCTTTCTAGACAGCAGAATGGTTTTCAGGCTAGGTACTAACCCAGCCCCTCTGTTTGTATTCAGTAGAAGTGACCTGTGACTGGCACAATCTGATGCCTGGCCACAGACCATAAGTGCCCACCCCATTGTGGTCTATAATAAAGCAGGTACTTGGAGCATGCACAATAGTTCCTACCTGCAGTGACAGCTATATCTCTGCACTGACTGCAGGTAGGGAGTTGGCTGAGATCTCATTTTAATCAGGAGGACAGCTACTCTTCTACAAATAAAAGAAACCCCCAGGGTGGAATTACCCTTTAACAGTCATCCCAACATTGGAGCCCATCCATTCACTTGAACAGTACCTTGACTGAAATCAGAGTGTGGGGCCCATCCAGACAGTGAAACAATACCTTACCAGGATGAGCTACCCAGCAGCCTGTGCCTCTTAGCATCCTCTTTCAGCTTTATTATTATTATTATTATAACCCTGAGCTCAACCAAACTTGTTGATCTCCTGCGAGCAACTCTTCCTGCTGCCATCAGGAGGAGATGGCAGACACGGGACGCCTGTTCTCGCTATTTTCCACACTGTGGACGCACCACCAATCACATACTGCCCGTGTCGTTAGAGGATTTCAGGGTCAGCACATTCTGACACCCTCCCACTAGCACTGAAACCTCCCGCTAGCACTTTACTTGGCTTTGAAATGACCGATGCAATTATCTGTGAATATCACTAAAGGTCACGAGAAATAAAAAATAAATACACAATAAATATCATGATGCAAAAGTGTGAATAGGTATTCAACATGTGCTTTCCAGTCTGAAATGCACTACTGCTAGACATGCAGGCAGTGGTTGGCCGTTGACTATGCAGATGTGGGCAGGGCTATTCTTTTATTAATGTTATCACAGACACAGAGATAATGCAACCTTACTTCCACACTTTTGTTTAAATTTATATTTTTATTCATATGTACAATGTATTTTTCTTCAGTAAATATGCTTGATATGTGTACACTCTCAGAAAAAAAGGTACCATTCAGTACCTAGAAAGGTACAATTGCTTTTGTACTTGTACAGAATTTGTACCCTTGTGTACTTTTATTTCTGAGAGTATACAGGTTTCATGGGCTGTCTGTCTCCTCCATCTGCCCCTCCTCCCCTCTTTTTCTCTGGAAAAGCAATAAATAAAAAAAAGTTGATCACAATAAAAATGTGTAAACTGTGTTACAAGGCCATGGTCAGTGAATACTCAAACCTAGTGTTAATATGTTTATGGTGAGCCCTGCTTTTCTTGTCGATTTGTGCAATTCACGATTGCGGATTCCCTACCATCTCACCTAGCCTCCAGACCGGGCACCGATACCCAACTGCGATTCGCTGTTCATCACTGACTGTCTCTAACCAGCTTGGTCGCAGTCAGGATGACATTTATTTGACTGACACCCCAATTTGAGCACACAGTGAAAGATGTGGATGGGATTGCAGAAAGGACTATGTGCAGAAATTGCTTTATCTCCACAGTGCATGACATCTGAAGGCTTTTATAACTGACATTAATCAAAGCTAGGTAGCAGAGGCGCATGACCTGTTCATATCGTAACTACCTGTGAATTCAGGCAGATCAGATGAAAAATGAAAAAATGCATACAGTGAACTTAACACTACTTGTAACTACTACCACTACTACTACTACTACTACTACCATTGCTACTACTACTACTGCTACTACTACTACGGCTACTACTACTGCTGCTACTGCTACTACTGCTACTACTGTACTACTATGTGATGAAATGCATGTTTTAAACCTGTTAATGATCAAAAATGGTTTGTGTGTAAATGACCAGTTCTTCCTGAATTGACCATATTATATGCGCTAAGAGTGACAGTGACAGCATCCTAAACTTTCCTGAACCTTTCTGATTTTGGAAAAAAGGAAAGACCCAAACGTACTGGCCACTGAAAGGCATACAATATACCACACACCTTGAAAGGTGACATTTATGACCATTTGGTTCAAGTGTGGGCAACTGCAGCTAGTGGAGCTATTTAAGTCAGTTGACATAACATGCCACTGGTTTCTTTCCAAGAAGAACTCACTGTGTTGCCCCTAAGTTAATCGCAAAGAGCTGATTAACCTCACAATAAAACATGACATCCCACCACCTCACATCCCACTTTTTTTTCCTTTTTTTTTTTTTAAACGAACGGCATATAATTGTCAGCCTTGCAAAACTAACTAGGTTGGTTGTCTTCGGTCGTAATGAACTATTTGTTTGGACCTGTGTTTTACGGGGGTCTGTGTACTGACGGCCAATGTTCTCTCCTCTTACAGGCAATGAGTGCTCTGTTTTGTTTCCTAAATGATTTTTCCCGCTAATTGCTTGTTATTAATTTGATGACTTCGGCAAGATTGCTTTATTCACTAATTGGAAATTATTAACCAATGTACTAATCAATGTATTCATCAATGTACTTACTTGATATCAACCCCATTAGTACGAGTACATAGGATCTTAAATATTTGTTGAAGTAATGTCACTGATTAAAGCTTGTTGCTCAAAGAAATGTTTAGAGTATTTTTTTTTCTTTCTAACACTAATCCACTGCGCTGCAGTTGACTGAACTGGGTCTGTCGCTATTGGCCTTAATTAACTAATTGTTTGGATCTATGTTTTATGTAAAACAATTTTGTGTTTCATCTGCTGCAGTGCATGGACAGCTCTTTCACTGTGAAGACACAGGCAATGTGCGTCAATGGTCTGGGGTTCAAGGTGTGGAAAGGAAATCAAACAGATATGGAAATTATACCATGACACCAGGTTCATATCAGACCAGGAAGGCTCAATTAAGCCTGACAGCGAATTGAGTCCATTTCCTTTCTCAGTATCTGCCAAGCACAAGAATAGAGGTAGGTTAAACCAGGATACTCATCTGTTTTTTTGTTTGTATTCTCCCTTCCCCATTTTCTAGTGTGTCTAAAACATAAATTACCCATTCAGAAAAACAAACTTTTTCTAATCTCACTTCAGCAACTCTGAGAAAGGGAGGTTATACAGCTCACAGGGGAACGTGAGTCAGAAGATCAGCTGGGCAGTGACCACCGACGGTCTGTTTCTGCTCTTTATGAATTATTTTATTTTTCTTTTCGCTTGATTTCTTTCATGTGGCACACCAATCCGACAATCTGTCTCCTAAACATCATCAAAAACAGATAATCTGGAGCGTCCCCACGGACAGTGCTCACCATGCTCTGAAACAAGTGAAAAAAGCGATGCAAATACTTGCATTTGTATATTAAAGGGATTTGAGAAAAAGGGAAAATTGCAGCAAACACAGGAATAATGGCCTCAAGCCAAGCATCCTGCGAAGATACAGTCAGGGGTGTGTTAGATGAGACGGTGTGCCAGTGCGGTTTAGTTTGGTTGACATGATACACCTGAACTTCAAAGACAAGCTCCCAGAGGATGAGAAACACATAACTTCGGATGTGTGAATGCAATATGTGAAAGTTGTCCCATTATTTCAGATTTTTCTCAGAAAAATAGTAAAATGGCCATTTCAAAGCAAGTGCTGTTTTTTTGTTTGTTGTTGTTTGTTTGTTTTTGCTTGCAATAGAAAAGTGCCTCAACTTGTCTATTTAAGGCGAGCCAAGCAATAAAGCAATTTTAGCTTTGATTATTTACTAAATATAATGTAGACTTAGATGATACCGTACAAAGTAAAAGCTTGTTATATTTAAGACTTTAAAACTTAAAGACAAATGGATTTACATGTCAGTCACTCTACAAGTGTTTATCTGTATGTTTACCACTGAGACTTAATATGGACAGTCTAGTATGGGATTGGTTTTTTGTCATGTTTGCTATATATCAGAACAGATGAGGTGACAAATAAAGTTCCTGATTGCCTGCTGGTTACAAAGCCATAGCATTATCTGTCACATCTATCTGTACTGCCATGGTCTTAAATTATTTCCTACAAACTCCCTACTACTCTCCTCAGTGTTGATGGGATGTGAAGCCCTGATTTTATTCCATCGGATATTTGTCTCCCTCAGCTCTGAAAAAGCATCAGGTCCTGCTTTTTATCATTTTGGATCTGAAAATGAAATTCCGCACAGAGACTTTAAAAGAAGCAAGAACGTACCGTCATCTTTCTGTGTCTGTGTCTGCACTGAGTCTTTGAATGCTGTTGGCAATCAAAAAAAAAAAACTATGAAGTGCTCTTGTAATATTTCTCTGTGCGTGTGAGTGTCTGTGTGTGTGTGTGTGCACGCGTGTGGTGACATGCAATCTTACCACACACTTCTGTCCCTTCACTATTTATGTGTGCTTGTACCTGGACATAAATAGCGGACCTGCATGGCAAAAGGTATTTGCCTCCACAGAACCTACATTTAAACACTAGGTGGCAGTATACACGATGTTTATGAGTTATGTTAATTCCATTAATTATTGAGGATGATTTTGAATAAAAGGTGGGATTAAAAACAGCATATTACATGAGGCTACTTATATTTCTTAAATAAGTAATATGATTTATTGGATAGGATACCTTAAGAACTAGTTAGCTAGTCATTGCAACTTGGATTCAAGAACTACACTATATGACCAAAAGTATCTGGACACCCCTTAGCCTGGGGCTGTTTTTCATGGTTTGGGCTAAGCTCTTTGGTTCCAGTGAAGGCAACCACATTCTAGATGATTCTGTGCTTCCCCAACAGTGTGGGGAAGGCCTTTCACTGTTTCAGCATGACAATGCCCACTGGCACACAGCAAGATCTATATAGAAATGGTTTTGTCGAGATTGGTGTGGAAGAATTTGCCTGGCCAGCACAGAGCCCTGACCTCAACCACATCCAACACTTTTGGGATCAATTGGAAAGCTAACTGCGAGCCAGGCCTAATGGCCCAACAGTGTCCTACCTCACTAATGCTCTTCTGGCTGAATGGAAGCCAAGCCAAACATGATTTAAACATGATTTGCTGTTACCTTTTTAAGTAAATACTCAATCACTTCTTCCGACAACCATGACATACTTATGTCATTTTTTAAAAAGTCAACTAGTCTTTTCCCATTTTAACATCCATTGGTGAGGAAACCAAAAATAATTGACTCTCCATCACCCCCTACATTCTAAAACTTGATTGCGCTCCCATGAGCTCCGTGTGTGAATGTGAAGGGGAAAGTACTGAAGTTTTAACCTTAGTGCCGCCATATTCATCGCTGGTGAAGCAAGGGAGAGCTGAAATAAATAAGGGTACGCCTTTGAATGTGTAATATCAACCGAATGGCTTTTTTAAAAACGGTACTCGTGCATAACGTTAACGTAGAAACTGCAGCGCTGTCAAAAAAAACCACTGTCATTCACAGAAAATAATCAGTTCCCTTTATTCACCAAAGAGAGCCGTTCAAAAAGAGCTATTCGTTCGCCAATGACCCATCACTAGTCCATAGAATGTTGACAGAATTCCAGGGCAGCTCATACTGAATGCATGTCATAATAACCCACTTTACTGTAAATCACTGGTGATAAGAGCTTCAGCTTAATGCTTAATTAAATTTTAATTAGCCCACAGTAGCCTAAAACCTCAGACATATCAGGAATGAGGGCTTTTCAGAGCTTCTTTTAAAATATCAAAACACCCGCAATTAAATTATACTTTATCTATTGGAACGGATAGTTATTTAATTGCCATTTCTGGGTTACTCTGGTTTTGAAGCTAAAAACCTTGCATAGATTAGCCAAAAATCTAACTTGCAATAATTGACATCCCTATGACAGAATGTAGCCACACACCTCAATCTACCTGTAGCTGCATATGTACGGAAAACATTATGAACTAAGTTGAAACGTCATAAATATATTCACCAAGAAACCTGACTGATAGAAGGCTGTAGCCTAAGTATATGCTAGGGAGAGGTGGATCTCTTTGTGTCATTGCATCAGCAAGGGAACCGTTAAACGGGATCTTCAGTCAACTAGTGCGCAAGTGGATTTTGACCATCCAGCTCAAACTAATCTGCATCTAACACTGCCAATGGATCAATGTATCCGTTAATATGTCAAACAACACACAGCACCCATGCAATGTAGGTACATAAACTCTGGTGCTCATAGCCTCTGCCTCAATTTATGCTGTTTATTAAAAATTAACCATGTGCATACAGGTGCAGATACTATAGTAATTTATACCCGGATGCAAATCACATGGATCACTGTGTACAACCAGGTGAAAATAGCATACCTTCCTATTTGCACCTGGGTATAAACAACATACAATACTATGTATAGGGTACACATATATGCCAACAGTACACACTGTTATGTACTCCAAGCTGGAAATGCCATACATCATTACATACACCCAGGTGCAAATAGCATATATCGCTATTTACACATACTTTGCACACCCGTGTGCTATAGTGGCAATGCATAAACAACGTTTGTATGCCTCCCATTGGCTGCCCGTTTGTTAAACAGGTTGTATTTTTCTCAAGGGCGTATGCCAGGACGTGGCGCTGAGGGTTCATCTGACTGTCCGCATCTGACAATGATCCAGGGCAGCTGTTTCCATTGCATCTTTATCTGCCAGCAGTAAACTTGTGGCTAGCATGGCAAAAAGGTTCATTAATTTAAAAATGATATAAAATAAAAAATATATATTTAAAAAAAGCATTCCAGTTACATTCCAATCATTCCAACACTGCAAAGTTATTTCATCACAATCCAGGCTAGACATTTCTACCACCTTACAACCATGATGAAAGCTGCCAGCAGACTTTAGTATCCAGCTGTTATGTCTCTTTGGTGAAAGCAAAATGTATTAAAATACCCTTTAATAAAAGCTGAGAAACTGCACTTTAAGCCCACATGAATTGTTTGATTGCAAAACTACTTAAAATTATGGTGTACAGAGCCAAAAAAAAAAAAGTGACATTTCCAAAAGTATGTGCATACCTGAATATCACACCCATATGTACTTTTTAAACATCTAATTCCAAAACCATAGGCGTTAATATGGAGTTAGACCCCCATTTGCTGCTGTAACTGCCTCCACTCTTCTGGGAATGCTTTCCAATAGATTGGCTGTGGTGATTCGCAGATGTGGAAACAAGTGATATTGTCAGATGAGTCATCCTTCACCACGTTCTCAACAAGTGGGCGAGTGCAAGTGTGGCGCATAGCAAGAAAACAGTACAGGCCTGAATGCTTGACCCCTACAGTGAGAGGGTTCGGTGTCTCTGTTATGCTGTCAGGGGAATTTTCCTGGCATGGTTGGGGTCCACTTGTCCCCTTAGAGGGAAGGGTCCCTGCAAGTTAATACAAAGTTATTCTGAGTGATCGCCTTTAACTTTTGATGAAACATTTGTATCCTGTTGGGAGTGGTCTCTTCCAGGATGACAGTGCCCACATCCACAGGGCACGAGGGGTCACCGAACGGTTAAATGAGTATGAAAATGATGTGAATCATATGCTATGAGGCTTCACCAGGGTATACTAGCTGCTAGCTGAAATTCTCTTTCGATTCAGTTTTCCATTGTTGCCGAAAACAATGTAAGGGCCAACGTCAACAACGCTGAACAAAATGACCGGCGGTCAGGTCTGTGGTTGTCAGCTGTATGGGGCAGAGATTTTTAATTTATCTAGCCCACTTTTGATCTCGTAGTTCAAACCCATTTCAAGTTTTCTGTCCTCTCTGTTGCTCACGGTTGTGTTCATTGCTCACGTTTTTGTCTCGTGTCTTTATGCATTGTGCTCATCAGGAGGGCAGTGTTGTTTCTCTTGGAGCAGTAGGTCACACGTGCATCGGTGTTAGTGAAAACACAGATGATGTCGACCTCCTGGTCTTTATTCAAGGAGCTCTTTGGGAAGCTCAAGCTTATTCTTTCTTATTGTTCCTATCATTGTGAGCTTTCTTTTCAATAGTTCCTCCCATAAAGTGTAGGATGTGAAAATATTATCACAAGTCGTGTTATGACCACAAAGTCCCTCTGCCGTATCCAAGAGAACCCTCATACGCTGGTGTTTTCAGGCGCTCCTCCTGGATCTTTCCTCCTGGAATAAATTATGATTTGCCAAGCATAGCTGGAGTTTGCATCATCGGCTGCCCATATTCTTATGTCATATTTTTCAGGCTTTCTAGCTGGGGTCTCTGGGGCCAGAACTTAAGTGTAACTTCCTCTAGAGAACTTCTGAATCATGTCATCAAGTCAAAATCATGTTTATAAGCAGTTCTCATGAAATTAGGAAAATGTATGAAGCGTAAAGCCGATAAAACAATCTAAGTGTGTTTTTTGAGCTGATGAAGAGGGTACCAGGTCTCCCAGAACCAAAACAAAACATAAGGGTTAAGATAAAACTTTGAACATTCACAATTACGATTTACTTGTTGAACCCGAGTCCTTGGTGTTTTGAAACAAAATTGTGTATGTACATTTCAATTATACCACTTCACAACCCCCATCTGTTGCTTGTGTCTGCAGAGGCATGCTTCAACGATAAACAGCACCTCAGACTTTACTTTAAGCCTAATTACATTCAATTGATTCTGCATTTGAAGTAAAATGACGCATGTCTAAATTAGCATTGATTGCACTAAACAGCCAGTCAGCTAGTCATATATATTCTGAAAATATGTCATTAAAGGAAACACGGGAACACAAATTAAACATAAAATGATCTGTGGGAACTGCCAAGCATGACTGGCTCAATTTTCTTGGAGCACAAGCAACATAACTCTAGGCACCCTATTGTGTCTTATATGGCTATCGGGCGTGTGACACTACCATTGTAACGTTCAGGCAACGTCATCTGTGCAACATTGCCTGGATGTTAAAAAACAACATAAATTTACTGGGATGTTGCAACAACCTACTGTTGTACTGTTCAGGCAAGATCAGTTGTAGAACATCGCCTGTATGCCCTGCCATTAACTATAACAAATGTTCTTCTACAGTAATGTCTCAGTAATGTTTCTGCAACATTGTAGGTATTACTGCAACGTTAACATCGTAATGACATGTTGTTATACACAATGTCACAGGGAATTATTGTCTTAACAGTGTCAGATGTTTAGACGGGTTGAGTGGTACATTACGATGCAACTCTCAGAAAGTCAGGGCATTCTTTGTGGCCAAGTGGCCAAGTTTAAATGGTAGCGACAGCAGCATGAGGGAGAGGCCGACTGGAGGGTTTACTGCTTGTGGCCATTTTGGGAGTATTCACCCCGTGGAATCGTTCAGGGGAACCCATTAATTGTAGTTTTTAACCCAGGATTATAAATGGGAAATATATTTTGTTTGAGGGGGGGAAATAGATATTAAAATTAAACGATTGCAGCAGAGCCTCTCATAACATGTTTGCTCTTTGGCTATGACAAAATTATAATGGACTGTTTTTAAAGAGAAAGAAATGAGGCATTCTGATTGGCAATAATGAAACCAAACCCCCACAACACCCACAGTTCATTTATTCATAATTATCAAGCCTCTTTTACAACTGTGCTGCAGTTGTGCTAATTCCTGGAGTCACTAAATTATCGTAATTCAGTTGGACACGGCCTAATTTTCTCAGAACCTTCAGTTATGGCACGCGTTTGACTATTGCGCCTCAACTACGAAAACAAGGCCCAAGGAGTGGATCATGAGACAAAATTGTATCCACTATGTGGCAATCCAAATCCAATAAAGATGAATCTCATTTAAATTCCACCTTACACAATGGCACAGGAAATGGAAGAAAATCGATTGAGTGTATATGGATTTTTAAAACTTTCAGACACACACACACACACACACACACAGACACACTCTCTCTCTCACACACACACACACACCAAGAGTCTTTTGGTGGCATCACATTGCAGCGGGGGGTTTCAAGGTGAAATTTTATCTGGGATCAAGGACTCATGCGGCTATCTGTCAATGCGTTTTGATGTCAAGGCCGTCCGTTCGTTCGTTCGCTCGCTCGGCCAGTCGATGGGCGGGGATGCGTCAGCGAGCGCCCCGGCCGACAGTGGCAGGCCTCCTCTCCAGCCCGCAGCCTCCCGCCGCGCTTTATTTAGAACCCATTCACCGCCGTCTCGCGTGACATTCAGACGGCCCGCAGGCGCGCACAAAGGGCTATTATCGGCCCAAAGATACATTCTGAAAGGCATTCCTTATTCCAAAGCGATACCTCTCTTACGCCCACAGACAGAAGTTTTGACTAAAACCGGAGTAATGGATTCGCAGGATTTTTTTAAAAATGTCTCGGAAACGACGGGTTTAACTGAAGTTTTTCATTGTCGTGACAAAACCACAAGACCGGCCTGAAGGCGACAGACCGAAAGAAGCTTGCTTGTCGTTATTAAACCTGAAATCTGGAGTGTTATCCGAAACAAATCTAACACTGTAGTTTCACTGATAACTATAAGAAAGACACAAAGCTGACGTGAGACATGTCCTTTGTACCTTTTACGTATAAATGTGTTTTTGTGGTGCACAGTCCTGCCTCACCATCATTTCCAATCTGATATGAATACAATAGGCTTGTGGGCTTTGAAAAATGAAAAATTTGATTCCCTTTCAGGAAGGAATAAACTTTCAGCTCCCCATTGTCTGGTTCACAATTCCGTTCCCTCAGTGAAAGCAAATTAATTCATGAAGCAAACATTGGTGCAGGAGTGGAGTATTCATTGGGCATCTTCTTATGACATCATCTCAGCCCACACCAAGGCCAGTCTGGAGCTTAAGTCTATGCGTTATAATAAGAAACACTGGGCATGCTCAGATGGGGCCTATGCAGGCATGCTGGCTTTCATCAGCCATGAGCTTATTGATAACGTGCATCTGAGTGATTTGATTTTGTCTTTAAAATGGATTTCCAAAGAAAGGTTTCAAATCTGATTATTTGATTTGATGTGCAGAGACAATGCTAACCTGAGAGGCAGGTATTCAGAGTCAGGATGTTGCCATGTTGCCCACATTGTCACTGTTTAGACTTCCATTGTGATTCAACCTGCATTATCATCTATCAGTCAAACAAACTGAACCTTTTCTTTTTTCTAAAGGAACCATGTGCTACAGAGGACCTTGTAAGAAACTGTTCATTACTTTGTTAGACATTGATCTTTTTAATTGAGAAATGTAATTGACTGATTAAGTACTTACATGCAAATGAGAATTCATCTCCCCGTAACTCTCACATTCCGCTTTAATGTAGCCTGAAGGAGCACAATCACTGGGTGTAATTCTGAGGAATTCACAGCTCATTATAAGTGTGAACAGCAGTTGTGGTTGGAATGATCCAGCAGCTAGAACGTAGCCTCCAGGAAGTGATAGCACAGGAAGTCGTTATCTTCTTGTGCGATTAACTCCTAAACAATGTCTTTTCTCAAATCCCTATCTTCTTATCTTAACTCTGACCATTTGTTCCCTTCTTCCTTCTTCCTCTCAGATTGCTTAATCTGAACAGCAGCTATGTACTTGTAGCCTGCTAACTGTCGTAATGATATTTTATGTTTGGGATTTATAAGATACCCCATCATTCACCAAGGGCGAAACCTGTTACCATCTTTCCTGTCCATAAAAAAATCTGAAAGACAAACAAAGGGTGAAGACAAAGATACTGCTTCTTACCTGAGATAAGGGGGAAAGTGAAGTAAAACCATATTCTTTTTATTTTTTTTTATTTTGAATTTGTCACCACACATTTTAAGATATGGAAGGAGAGGTCTTATATATGCAGGGCAGAAGATATTTTTGGCGTGGTGCGTCTGGTACCTGTAGGGATTGTAAATCAGCGCAGGATTTATATTTATACCCAAACGGCCCCTCGTCTTGTTTTATGCCTCTGCAGCTCAGTGCCCCGTTAATATGTATCAGGACACCTGCGCGATCGATCGCCCGTCCGCTCGCCGCCGCGGTGCTGCCGCCGCTCTGCCTGAAATGTGTGCTTAGTCGCCGAGCCCCCCGAGTTCGCCACGTTTCGCCCCCTTATCTCCATTCCCATCATGGCTGAGAGGAGCTCCCCTCTTCATCACCGCGCTCTTTACACCTCCATTTGTCTGTCTGAGATTGGCTGTCTGCCGCGGTCCCCGGCTCGGGCCCGGTCTCCGAGACGAGGAGGCGTAGAACACGTCCCTGGGCCCGGCGACGGCGGCGGCGGCGGCGGCTCGACGCGCGGCTCTCGAGAACCCAGCCACTTCTCGACGCCCTAATCTCGGGTCGCGCTCAAACTTTGCGTTTCGTTACTCTTCGTCGGCGTGATGCAGCGTCTGCCTGCCAAGAGGCGAGGAACCGCCTCGTTTTGGAAACAGAAGGAATAAAAGGCAACGACGTGTCTATAGTGGACGTTATAATTGAATTCTCGTATTTGAATTTGAACGAGCACTTACTTCCGCACAGATAAGTGGCAGACAGCTATGGTGCTGGAGTGCCAGAGTTGTTCCTGGCTTTTGTTCCATCAAATTATTAAGCCTAATGGGTACTTTTAACAATGTGCTGGAGGTACTCAGAATTTCACCGTTCAGACCCTGAATATTCAGGCTCAGGGGTTAAAAGACAATTAAACTTTTAGATTAAACTCGCACAATCGGAGCCATCAATCACCACCCGGCACACAAAGAGCAGGGTCATCTACCACTGACTTCGTTCCTTCATGAAATCCAAGGAAATACATGTTTATTCGCATGAACATTTCAGTGAATTTCTATAGTCATATACTTCGACTTTCATATTTTCAGATTCCGGTATTTTATCACAGGCTACTGTGAGAAGTCGGAAGGACCTTGGAGTAAAAAGTGCTCTGATAGTGTTCCACCTCTTCACATTCTGCTAATGGACATTGCATTACTGATAGAGAACAGAGAAGGGAAGGACTACACTTGTCACAGAGTGCATGTGTAAATATCAACCTTCTGCGCTGTGGGCATTAGCAGCTAATAGTGATCCACCAATCAACAGTGATGTTGTTCCATTAGTTGGCATCAGCCTTATTTGTGGAGCTCAACTCTCTTCCTACCAGTAAGGTGACAGTATAGCTCTGCCCTAGCCATGGGAAACTTGGTAAATTTCTTGCCGAAAGCCGAACAACAAGTGCTGTTTTTAATGTAAATATGCAGTTACTCCAGATGTATTTCCGAGCCAAAATCCAATCAATCAGGAACTCAAAATGGTCAAACTCAACAGAATTGGCTGCCAACTGGCAGCGGTGTAGTGTACTTAGCCTGCATTGCTTCAGTATATATCCACAGCTGTATAAATGGATGCAATGTGAATGCCATGTAAAAAGTTGCGTAAGTCACTCTGGATAAGAGAGTCTGCTAAATGCCTATAATGTAACTGCATAAGTAGCATATTGTAGTTGCGAAAAGACGGATACTGGGTCAACGTAAGAGGCCCTAGTCATATGAATGGAAGGCGAAAGCAAGGCATGTCCCCACCCACCCCACCCCCCATGGGCTATGAAAGTTATGCAAATCGAAGATAGAGAATGCCTTTCATGCACACAGCCCCCCCCCCCCCCCCCCCAAGATCTGAGCTCAGGCAGCTAAAATAGGAGTAAACACTCCTTTGCTTCCTCTCATTTTCTCCATACTGTGTAGCGGCAGGCGGATGCTTGTTTGGCTCAGAGAGGGAACGCTGGCGAGGTTCAGCGGGAAAGAATTTACAGCACGCAGCCCGGACCGGCTGACAGGAGGGATACGCGGCTCCTACGCGGAAATAAAGATTTCAAAAGCCTCTCTTCCCCCCCCCCCCCCCCCGAGCCATCGCCTCAGAGGGGCCTCCGGGCTCCAAATACATTTCACGCAGTTTGTCATCATCCTGACGCGAGGTACCTGCAGGCAGACCAGAGCCGAAGCCAGCAGTATTTGCTGCATCCCTCAAACCGGCTTTGCCAAATGCCGCTTGTCCGGTCCTGCAGAGCTACCGGTCTAATGGCAGCGATAGTAAAATTGATGCGGAGTGGTAAAGCCTTATTGAGGCGATCATGTTTCATGGCATTGTCAGATGTTTTTTTTTCTCTCTGTAATACATTTTTCTTAGAGGAGAATTTTTTTCCCCTGAAAAAACAAATTGATGTTTGCATTTATGTTTTTTGTTTGTTTGTTTGTATGTTATGAATATTTTTCATGTCTCTCTAAAGCACACATTTACATAAAGTTTTAAAAACTATATTATTATTATTATTTGACAAGACTTTTAACAAATGGTACAAGTAATATACTTGGGGGAACTTGCCTAAAAATGTATTACTGAAAATCTAATGTAATATTATATTGCGCAGCATATCAATGTGGTGTCCATATTAGGACATTCAGAAGCATCTTTCATCAGTTCCCGAACCTCAAAGCCAAAAGCAGGCACTGTAATCCAGCCTCATACAAAAATGAGAGCAGATGAATGTGTGAGTTCTGGGAATTGGTGTTTAGGAGGAAGCCATTTTGGAGGAGGGTGGATGAGTGTGAAGTGTCTGGATGGTGGCGTGTAGGAGGCAGCCATTTTGTTGCAGGATGTGAAAGGTCAGAATGATGTAATGTAGGATGAGGCTGGCCAGGATGTGGGCATTTGAAATGTTATTTGCTGAGGTATGGAGGCTTTTGGGATGGAGTACCCTCATCCTGAGGTTGTCTCTGAGGTACAATTATATGGGTTGTGTTTGAATACTTCAAAATGCATACTTTTTAACTTTCTTGTTCCTTCATCTCCTTGTGAGATGAGGAAGGGGCTAACTGGCTAATGTGACAAGGGGTGTTGAAATTGTTTAGTAAATGAAGGAAAAAAAAAACATGACCTGTCATCTTTTACCTTCATAGGTTTTAAGTTTAATGAGGGTAAAAATGAACAAAGGATACATGTTGTAAGCCTTTTTTTTATTACAGAAATGCATGACACATTGTCATGTGTGATGAGCTTATAGCTAAAAGCTGTTGCTAAATACTGAATAAGTTTCAAGTAATAATCTCAAAGATTTTCATTAAAATAAATGTCTGTTAAGTCACTATCTATCGCTGAATTAGGTAACACAATGGTGATTGAGCCTATTATTATTATTATAATTTATTACTAAAGAACTGGGTGTCTGTGGCGACATTCCCGGGAAAAACTCACAAGCGGCGCATAGACAGTGACGCGTTTTCCATCACCCATCAGTGGTTGGTCCGCCAAAGAGGGTAGGCGGAGCTAACGCAACAGGCTCGCTCTTCAACTGACTTGTGTGTAAGCGGCGTACTGTTTTTTCCAGTGTCTGCTGGCGTTAATGGTGGGGGGGTTATGGAACCCTAATAAGTTTTTGTGTAACATGAGCGGTCATATTATTTGTTGATGTAGATTTCGTATTACATCTGGTGACAATGTAACGTTACTAAATTGTATAGCTATTTGCACAGCTAATGCTAGCTACCGGACCATGTCAATAAAGGCAACATTAGTTTAGACAACGTTGCGCACAGTATCCATCTCTCATATCAGGTAACGTTGCGTCACAGTATTAAACCTCTAATGTCAGCTAACATTAAAAACGTAGCTAACGCTACTGACGTACGACCTAAACCCTTTATGCATGCTATTGTCAGCGTAACAATGTAGCAACTAAGGCCATCAACAATGTTAGACTGGATGCAACTTGCAAAATTCCAAGAGTCTGATTGTAAACGTTCTAAAACTGCACTTGGCGATTTGACAAGGTGGGTGTTTTGAGACCCTAGGCAATGGCTTCAGAGGCTCTGCAACTAACCAGTTCACACCGCTGCAATTTTCTCTGCAACATTCTAAAACTGTTTTGTCTCGTTGCGAATCATTTATCTTAACTGGCCTTAACGTTACCGTTATTTACATTGCCATCAAGTTCATCAATATATAAGCCGGGGTAGAGGTGGAGCAGAGCCAGGTCTGATTTCTGTGTAAAGATGTCAAGCCGGAAAACTAAATAAAAGAATACGGCAGTATGGATTAGCATTGTTATTATTTTATTATGCTTCCTCATATGTTCCTTCAGCCTTGATGCCCTTTTTTGATGAAATCTCCTTTGTTTTTGTTTTATTCTTCTTATTCTGATTGCTAATTTAACACCCAGCTCAGCTTTATTCTCAAATCGTTTAGCTAGCAAAACCAGAAACAAGGCAGTTGTTTCAAAAATATCACACAACAATCATTCACGATGATGATGCACGAGATACATAATTGCACAAGCCACAGCGAATCCCGCAGATTCTTCTCTGCAGTGTAAAGATGTTCATACCGAGCAAAAGGTGGATAAAGAACGTTTGTGGAAATTGATCATCACTAATTCTACCCCAGGTCTGCTACAGCATTTTAACCCGGCTCGGCAGTGTAAAGACAGCTTAAGTTAGCCTAATGTTAGACAATGAATGAGTATGTAATAACGTTACTTGTATAAAACCATTTTTTATTCAGTAAATAATAAGTGTAATAGTTGTGCATAACAGTACGGCGAATGTTGGACTATAAATGACAAACCATTTCTTCTACAGTCAAGAACTAATTAAAAAATTAATCACTTCTATCATACTGGAATTGTTACAAAATGCTTTCTCAAGTCAAAATCTAATTGGATTAGAACAGATATGTGCTGGGGACATCATTCATCATTGATGTCGTCACAGAATGGTACTGCAGTGGACAAACATGTCCAAATTCCAAATGAAATATTTCCTGTCTTCGATTTCTTGTCTCCTCTCCTCCTTCCCTTTCATGTTTCCTTGAGTTGAGAATCTGTTAATTAATTTGAATTGGCACAATTGTTGATGAAGTGTTATATAAGCTGACACAATTAACATCCATTTATTTAATCTCCAGCCCCCAGCATCACCACAGCATCCCCTCATTGGTCTTCACGTTAAATTAACCCTTTAGCTCCACTGCCAAGGAAACATACTGTGTGGAGCACATTCTGGGTTCATAAAACCACCTAATGTATTCCAGTAATGTGTACGAACAGCTGAAGGTAGTGAAAACCTCACAAATAAAATATTTCCGAAATGTTTCGAAACTAAAACAGCAAGGGTGTACGAGGCCTAAGTCTCGGTGCAAAGCCTTAAAATTTGAGGCTGCACACTCAATTAACTGTGGGTCACACAGGATAAGAATCGTGAACTGTGGAAATTAAATATTTCCATAAATATTTTGTCCATTGTACAAGAAAGGAAATTTCTGACTACAGTCCATGTAGCTGGGCCTGCAGACGAACAGGGTCATGGAATTACACTTCTTATCACATGGCATTGCAAGTCATTTGGTTCAAACAGTTGATCATATTCTGAAATTCCCTCTCGTAACTGCAGCCACTGTTGATTTGTGAACGAGAGGTACGATTAGCAATTATGGAACCTCTAAAATCTGTGGCAATACCTTTAAATCTGAGCAGTCGAGTGCTTTTGGGTGGGAACAAACTCAAAAGGAAAAATACTCTGAACAGTTAAGGATAGTACCGTATTTATACTGATTTTTGACTATCAGTGACATCAATTGCGCCTGGTAAGAGGTTCAATAGCTGTTCTGTATCACTGTGTGAATAATGACCTTGCTCCGGAGGAAATTCAACCCGTAATTTCAGAGTACTTTAACACAGATAGTTCCTGGTATTTACAAGAGAGGAACGCCGTTTTTTAAAAGGCGCAAACTGAAATAGAAAATGATTTTGGGCGCTGTCAACAGAAGCAATTGCACGCAGGTCTTCAGAGTTTCTTTCCTGGTTTGATTGTGTTCCGTGTCCCATTGAAAGGCGGGCTGTCACCATGGGGAACATCGCCTTGTGAGTCAAGTGCACTGAATCAATTCTCACTTCATTGGCATGGGAGGCAGCGCTCTCTGATCCACTGATCCAGTGCAGCGGCATAAATCTGTTTGATTTGTGAGCCTGTTCCCTGCACTAAAAATTCCCTGACACATACGGCCCAAATTTTATTTTCCAACTCGCGATATGACAATGGAATTATGACTCACTGGAATGCCCTGGCTGTATGCGGCTGAGCTTTGACTTATGCCCCAGAGGAGCACTGAAGATTGTGTCACATTAGGACTTGGCATGTGCGGGGGGGGGGGGGGGGGGGGTCTGCTTCTGTGTAGGTTTCTGCTTCTGTGAAAGGAGAGGAAAAGCCAGCCTCTTGTGAAAGACCTTCTTGTGGGAAGATTCTGATCCAGATTCTACCCAGAAATCTGGACACAATGATTCTGCAAATATAAAACAATACAAATGTTTTTTTAAAAATACATAAAAAACTATGAAACCTGGAAAGACTCATAAGCCTTGGCATTGGGACCAGGGGTTGTAAAGTATGCCTCAAGGATTATTTTGTGCAGGTGGCCTTTTAATTTCATAAACATAAATAAGAGAACAAACAAATTAAGCTGGCTAAATGAAATGTTATTTATCTTTGGTTATTAAATTGATTTCGCAAGGCAAACATTTGATGAAGGAAAACATTTGTACTTGCCTGACATTATGTAATTATTTAGCAACTTTTAATTTCAAGGATGTTTTACACAAGTCTAACTGTGTACCCTCTGTAAACACAAAATTAATCAAAAATTAAAAAGACCACTGTTTGAGCTTGGGAAAAATATGATTTGAGTGCTGGAATAGCACTAGAAAGGGCATGGTTTCTCACAGTTTAACGGTGCAATCTTGCAATCGATACAGTGATGATGACTACACATTGCCACACCTCAGTCTAGGCTCTAAATACAGCTAATCTGTGTGCTTTATTTATTGTCTCTCCAAACCTCTTAAGATCAGCAGGTCTCACAGGAATCTATTTATGGATCCGGCAGTACATAATCCCTCAGATTTTAAACAATATTATATTATAACAATATTATTATTATAAGTGCGCATGCAACACCTGCACTCATGGTTTTAAACAGTGAATGTGCATGGTGTACTTATAAGAAAGTGGATGACCTCTATTAGACTGTATATGTTAAACTTAAACTGTAACTTTTAACTTTATTTTATTTCATTTAACTGATTTTGGCATATCATCCATGTTCAGAACAATTAATCCAGCTTCTCGTTCTCTTTCACTGCCTGCTTGCTGTTTACCAACTCCGCTCAGAAAAAAAGAGGTTGTGCTTAATTACTTGGAAGTTATTTCATTGTTAACGGCTTTTTGAATGTATAAACAGGAGCAAAAAAAAACAAACCAAAAAAAAACAACAACAGTTTGACCTAAATCAGTCAGCGTGCCTTTATCAGACAGGTATGCCACAGCAAACGCGGCAGTCACACAGAAAAACGGAGAGCGTGCCTGAAAGAACGATAAAGATGCGTGTTCCCCGCGCCGCCGCGATCTCGGCGCCCGCTAAGCCTCGGGAAGCCGCACGCAGAGGACTCCGCACGCGGTGCCACACGCACCCCCCGTCTCAGAAACCCTCCCCGCGTAAATGTTTTGAGCGGGTGGGGAAACAAAAACTCCGCCAGGCATCGCACGCCATCCCAAGGCCGTCGCGTAGCTGGAAGCCACGTGCCTCGATGCGCCCTGCCTCGTGAGCGTCCGCCTGCGGCGCCTAGAACCCGGCGAAGGAGACCGCACACGCTCGCTGACGTCAGCCTCCGCTGCCACAGGCGATCCGCAGACAGAGCGTTTGTGGATCGAAAAAAAATAAAAATAAAAATAAAAATATGACGAGGAAACGGTGTTAAAGGAAAAATGCCGCTTTCCAGCGTGGCCTCTTTTTCTGGGAAAAATGTTTTTTGTACTCCCTCTTAGTGACAGCTCTGAATAAAAGCCTCGTTGGAAAGGGGAAGAATGAACACATGGTGCTGTGGCTTTCCGCAGTAGAGAACGTCTGCCTGGAAAAATCTGTTTTCCATGAAGTATCCATCCTGTCAGACCAAAGGCTCCATTTCTGACTATGGCTGACAACACTTGCAAATAAGGTTATCATTTTTCTCCAGTCCATTTTGCTTCAGACCTGGATTTTGCATTTGATCCATATTTTATTTAGCATATTTTGCATATTCATACCTGCATCCACAGCTCATTAAATTCCTACTGCTCGTGAGATGAGCGCTGACTTAGGCTATTTACCGAGAAATGTAAATAATATTGCTGATGAATGAAAGTGAAAACTGTTTGTTTTGGCTGTTCGGTGAGGAAGGCTACGTCACACGCTGGTGTGACACCCCTGGGAGGGAGATGCGGCAGTTCCAGGAATGGACCACCGGTTGCTGCATGGAGAGAGAGAGAGCACCCCTACACCAACACAAAAACAAATAACAAACACCTTCACCCTTCCCCATCACGAGTACTGGGCAAAAACATTACACCAAAACGACAAACTAAGATAAGAAAGACAAAATAAAGCAAAACTGAGCGGCTGCTTTTCAGCTCGCTGTTCAAAGCTGGACCGCTTTTCAGCTGCGGGTTTTTTTTCTTTTTGTGCTGTGACAAAACGAAACTCAAAAACTTGCTCTCTCGGGGTGTGTGCTCCCTGTCTGGGCCCTGAACTGTGGAGAGGAGCACACCTTTAAGCACACCTGGGCTGATTAGTTAACGCTCTGTCTAGGTGCGTGTGCTCTCTCCACCAGCCGGCGCAGCCAGGACCAATCTGGCTCGCCGCCAGACCGAATGCTACAGGTCAGTTCACAGCAAGCCGTAGCCGCCTCCCTTCAACACTGTTGCTCTTTCTCCTGTGGCTGGAGGGCACTGAATCTAACACTGGCTGCCTGGCAGTGGCTGCTCACTTGGCGGCTCTGACTGACAGCTGTCAATCACTCCTCATTGCTCATTCACATTTCTGCTTCAGAGTTTTGGCTGAGTTGATGTTTTCTGAGCTGGTATTCATGACTTCCCTGTGCGCCTGCTCACTTCTGATATTGGCTAAGTGCATGCCCAAAGGTGCTGCCACTGGAATTGCATTTTCACAGCATTTCCAGTGTCGCTGACTCCTCTAAACACAGATGATGGGCAAGACCCTTGCAGAGCAGGAGGATCTTTGAACTTTCTGTTTTAAAAGATACAACATGCCAGATGAGCGCCACACGAAGAGTGGGTTTACCTGGCAGAGAACATTCAAGCTTTACCAAGTCTAAGAGCCTGGGCTGACTGTCTCCTCGTGTTCTGGAGAAGCCCCTCACTGTTGTCCGTATCCTGCACGTTCCCGGATCCTGCAGCGTCTTCCAGGTGGAATGTCTTCAGTGTGAGTCCTCTGCTCACCTGGGTTCCCAGAAAGCTTGTCAGGACTAAACAAATAAAGACTGAACGAGGCCAATAGACCACACAACAGGTGATTAAAAAATTTTAAAATCTATTTGACCTTAAGGTGGCCATGTAAAAAAATGTTGGTTTTATGTTTTTTTTTTTTTTTTTACAATCCCATAGGCATACTTAAAAATTGATGGATAACTCCAGTGGTGTAGGCTATTAACCCACATTGAGTGTATCCATAAACTTCAGTCAGTGATCTGTTTCTGGGTAACCTAGGCCACCTACTGCACCAGCTAAGCATTTGTTTATTTGGTCTTAAGTGATACCTGTTTCATAATGGGTGATTGCTATTTATTTAGTCTTGTTTAATCATTGACGCAGTTTATCAGTAAATTATCTTATTACTGATTTTGGTTGTCCTGTGTCTATTTGCTTTGCATGGATTGGCTCTATTGACTATGACTTCGTTTAAACATTAGTGCATATTTCCTGCTTATATAGACATATGCTACACAGCTGTGTCCAAAAATAATGATAAAAAATAAAGATGCAAAAATACCCACTGGACAGGATGTGCAAACCTAAACTGTAAAATTACGGTTTCTGTTTCAGAATCATGACACCGGTTTTTAAAGCTCTTTCTGTCAACACTTTGTATCTAATGCTGGGGAATCAAATGCTTATGAAAGCAGGTCGGTATTGAGCAAACTATACTTGCTGAAGACTGAGACCTTGAGGAGAGTGTGTGTGTGAGTGTGTGTTCAAGCACCTGAATCATCCAGTCTATAAATGGAAAAGCTTCGCATAAGCAATTATAAATCCAAGCATTAGATGAGCTAGTTAAGGGACTGATGCATTGATATCCGGTGGTATGACCATATGGGTCACATTCTTGAGTTCACATCCGTGGCAGCCTAATTTTTCTTTTTTTAAATATTATTATTACACCATGGTCTGGGTGAATACTCAATTTTGATTGGTACTGGTATTGACAGGTTCACGCAACACCACACAACTTTGTGGAAAGGTTAATTTGGGGGAAGGAAGAACTGATTAATTTTTCACACTAACTGGCCGAAGGGGGGCGTGGTGGTTGGTGTGGCTTTTCACCAAAAGACATGGACCTTCCAAATGGATTCACGTAACACCACGAGGCTTTGTGTGCCTATCAGCAGACATCTCAGGTGAACCCTACATTATTGGCCCAATCAAACAAATGCGGGTGCTGGAGGCCTCATTCCTGACCACAGAACAAGTGTAGTGTTCATTGGCCACATGGTGGCGTGATAACCAGATAAAATGCTCAACAGTGGCTAGAATTTGAAAAGATATACAGTCATGGACGGAGATTAAGGGGGGGGGGTGGGGTGCCCCCACCATAGCTGTTGAAAGATTTCGCAAAAATGAACCTTGTATACCTGCACAAATCAAACCATTATATATTACTACACCATGGTCTGGGTGAATACTCAATTCTGATTGGGAGATTTTGAAACATTAAAACATTTTAATGCCCAAGTAGTTCGGGTCAAGTTTAATCATCATTCTAAATTCATATGCTGACTGGCCAGCTAACCAGTCTGACCTATGACTTCATTCACTCAATTGAATATCTGGATATGTTGAAAATGATACAGTTGTGTCCTTTATTTCAAGAAAATACTATTGCAAATGTTTGGTTTCATAATCTTTATGAAATGAGGTCACTGTGGAGGCTGAAATTGATGCTGTAATGCTGGATCAGCCTCTCGCCAGGTTTGCCGGTATAAGGTAGAAAAATACTGCAGCCGTTCCATTGTTAAAGTATGTGTTCAACTAACTGTGAAATTGAACCTTGTAGCAAGTGATATTTTTTCAATAAAAAAATCCTGTTCAACATGTATTGGGCAGTCCGTTTTACAATAATAGAAAGTAGCACTGATCAGAGTAATTTAGCTAATACTGTTGTGGTGCTGATTCATATTCACACCACTTAAGAGTAAAATTTAAAGTGAACACTCAAGTTGATTCTGGACAACAATGAGGGTGTGAGGTGTAAATTCTGAACAACACTCGGTGAGTTAAATACATCCATCCATCCATTATCTATACCTGCTTATTCCTGGTCAGGGTCGCAGGGGGTGCTGGAGCTTATCCCAGCATGCATTAGGTGAGAGGCAGGAATATATCCTGGACAGGTCGCCAATCTATCGCATGGTTAAACTGTGCGTTAAATGCAGTAAGAGTAAATTTGTATTGACTCTCGTTGGTGTGTAATGGTGTTAAACTTAATTGGAGTTTAAATAACACTGCAAAATTTACTGTGCAGTATGTGTTTGTCCCAAACATTATGGGGGGGGGCTCTATCTTATGCCCCATTTGATGTATAGTCATGCAAATGTGTACATATGTGTATAATAATTTAGTACTGGGGCACGGAAGAAATGATTAGCTTTCGATGAATATCCATGGAACTGACATGTTGTTGAGCATCTTGTTGTTCTATGGCTGATAAGTATTTGGGAGAAGATGCCAGATTTTGACCATGCATTGTTATGTTAATGAAAGGCAGCATTTACAGAATTCCTTTACAGTACTATTTGGTCTCTTTGCATATTAAATGCATATATATATATATATGACCTATGCTAATGGAAGTGGATGGGAGTCATGTTAATACCCACTAAATAAATGTAGAGCTTATTAGCCATGTCATGGCACTATAAACAGCTAAAATACTTAAGAGTGGTGAGAAGTTAAACAGGCATATCTAATGCCCGATCTGAGACACAGTAATGAAATCATCTCCTGATGTGAAGGGCTTAGAGGAAATGATTAACTTTTGGTGAATATCTGACATACGGAACTGGCAATTGACTATTGCCTCGTCAATTGCATAGTGCTGGCAAAAGCATGTGCTCTACTGCCTGCCCTCTTATAGTTAATTTTTTTTTATTTTTACATATCATATGCAAAAAAATAGTCATGGGGTGGAGGGAGACAAGGATGATAAATATAAAACAAAAAATAAATAACATAACATAACGTAAGCTGAGAACAGGCCATTCAGCCCAACACTGCTTGTCTATGCCTACCACTAAACTGTACTTAATGCTTAGTTTACCTAAAAGCTAGATGGTATCAAACACTGTATCAAGCCGGGCCTTGAATACCCCCCAGTGTTTCTGCCTCCACTACATGTCCAAACTGTATACATTCTCACGGAGAAGGGGATTTCTCAATCCCCACCCTTCCGCCTCCCCCTACATGAGGTTGGTTGGCATTGAGCATTTCTGTGGCTTTTACTAGAGAAATTATATACTGTTAGAACAGCGCAAGATGGATAAGCCATCACGATGCCAAAGACTGCTGTTTAAAATCCTGGGTGTCTACAGAGATCTCTTTTTTTCTAGAAAATCACACTGCTGCCAAAGTGGGCAAATGGCCTTCGGTCAGCTTTCACAAAGAGCCTGGCGGAGAGAAAACTGTTGTGCATTTACTACAGTTTTCACAGGGCTATCAAATTCTGCTCCAACAATTCAGTTTAATGAAGCCTTGTGTTACGCAGCAGAGACTGCATAAAGTGCTTCATGAGTGTGCTTCATGAGTGACCACGAGCATTTAAAACAGCCCTAGAATTCTGTGGTGATTTCTTTACTCACCTTTACAGAATCTGGTTTTTCATTGATTCCTACCTGCACAGATTGCATCGCCTAATACGATCAACCAGCTGATTCCCTGATTAACTGATTGTGACAGACAGGAGAAATTGACACTTGAACAAGGTTAACAGCTATCCACCATCAAGATACTGTTGCCTCAGGGTGGGACATTTTTAATGATACCGGCCTTTGAACTGGCTGGTTTTTCCTTTTTTATTTACCTATGTCTGCAGTCTGCAATGCAGGCCTATGGTGTACCTTGGGGGTCAACACTACCTACACATTATTTATATAGACTCTTCAACGTTGAAGGTGAAACAAAAGGTCTATTTTCCTCCTTATATGTCGTTCTTCTTAAGGCCTCTTATAAACCCCTCTTGTAAATGTGTCTTCGTCTGGTCATTTATGCACACTTTTTTAATGCACTGGCAAATTTATTGTGTATATACCAGGATGGCCGAGTGGTTAAGGCGTTGGACTTAAGATCCAATGGATGCATGTCTATGTGGGTTTGAACCCCGCTCCTGGTAATCTCTTTGTAAAAAGTTGTTTAAATTGCTCTGGATAAGAACAAAATAAGCAGATAATGGATGGAAAGTTCAGTTACTTTGAAGTCTGGTTATTGTCGTAAAACTAACTGCTCAACAACATTAAGTGTGATAAACTAAAAACAAACTTGTTGGCAGTGTAGCACAATGAGTAAGGAACTGGGCTTGTAATTCAAAGGTCACAAGTTTGATTCCTGGGTAGGACACTGCTGCTGTACCCTTGAGCAAAGTACTTAACCTGCATTGCTTCACTGTATAAATTGATACAATGCAAAAATGCTTAGTAAAACTTTTGTAAGTCACTCTGGATAAGAGTGTCTGCTAAATGCCTGTAATGTAATATTACCAGTTTTTTTTCCATTGTTTTATTTCCATTTCCATATTTGTTAGCAAAAGAAACTTTAATAAAATAGGCCTATATGAACTGTTATATAAAAAAAGAAATGATACATACCAAATGCACATGGTTCAGTTCACAGTAAAGGATGCCATTAACTAGCAAGATGAGGCTAGTAGAGTGACCTAGAAAATGGGGAAGCTTGTGAAGAGTGTTTGGAGGAGTACACTGATTACAGAGGAGAGTGACAGGTTTGGAGTACGTCCCACCACTGCATGTATGACAAGATGGAACGGCCAACTGCGCATGAGTCAGTGGTGAACTTGTTCCAAAGAGACCTGTTATGGAAAAGCAAACTCATCTCTCTCTGAAGACACAAAACTTACCCTTAATGACGTGCATCTACTATAGGGTCTAGTGGAGGTACTGTCATCGCTGGCAGACCTAACAAAAAAAAAAATGCTAAAAGAACGGGGAAACCTAGGTATGGTTCAGCCAGCAGTAGCGGGAAATAAATACAAAAATAAAATACTGACTGAGCTGTCCCACCCTACTGCCATTGCTGGTAAAATACTGAATGACACCCTATTGCCATTGCTGGTCTTATGGAGACACTGGTTGAGAATCTAGAAAGTTGTTATAGGTTGCTACTACGATAGCAAAGAACCTATCCCAGCCGCTGTGCGGGATCTCCGGTTCAAGTCAGAGTGGGTGATCAGAGAGGAGCTCCTGCAGGATAGGCTTGGAGAAACCTCCCGTGGCCTCCTTACACAAGAGACCGAAGCAGTCGATGTAGCAACAGGTGGGTGTTCAGCTTCAGCACCTGTCAATGAGTCAATTGAGGAGGACTGCGAGCACAGGCGAGCCCGTAAGTTTGGCTGCTATGTCACCCAGCGAGTTTCTCCTGATGCACAAGGAGAAGTAGAAGAATACTTGTCTTCCATGATGAAGGACCCAGATGAAGATGTCATAGAGTTTTGGAGAGGCAACACGACATCTCTGCCGCACCTCGCTAGATTGGCACGAGGGGTTCTCAGCATCCTGAACGGCTCTGCAAGCGCACAGAGGGTGTTCTCTACTGCTGGCTTGCTGTCAAGGCACCACAAGATGAGTCTTATCAAAAACTGATATTCCTCAAAGTCAATTCAAAGATTCTACAGTAAATCTGTTCAATTTTAACTACATTCATTTGATTGATTATGTCAAGGCTACCTATCATTTCACACACACATACGCTGCTCGATATTGTGTGCACTGTATAAACAAAAGCAATAAATGAATGCTTTTTGGAATGCTTTTCCATCACTTTATGGGTGTTTCCTTAATAAACTGGCCATATTCTGTGAAATTAAAAAATACACCCCTGATATAACAAATGTGATGATTGCCACTTTCTGTAAAATTACACAATGCCAATATACTTTTGTTTAGTCTAGGCGGCTTTTTGTGGTTCCTTTTTTGTTTTATTCACATACATTTCACAAACAATGATCGAATTAACAAAAACAACTATTAGTGTGTACTAGCCTAAAGGAAGAAGTGTTCCTCAGACTTGAAATGCTACTGCCGTTTTAGCCTTCTAGTTAGACTGATTTAATTTTCGTCTTATGTGTTACAAGTTTTGACCTGTTTGCAAATGTCACTGTTGTACAGAAAAGAAAAACGAATAGGGCGAATTTTGAGTGACACCTTTTCTTTCTGTGAGCAATTTTGGAGCATGGGGGGACGTGGAGCGGAGGAGTGTAGTGCAACGCAGGCTCCTGAACTTCTTGACTTTTCTATTTCCCTAGGGGACACCGTGGTGTGATCATCACCCACCGCAAAAAACCTTGGAGTGGTGATGGACAACAGACTGTCCCTCTCCCAGAACATCACGGCGGTGAGTCGAACGTGCAGGTTCTTCCTGTACATCATCCGGAGAATCCGACCCTTCCTCACCACCTACACAACCCAGCTCCTGGTTCAAGCGATGGTCCTGTCCCGCCTGGACTACTGCAACTCGCTGCTGACTGGTCTGCCAGCATCCGCCATCAGACCCCTGCAGCTCATCCAGAATGCTGCAGCGTGTCTGGTCTACAACCTCCCCAGACATTCCCATGTCACCCCCCTGCTCACTGACCTCCACTGGCTGCCTGTTATGGCTCGCATCAAATTTAAGACCTTGGTGCTTGCATACCAGGCAGCTAAGGGGTCAGCACCAGGGTACATTCAGAGGATCATCAGACCCTACACACCAGCCAGACCTCTCCGTTCTGCCACCTCTGGACGCTTGGCACCTCCCCCTCTTCGCGTCTGTACTTCCCGCTCCCGTCTGCTGTCTGTCCTGGCCCCTCGCTGGTGGAATGACCTCCCCATGGCGGTCAGAACAGCAGAGAATCTTACCACCTTCAAACGCAGACTGAAGACTCATCTCTTCAGGCTGCACCTCTCCCCACCCCTCTCTAGCCTATAGTTTAGCTCAATGTACCTAGTTAGGATAATACGATTACGTTTGTTTATTTGGCAGGATTGTTGTTGTTGTTTTTGTCTGATTAGGCAAATGCGATTCCAGTGCTAGTTTGTACTTGGTAGGATTGTTTGCTGAACAGGTTACTTTACAGGGTTGGAGTCCTAATCGATGTGGTCACTTCTGGCACTACGATCCTTACTTCACTCTAGTGTTTCTTTTGCACCTCTACACCGTGAACCAATGCACTTGTTGTATGTCGCTCTGGATAAGTGCGTCAGCTAAATGCCTGTAATGTAATGTAATGTAATGTAATGTGTGTGTGTGTGTGTGTGTGTGTACGTGGGTGTGGCTTTATTGTCAATCAAAAAGCCACACCCACCAAAATTAAAGTTTGTGATAGTAGCCCTGTCTACTAGATGTGATTACAAACAGACAATAGTATATAGAGAAAATTTCCTAAGTAAATTGGCGATCAGGCCAGGTTTAGGACAGTTAGAAGGCAGCCTATTTGTCATGACTGTCATACTTCTTATAGTTCATTTTGAAGAAGAGCTAAGATGTGATTTATGTGGAAAAGGCTTCTTCGAAACACAGTTTATCAACAGCTACGGAGGCATGATTTCCCTTTTCTCATTGCTCTTACAGAATAGGGTCTAATTTGTTGCACCATTCATTTATCTCCTGAGGAAGCTAGCCACTGGGACCATACTTTGTTCCTCTGGTGTTTTTTTCACTATGCCTTCAACCAGTTCTTTCTGCCAGTAGATTTCAAACTTTGTAATAATGGGACAAGGTCCTTTGTTTACATTGGCCTTGGAATCAAGGCCTTTTACGTAATGAAATGTCATTTTGTCAACTGTATCAGAGTGTAGTTTGCTTGAATCCTTTTACTGAATGTATATGGTTATGTGAGGAGTATTTATTTTTATTTATTTTATTTTTTTTTGTACTCCTGGAGAAGACAAGATAAAAATAACAAGGAACACTACAGGAAATTGGAAAATCCATTTTACACAGAAATAATCAGGAAGTACATATTAATAATAAAAAAAATAAAAATTCTGCCTACAGATTAGGGGCACAGCAACAGGAAATAAATTTGTATTAGCCAATGCCAACACTGAAACAGCACATTTCGGAAGTGACCATTTGTGATAAATGTCCAAGTTGAAAAACAGTCTACTTCAGATATTCATATGAAATATAGAGGACACAGACAAAATTTAGACAACGTTCCTCATCTTCATGATGACACAAAACATTCATCACAGTCCTATCAATGTTCAACACACCGGCAGCTGTTACTTGTTCAAAAGGTGGAATGTCTTAATCATTGTACCTGCACACTGAAGAAGGCAACATGCCAAAACATTTGTGCATGATCCTGCATTGAAGAAAACTAATTTTAAAAATAATGACATTTTTTTGAAGCTTTGTAGCCATTTTTTGAGTGCACCAACAAAATAAAACGAGTGAGCGCGGTGATTTCTCTTCCTATAAACTGAGTCCACTAAAACCCACCTTTAAATGGGAATTTTACTTTAAAACACATATGAGCTTATTTTATTTTGAATTTTCTTCTAATGAATGTGTCGACCTTCATTTTTTGATTAGTTATTTTGTTTTGTTAATATTTTACGATGTTTTGTTGCTTACCTTTACAAATTCAGGAAGTAGACCGAGGCAGCATATCATTGCACGACTTCAATGCTATGCTTTTCTTCGAAGAAGAAGATAAAACCGGAAACCGTACTACTATGTGGACTTGCGCAAAAAAAAATAAAAAATAGGTCCTTGTTTAATTTAAAACAAAATACCCAATCGAAAAATGAAGGTCGACACATTCATTAGAAGGACAATATAAACAAAATAAGCCCATTTGTGTTTGAAAGTGAAATTCCCCTTTAACATGAAAAAAGTCAAATAAGCATGCTGATCATAACCTCTTCTACATTCATCCAGACAGGGAACCAAAAATGAACTCCAACAAAAAACATCAAAAACCCAAAGACACACACAGACACTAACACACACGTTTATAACAAAGAGTACTGTACCATGGAGCTACATTCCTGTTTATCCCCCCCCGTTATCTAACCTAAAAATGTTATATGGTTTTAACATTTTAGGACAGGTTTTGCTGTATAATAAATGCCCAATTGTCTTTATATATCACCTTGCCCTCACCTGGGTCTTCTTTGATGTTGTGGTTATTGTTAATGTGGCTTAGTGTTGCGTCCTTTACCGTACACCAGGTTAATGTAATGCAGGTGGATTTTGGGACATGACACATGGGTTATGGGCCAGGTGAGAATTTGACAACAGTCTACAGAGCCTAAAGAGAAATGATTTCAACTTGAAAATATTTTTCAACAGGACAGGGGAACAGAGTCTGTAAGGTGATCTGCCTCAGCTTATGCGAGGAAGATCGCTTTTAAGAAGTGTTCACTGCTTCCTTTGTCACAGTATCTGTAAGGTGTCTTTGGTGTCTGTTAATGCTTTGTCAGTCACCCTGGATTCAAATCCCTGCCACATGAACTAATAAATAAATATATCTAAAAAAGGATACATTTGTGGAAGGCAACTTAGTCTTCATTGACTGCTACTTTGTTAGGAGGATAGGCGCTATAAGTCTAAAGGCACCTCGTGTTTTTTTTTTTTTTTCTGGTATTCTCTTTAATTAAAGGCCATACCACTGAATTTGAATTTAACTAAAATTTTACAAATATTTTTTGGTTTCAAGACATGCACTGCATAGCCTGAGAAACAACCACATTTTTGCATTATGCAGTTGGTTACAGCAACTGGTTGGATTTCCCCAAATTTAGAATGCCCAATTTACCTCTTTGCGATGTCCCAATCTGGAATGGCCAAATTAAGTATGTTTGTTCCCAGTTGCATGCCGCTCTCAGTTGGGGGGCTTGCCGACAGACGCACGCTCTCCTTCTTTTCAGTCCCCCCTCCCCCAAATCTACACAGATGGTGGATGCATTTCCACAGCCAGACCAGCCAGGTGGAACCAAAAGCTTAAGCATGTTTGTACCTAAAGCCTCATTGCATGTGGGGGCTTTGGGTACGTGATGAGAATAGGAAGTCCAATCAACTGTAAACCCTCACTTCCTGGGTAGCCCCACTGCTGCAAAAAGCATCACATTCTTGGCTAACTGATAGCAAAGGATATTTCAGGAGCATTGGGACTGTGCTGTACCTGATCCTTTTTGCATCTGAATCAGGTACAGAAAGCAGTTGCCTTGGCTGTTATCACCACTACTGACAGCACTGCCATTTTCTTTTTCTGTGGTTCACAACAGCTACATGAAGTGTGTTTATGAAGTAATCTAGTGATGCTGGAGCATACACTGTCTCTGTGTAATACAGTGCTGTGAAAAAGCATTTGCCCCCTTCCTGATTTCCTCTATTATCGCATATTTGTTACACTGAATGGTTTAAGATCTTTAGACAAAATGTAATATTAGAACATGAGTAAACACAAAACACTGTTTTAAAAAATTATTAAACACCCATATCACCCATGTGAAAAAGTAAATCCCCCTTAAATTTAATAACTGGCTGCACCACATTTAGCAGCAATAACTGCAACCAAACGCCTCCTAGAATTTGATATCTGGCTTTCACGTCGATGTGGAGGACTTTTATCCCACTCTTCACAGAACTGCTTCAATTAAGACAAATTGGTAGGTTTTCGAGCATGAGCTGCTTGTTTCGGGTCCTGGTACAGCATCTCTATTGGGACTTTGACTCCAAGACTTTTCAGCCATTCAGATGTGGACTTATGTGCTTTTGTGTTTTGGATCATTGTCTTGCTACATAACCCAATTACACTTCGGGCAGATGAACTAAAATTCTCTTTAAGAATTTTCTGGTACAAAGCAAAATTCATAGTTCCTTCAATAATAGCAAGTCATCCAGGTCCGGAGGCAGCAAAGCATCCCCACACCATCACATTACCACCACAATGTTTGACTGTTGGTATGATTGATGTCCTTACTGTGAAATCTCTAACTGTGGAGTCATGAACACTGATCTTAGCTGATTCAAGAGAGGCCTTGGGTCGCCAGCTGCGAGCTTGTCTGAACATCAAAATATATCATTAATTTGGAACATTTGGCTATGCATTTTTTTTTGTCCTTTCTTTTTCTGCTCGCTATTTTCTATTTTTCTCTGTCTTCTTAACATATCTTTTTCCTGTATTAACTGCACTTTTCTAAGAACTGCAGATTGGATAGAACTGAGAACTTTACTTCAAAAGTACTCAGGAATAGACTTTTACACAAAGGGATAGATTTTTCATACAAATTGCACAGTCTATGCTCATTTGGATTATGAGAGGGAATTGCATTAGCCAGTTGTCTTGGACACACAGCTCTCTGCTCATCCACACGCATGGCTGAATGGCCAAGCTCACTCCTTCAGGATACTGGGCCTGCCATGTCTCTTTGTGCCTGAGGCCTCAGTAAACGAGGTCAGGAGCCTCCAGCTCGCCTGACCAGGATGACGACCGGATTTTGAACCGTAGTTTTCTGAGCCACCTTACGGTGATCAGGATGAGCTGGCAGTCCCAAGACCAGACCAGAGAAGTCGGTGCCGGAGGCAAAAATTTACAAAGAGATGCATGCCACCCACTTGTGCTTGGAGGAGCTCCCTGGGATCAGGAGAACTGCGGCATTCTCTGCTGATCCAGTCATTTCTAATATCTAGCATGGTGACCACAGGATGGGTCAGGGCATCTACTGCTCCCTTCTGGAGCTCTCACATCCGAGTCACATCCAGTGATGTAAAGTGGACCTGACTCCATGGCAGCAGATCCCTCATGGCCACACGATGTCGTAGGGTCGTTGCCGTGGTAGTTGTGTAATGGGGAGGACTGTCAGAACGCAGCAGGCCACTTCCTGTTAATCACGGGGGCTTCCAGATGCTCCTGGCAGACAACCATCTGACAGCATGCCCCATCCTTTCAGAGGCACGTCCATGTATGGATTTGTTTATAACATCACACATGACTCAATACTTTGTGCCAGCTTCCTGCTTTAAATTATACCAAGATTTGTTTGTATTTTGGTTTTCATTTATTTATTTTTTTTTTAGCAACAGAAGATCAAGCTCAAAGAACGTCCACAGAGAAGTGTTTGCTAAAAAGTGAAATCAAAGACCTGAAGACAAATGTAAGTTTCAGAAGCCCTTTTGCTTTAATTGTAATATTGCATTTAACCTACATGCGCCAAATTTGCTCTTTTTTTTACATCAAAGTCTTCAGACAGCAGCTTAAGGGGCACAAAAGAACTGTTGCCTCCATCACACTGGAGAAGAAGGACTTGAAGGTAAGACAATGTAATGGGAAGTTGATCTATTTATTAGCACTGTTGTTCAGAGCTAAGAGACATCAGCCAAAAATACATTTAGAATTGTATGCGCATGTAATTCATAGCTAAAATTGTCTCTGTTATGCCAAGCAGAAACTTCATGCACAATTAAATCTTGTAAAGCCTGCACAGCGTTCAGACAATGGAAGAGAACTGTGAACTGAAAGCTAACTTGGAGCAGGAAAAAAAAATATCTTTGAAGCTGATAGAGAATGCCTTCAACAGAAACCGGAAATTATAACCATCCAGCTTTGTGAGAAGAACCAAACTCTACAGCAGTAAGTATCAGGCTTAGAAAAGCCAAAGGCAACAGAAGTAAAAAAAAAAAAAAATCAGGATTTTTATTGTTCCATAACTCAGAACTAATACCAGATACTTTTAGTTTCAATGATGTAGGTAAATACAATGGACACAAAATGGCTTCCTTGAATACAGCCCCCACTGCTGGTTAAGCCATGTAGCGTGTCAGAAACTGCATCGTTGCACTGTAACTTGTTTGTTGAAATATGCTGGTGGAGGATGTATTTCGTTATGGGATTTAAACATGGTATTTTAAAGTACATGTGTTAGTTGTCCAGTGGATGGCTGAAACCCTTGTATCTCTGGAAAAATGTCTCAGGAACAACTGGTTTACATATACAGTGAGCTCCATAATATTTGGGTCAAACATTATCCAGCTCATGGTCGGTGGGAAAAACAAAACAGACTTTTAGCGTACCCTGGTCGCTGAGAGGAGTATGGGTGCGCAGTTTCTTTCATTTTTTGTCTCCCTTTGATTTAGAAGAGACCGAGGAAAGATGGTGGCCCATTGAAACTGGTTCAAGAGCTTCAACTTCTGAGTGGTTTTCTGATTCTCCATGGGGCAGAATGTCTCCATGGTGGGAGCCTGAGCTGTGGACAGAGTGTTTAAATTAGTTTTTTTTTTCCCCAGCGTTGCTTATTTTTTCCCCAACCCATTTTTTTACTTCCATGTGTCCTGTGTCTCGGTTTCCATGCTGTCTTGTTCACACGCTTATGCACACCTGGGCAGCTCGCAATATATATATATATATATATATATATATATATATAGATATATATATATACACTTTGCATAATCATTGCATGTATATAATCACTGTTGGTAACCATTGCATGAGGTATGACCCCCAAAGGTCATTATTGCCAATAGCTGACCGCCTCGGAGGGGATTATCCTGCATATTACATGGCTAATTACCTTATGCAATGGTTACCAACAGTGATTATATATGTGTTACTTTTACCTTTATTGATTTTTATTGAATCAGCTGAAAATGAAATTTTCTTCCGTGGCCCTTTGAACATATTGTTTTTTGTGTTGTTAAGCAGAGAACTTGGGTCGTTAATTCTAAATTTCCATGAAAACAATGATTCTCATTAGTTTCTTCTCGTTATACAATCAGTATTTTGGTTATTTTGTTGTTACATTATTTAAGAAAATTGCCATAACTCAAATTTGTCTCTCTCTGTCTTGATTTTTAAAATGGTTTGGTTATGTAGTGTAGACATAGCGTCTTTCTTGACCCTCTCAACTGGTTTAGAATGCAAATTAGGTTGGTAGGTTCATGCTCGGTTTGCCATCATTCATGCTAATATTAAAATTCAGTTGGGTTTTAGATTAAAATTGGCTCATGGCATACTTGCCTATTTGGGAGTATTGGATCATGGGGTATTAGAGTAAGATATGAGGCAAGTTAACACTAGAAAGTTAACTGACTCTCCATAATACTCACTATCGATCTCCTGACACTACCAATGTCATCAACATTAATTTCCTCCCCAGCACCTGATGCAGCCTCATACCTCTTGTAATATCGCTGACACTAGATCAGTTTAGCAGGTATGCCATCCCGCCAAGTTATGCGTTGGCAGGGCAGCATGCCCCATACCTATATAGCACCAAGAGTTTTGCACTTTTCAGGGTTCCCTACAGACATAACCACAATGGACCACAGTCTCTCAGCCCTTAAGAACATGAATTTGTGCACATTCTAACCCCATTTCAACAGACAGAATTCACAAACAACTCCACACGTCCACACAAAAAAGCCCCAAACTCAGGGGACTTTTTTGTTTTATCATTTGTTTGTATTCAAATGAAAACATCCAATGTGCATATCGTGCATGTGGTATTTGGTCCGGCGGTTAACCGGATTGGTCTCAGCTGTGCCGGCAGGTGGAGCGAGCACACGCACCTGGGTTTCGTTAACTAATCAGCCCAGGTGCTTAAAGGTGTGTTGCTCTCCACAATCTGTTGAGACTGGAGCACACACCAAGAGTGCATGTCTGATTTTAGGTTCATTTTGGCTTATTTTTTTTTCCCTGTACATTGATAGACAAAGAAACTGGTCAGCTGAAAGGTTAGCCAGTGGATCCCAGCGGCATGCTGAAAAGCAGTCCTGGGTTTTATTTTCGTCTTTATCATTTGAGTTTGTTTTTGCCTGGAACCCATTAGGAGGAAGGCTGAAGGTGTTTGTTTATTTGATTTTGTTTTTGTGTGGGTGCGTTCTCTCTCTCCATGCGGCAACCAACGATGTTTCCCGGAACTGCCGCCTCTCCCTCCCAGGGGTGTCGTGTTGGCATGTATCAATTTAGTCGTAAAATAAGAGCTTGTCACCTAATGTAATTTTGGTAGCATTGCTTTGGAATACAGCTTCTTTAATTGGTGTGAGCTAAGAGCCAATATTGTTTCTTGTCACTTGGTCTAATTTAGATTTGAATACATTTTAGTTAATTACTTGTATGTGTGAGCAACTTCGCATTACTGTACATTGAAAATGGGTTTTTCTTTATATACCGTAGTCTAAACATGGGGAGACACAATGCTAACTTCCAAAATCGTTCTAGCTTCACCTGGTTTGAATAATACCATCATTCTAAAAGGTCAAATGAGCAATTAAAACAACAGGAGACTGTTATATCTAGCTAATGGCACACCAACATTCATACTTTAAGAGTATGAATTAGGGTCTTTGCGAGATTGTTTGTTTGAATCTTAAGCAATCTGCCCAGTGGTGAGTACATGTTGTTTGAAGTACAGTAGACATATACAGGGCTGTAGCAGTTGTCAAAGATCTGTGCTGATACACCTTGTTAGCTGATGTCAGGGCTGATCAATGTAATCCTTTTCAGGCAAATGCAAGCATTTCACTTGAAAAAACAGATTTTTTATTGGAGATATATATATTCGTCACAAAAATGATGGTGTTGAAGATTAACATGGCAAATAAGCAAGGAGCTCATTTTTATATTTTAATAAAACAAAATAAATAAAAAAAGTACAGTCTTAAAAAATATTAAAGACCAATACATGAGTGTATATCATTTTCAGGGACAAAGAACTGCGGTTCCAGCCTATGAGATTTGTTTGACCACATATATAGAAAATTCCATTTGTGGCCATAGTTTCGGGTCAGGAGTCCATACTAACCATGTGAGCCACTTCCAACTTCACACTATTACCGATCCTTTGTTCCCCTAATGCACTTGATTTATACTGCACCCGGGTTTTATTTCCTCTTGCTTGCACATTATGACAGATGCATTGTATGGGGTGTACAATAGGCATACAATAGGCTAGACATTCAACACTTAGTGAATTATATTTATCAAGGGCAGTATGACGTTTTATATAATTGAGCATAGAATGCTTTATTATACACAGTGCAAACATATTCCACCCCCCATTATTGCATATTTCCCTCACTGAATGTTTTTTTAATTTATATATATATATATATATATATATACACACACACAAAGTAATATTACACAAAGGTAAAGGGGAGTTTTTAAAGCTTTACTTTTACTTTTAAAGCATGCATTCCAGGTTATGTAGGACTGATGGTTGTCCCATTCTGTTACTGTGCTGTTCTGGTGTGTGGATGGGGCGTGTTTGTGTTGTATGGAAACCAGACTGCGCCAGTGCCAGTCATGGTTGGCAGTCCTACGGGGCAGCGTGCAATTAGCCGAGGCACTATGCAGGGTGGGAAGAGGGATCAGAGGTTGGGAGACATCCGACTCTCGCCACGCTCTAGAGACCCCCCTCGGGGGAAACCGAGCGCCCGTTGTCTTTCAGAAGTGGTATTTTAGACCGATGTTAGCATCTTTGAAGCACAGCGCTGGACGAGCAAACGGCTCTGGAGTTTGAGTCTTGGCACGAGGCGGAAGCGCGGTCAAGCTTTTCGGTTCCGCCTGGCGGTCCAAACTGTGGAAGTGCGCCAGACCGTCTGGGCAAACTTAGCTGGCGGACTGAACAGAAGCAGCGGCTCAGCATCACAGCTGGGTGGAGAGCGCGCGCCTGTCTGCGTACTCCCAAACTGAGAGGGCCTCGCAGCTGGGAACAAATGTACTTAAACTGGGCATTCCAAATCAGGATTTGGAATAGGGGAAAAACTGGGAAAAACTTTTATACCAAATTGGTATAAAAGTTTGGAGAAAAAAAAAATAAATAAATAAAAAAAAAATACATTTGAGTCATTTTAAATTTTCTAAATAAAACACTGAAAGCCTAATACTCTCATTTTTTTGTAGTATGTTACTCCAGTGTAATTTATCTACCCTGCTCTGTGGACTTTGTAGAGGTTGCTATGGTCTTAAATACTCAGTGGCTGAGGTCTTGACTGCATGAAGAAGAAAAAAAGTTGGCATTTTTTGGCAATAGACTACACTTCCAAAATGATGAAAAATCCAGATTATCCAACCAGTGTTGTATCTGTGGGAGCTTATGTAACCTGGCACAATGCCCTCTATAAACCAATAAAAGTAACATAATGGCAGCAAAACCCAACAGGGTGCCTTCAGAGTTATGGTGCCTGGCTCCCTAACAAAGCAGCGGGACTGAAGCGATAAATAACTTCAGTTGCCTTACACAAACCAAACATATCTTTTTAAAATTTATATAGGCAGATGTACTGACTGACCCAGGGCAACTTGCAAAGAATTAGCAGATTCCGGTGCAGAATGCTAGCAGTAAATATGCAATTGAATGGCTAGGGCAAGAGTTGGAGTGGAATCTGGATTCAACCGTTCTTTCTCAGCCTACTTCCCTAATTGGCTGGGCGTCAAGGAACCTGTCGATTGCCTCATGCAATTCCTTCTGTCACGTGTGCATATTTGAATAAAAACAAGGATAAGCTGAACAATGAGCCCATATTTTCTCAAGAATATTGAAATATGTGCCTATTGTCACTTTCAGTTAATCCCAATGGCATAAATTGAACTGTCGCTTAATCTAGATGAGGGCAAAGTATTAATTTGATCAAATTGTTGGCATTTACATCTTGTTGAAATGCTCCCTTAATATTGCTGACAGGAAAGGGGGGGGCTGTGCTGCTGTGTGTGATTCATTTTTCATCCTGGTGTTATTTCAGCATACACTTTAGAAGCTGCACAATTACTTAAGATGCGTAAATTTACTTCTGGGGGCATGGTTGGGTTTATGCTTTTCCCTGAATGTAGGGTACAGTAGACAAAGAAAAATGAGCTTGACTTTGATCGGTCGACGCAGAGAGTTAGGACAAGCCACATTTTATCCATATTCCATATTTAGTGATGTGTTCTCGTGTTTTCATTTCAGCCCAAAACATACATGGCCGTTACTGAAATACTCTTATATTGTTACTCCACACAGGTTTTTGATCACACCATTCTCTCATGTTCTCTCCATGGGCTCAGGGTACATTTGAACTGTGTGAATTATGGTCTGATTATGTGGCACAACAAGGTTAGTAGTGCTGAAATTGATTAATGGCCAATTAATGGCTATGCCCTGCGTTGGGCACACCCACAGACCACTCCCTGTTCATTAAACAGGGTGCGTCTCAATACTTGAAAAATGTATCCTCCACTATGACCTCAAACCTCCTCCATGCCCCAGAAATCGATCTATGTGTTCCCCCCTCCCTCCAATGTTCCACGAGCGATGTGGCTTCGATCTCAGCTCCTCGCCTCCTCCCAGTTATGCAAGATATTTTGCCAAATGTGTGTGTATACAGTGTAGTACTGTATAATGGGTAAGGAGCTAGTCTTGTAACCTAAAGTTCGCAGGTTTGATTCCCAGGTAGGACACTGCCGTTGTAGCCTTCAGCAAGGTACTTCAAGGTAATTGCATCAGTATATATATATATACAGTGAGCACCATAATTCATTGGACAGTGACACATTTTTTTGTTATTTTGGTTCTGTACTCTAGCACTTTGAGTTTGAAAGGATACACTGTATTAGGTATAGGTATTTTCATGCATATCGGATGAACCGTTTAGAAATTATAGAACCTTATGTACAGTCCCCCCCATTTTCAAGCATCAAAAGATATTGGACAGTTTAACATAATGTAGAATAAAGTAATCATTTTAAATATTTGGTTGCATAATCTTTGCATGTAATGACTGCTTGAAGTCCGCGATGCATAGACATCACCAGACGCTGGGTATCTTCCCTGGTGATGCTCTGCCAGGCCTGTACTGCAGCCATCTTCAGTTCCTGCTTGTTTTGGGGACTTTCTGCCTTCAGTCTCCTCTTCAGCATGTAAAATGCATGTTCAATTGGATTCAGATCCGGTGATTGACTCGGCCAGTCAAGGATTTTCCACTTTTTGGCCATCAAAAACCCCTTCTTTGCTCTAGAGGCATTTGGTTTTATCTGAGCAGATAAAATATTTCTGTAGACTTCATTGAATTGAAACAGAATTCATTGTTCTACTTCTGTCTGCAGTCACATCATCGATGAAGACAAGTGAGCCCGTTCCACTGGCAGCCATACAGGCCCAAGCCATAACACCGCCTCCACCATGTTTCACGGATGAGGTGGTATGCTTTGGATCATGGGCATTTCCTTTTTTCTCCACACTTAACTCTTTCCCTCACTCTGGTGCATGTTAATGTTTGTCTCATCTGTCCACAAGACTTTGTTCCAGAACTCTTGGGGCTCTTTTAGGTGCTTCTTAGCAAACTGTAATCTTGCCTTTCTGTTCTTTAGGCTTATCAGTGGTTTGCATCTTGTAGTGTACACTCTGTAGTCCTGCTGGTGTAGTCTTCTACGTATGGTAGACTTTGACACATCTACACCTGCATCCAGGAGAGTATTTTTGATCTGTTGGGCTGTTGTCAGTGGTCTTCCTCGGTCTACCAGGTCTTTTGACATTATTGAGTTCACCAGTTGTTTTTTTCTTGTTAATTGCAATGTTCCTGATTAATTGGTTTTCATTTCTGAGCCTTATGGCGGCCAGCTTAATTTGCATCGACACTGCTGTCTTCCTCATGTTGTCACACCCCAACAACAGTCTCCAAAGGCAATTGCAAAGTCTAGAATCAAGACTAGACATCAACAGCTCTCTTCTGCATTCACTAACGACACAAACGAATACACCTGCCTAACGAAACACATCTGTGAAGCCAATTCAACAAATTCTTGTAGTACCTTGAAATGGGGGGACCATGTAGAAAAGGTGCTTTAATTTCTAAACGGTTCATCCGATATGGATGAAAATACCTAGAGCACTAGTGCTAGAGTACAGAACCAAAAATAACAAAAAATGTGTCACTGTCCAAAGAATTATGGTGCTCACTGTATATCCAGCTGTATAAACACTCTGGATATGAGCATCTGCTAAATGCCAGTAATTGCAGTCGGTTATTATTAAACATCACAATTTATACAGACAAATTTGGTTATTTAAGATGGGAAAGCAGGTTTTGCTTGTACACAGTGTTGCTTAAATGAGCATGACTTCAAACACGAATAAGCATGGCAGCTACCATTATTTCAGTATGTGAATATGCATTAATGAGTTTATTCATCCAACCGTTTCCAAAGGACATATTTATTACCAACAAATTTGATTTCAGTTCAGTAGGAAATAATTGTTTTTAAATGTGAACATGGAACATTGGGAAACAATAACTTGGGTAATATAAAGTGACATATCCTTTTCAATAATCAACAGGAATGTTTTGAATTATCTTATGTGAGATGCAATGTCGACTGTCACATTACAGTATATCAGGTGATTTTAGTGCTCTGTATCTTCAGACAATTACAGTAAATTGTTATGTTTGTATTCTATGAGATGTTTGCTTCGATCGAATTTTGCTGATTACATATGAATTAGTGTTGACGCAAACCACAATGTCAGGCTCATGGTTGTACAAGCTACTTTAGCCTCCATGCAACTGCTTGGACTTGCTATTTTTAATCTTTAAAATGGCTGTCCACGTGTAAGATCTCTGATGGGAAAGGGGAATATTCATTGGCTCTGCAAAATATAATGATTATGATAGGGACGTTTCATCAATAGTCAACACCAACTTTGATGACGGAGAAGAAGATAAGCCGTCCCAGTTGTCTTAACTCCTCCTCCTCGTTCTGTGCTTTCCTCCACCCCCCTCTTTCCCTCCTTTCCCGCACAAACATCTGGGTAGGAGATGAGTGGTAGTGGGGGAGTGGAGGAAAGGAGGTGAGGAGTGAAAAGTAATGGGATGCAGGCAAGGAGTGATTTTTGGAGTAAGTGATAAGTGTATAGGCCTGGGTTTTTGGCTGTGAGGGAGGGGAACTATTGGCTGTATTAGGTCAGCTCAGCAGAGCTACATCTTAGTTATTATTATTATTATGATGGTGCCTCGCCTGCCTATTACTAACTGGCACACTGCAACCATACCCACCCCACTCATACCTTGGTAAATTTGTTGTACGTGGAAGTGCATAATGTGTTTCCATCATTATAGGGGGTCACACCTTTTCCCTGGAATTCCACATGAGATAATGACATCATTAATATTCATTTCATGTATTGGTTATGCCAGTAAAGCTGCCTTTCTTCCAGATATTTAAATCTCTCTTTCATCAGGCAGTTTATCTTCACCGCCATTGACCTATGCTTGGTCATGCTGCTCATGTAATTCATCCACATGTATCAGGCTACGGGGTCTTAATTTTCACCTGCTCTGTCTCAAAATGGACCATAAAAACCACCTAAAAACTTCAATTCTCCCTCTCTCTGCTGGAGCATTCAAGACCAGTCTGTGCATAACTCATAGTGATATCTCGCTGAACAAGTGATTTTTCATCACTAAAAGTGAGTGATGCACAGGAAAGAAATACGAAGTAAAAAGTGAATGGTAGGCAGAAACCTGGATTTCATTCAAGGCTAGTGAGAATGTATGACACAGCTGAGGTTTAAAAAAAATCCTGTACCGTAAGAAATCTTTCAGGCATCCCTTTTCCACAGATCCGCTCATCAGTCAACTATATGGATGGTTCAATCTGATGATGATCTGCAGTCCATTACCCCATCCAGATGCTGTAAAGTCCAGTGGATCTGTGCAGAGCCTGCTTGTGACTGATACCTGTTGATGCGCTCCATATCACATAAAAAAGGTATTAGGGTGGTTTATGGTCCGCAGCGACTGTGCGTTCAAGATTTACCCCCATTCCTGGGTAGCCCCTCCCCTCGACTTTCCACCGGACCGCATACTGTGATGTCACGCTGTTTCTCAGTGGTTTCTCATTTAAAAAAACATGAAGGTAAAGTGGCCCGCTCTCAGGGCTGTGGGAAAACTAGCCTTGCGGTACAGCACAGTGCAGTGCCGTCACGTTATTTCGAGAGCCCCGTGTATCTGCACTCAGCGATGCCCTTCAGGAGGGGTGACCGACGGGGGCCTCGGAGTGAAGCCCTACCTGATGTGTGACGCGGCTCGCCGGTTTATGAGCGCAAGGACGAGACGGCGCGATCGATCGCGCGGCGCCAGGGGGACGGCTCCCCGCCCCAGACATTATCTCCCGCGTTCTAATCGGCGCTACAAGGCCCGGCAGCCGGCAGTCATTACACAGGCATTAAAAGTTCGGCTTCCTTCGGCAGTGCTGTAACCGAGCCAGGCAACCCCCCCCCCCCCCCCCTCACTCCTCACTCTTGACTGCAAGGAAAATCTGGGCTTTGAGATAGAGATCTAGCCTGGCAGTGCATTGCGGCTTGTTTTGTGTTGTGTGGCCTGGTCCGATGGGGATGCCTGACAGTGTGGGTGGAGTGGTGCCATGAACCTCTGGGCCGGACCCCGAAGCATCACTTATCCACCCTCAGAAAGATGAATAAAAGATTGCCTCTAAAATGACAACAACCCAGGGGGGTTGCTGTGTGACTCATCTTGATAAGGCACTGTTCTGGTGCAAGGATGGGGCTCCACAGTCTGACACTGAACCCGGATCTTTTCAGGGCCGATCTTTTCAGGCTGGTAGCCCCTAATGGTGACGCACACCTGGCTCTAGCCTCGCCAAGGTATGGTATCAGTAGGCTCAGGTGACAGCATCTTGTCCTGCAGCAGCGATCCCCGTTGGTGGACAAGACGCCTGCAAGTTTGCCTGTTGAGATGCACGTGACGTTTCTCCCACCAGGTCATGTTTGCGTGAGCCCAACTTGTTAACTGTGGTGTCATAAGAAGCAGCAACTGACATTGTGTGCTCTTCTCAAAACACCAGCTTTCTACTGAATTAATAACGGAGGTTAAGACATCGAGTGCTAATAAAATATGACTGAGGAGAAAAGCGGGGGGGTGGGGAGAGAAATTTAAAAAATGACTCAAGTATTCTTCTGCCAAAAGCACGCCATAACAAATACTGAAATAAACATGAATGCTCTGGGTTGTTGAACTGTGACTCACGCGGTTTAAATGAGGAAAAGAAGCGGGGAAATATTCCGTGCCATCTGCATCTTTACAATCCAAACATCCGCGAGGGGAAGGGAAGGGAACGGGATAATGGGCACGTTGGCTGTTTGGCTGACTGGCGGGAGCGGCTGCGCGATGGGGCCCCAGCGGTGACTGCGGCTTTGTCGCCGGATCGTCTCTGCGATCCGATTAATGCGATGAGCCGTCCGTGAGATTCCCTGAATGATTAGCTTTCGCTCGTCGGTCTGTGCTGTTGGCACCGTTACAGTGTCACCGCTGGGCATTCTAGGGAAGAATCGAAAGTGAGCAAGGCTACACGACTAGGGATGCTTTGGAGCGTTTGCTTGCTGGCCCTATGTCACCCTGATGTCACTGTTGCTTGGTTATACTCCGGTTGGTACCCAAACTGCCCACCCACTATAGGGGAACCCCTTTCTACTCACTCCCAGAGATACAGGGACAGCACACAATAAATATATTGCACCCAATTTAAAACTATTTGAGGTGTTCGAATGCTGCTATAGCTTTACTTTCGTCTGACCTCTTACAGAGGTACAAAACACCGTTGTTAAAGATACTGAAACAGGCAGATTTCCACCATGGGCTCTCGTAAAATTATGAGTGTGTATCAGTAGGGAGTACATCAACATAACATGCTTAATGCCTTGAATCATTACCAGTCAAGTTGGTTATTACCAACACATCTGGTTTAATTTTGCAGTAAAATATGATTACTTATTTCAGGCAAAAGTCCAAAAATAGGTGGATGTATCAAAAATAATCCTAACACCACATAAATTTGACAATAAGACCTGTTAGACCTATTCATGGTTCTTCCAATAGAAACGGTAAGATTTTTATAAAATGTTTACCATAACCTTACATATGGGTGACTGAAGTGAGCTCAATTCTGGGCCAACACTTAAAATAGTGTGGAATGGCATTTTATAGGCTGAGGACGCTCTGAAATCAGTGGAACAAGCTTCAGGTTTTGTCAACACCTTTGCAGTCAATATTTTAAAGAATTGTATGAATGCTCAGTATTGATCAGTGGCCTCTATGTATTGTAGTTTAAGTAAATCGAATGTAAGGTCAGTGTAGGAAATATGCTCCATCCATTTAAATCTGAATCTGAGACACTGAAAAGCTGAGATGAATAGTACAAATCTCACATGACTACTTTTCACAGCACTGAGAAGGCTGGTCTCAGTTTAATATAGAAAATATATACTTTTTTAGTTTGGTGCATTTTAAATATTGTTATGCCTCTTACCAGCATCGTGCTGCCTGTCAAATACCCCTATTAGCTTCACAGAGCACCAAGGGCATACTCCGAGTGAAAAGGGGTATTTCATACCTTCAACCTTGGAAATAATATATTATGCATCTAAAACAGATGTACCGTATGATGGCTGCAACAAACAGAATCAAGCATAACCTCAGAAAATGAAGTGTTATTTTGAGAAGTTCTCTTTGAAATTGAAAAAGTGAAAAATGTCTTTCATCACAACAAAGTAATGAGGAGAAATTAAATCAAGCTCAGGGTCAGGTGATCTTTGATAACATGGGGAATCTCAGGAAATCTAATGTATGAAGCCATTTGGAGTCTGTTATGTTGTAGTGGGTATTTTCTGATTTAAAAAAAAACAGATTTATATTTTGGAAATAAGATTATCTGGAGTTAAGCATTTTTATGACTCTTTGGCAGCTCCACAGGATGCATCAATGAGCGACACACAGGAAATGGGCAGAGCAAGTTCAGCGAGGAAACTCTTGCTGCAGCTGACCATTGGTTGGCTTCAGCAACCACATGTTCTCATACTCAACCAATCACATACACATTTTTTTTTAAATTTTTTATTTAACCATTATTTAACCAGGAAAACCCCATTGAGATTGAAATCTCTTTTCCAAGGGGGACCTGACATGAAACACAAAGTTGCCCAACAAGACTTACACCTAACAAAATGTACAAACATCAAATGTGGAATGAGACAGAGGTGTAACAATAATTAAAAGTAGAGAAGAGGTTAAAAGCAGGAGCATACTTTGGGTCACAGAGTCATGAATTGCATGCTTAAAGTCCAGAATTGAAATTAATTTGTCAAGTTTAAAATTCTTTTGCAGATTGTTCCAGCTGTAAGGTGCAAAATATCTGAAACCCATCTTACCGAATTCAGTAGAGGGACGAGGGACTTTAAAGAGTATCACGTCCCTAGGGCGGAGGTGCTAACTAGGTGAATTTCTAATTAGCAGACAACTGAGGTGGGTAGGGAATAGACCAATTATTGTTTTGTAGATTAATATGTACCAGTGGGTCAATCTGTGCAGATGTAACTAAGTTAACCCAGACCATTCATATAGGAGACAACGATGGGTTAAAAAATTTTCACCTGTAATGAAACGTAAAGCATTATGGTAAACCATATCCAAGGCATGTAATGCAGAAGAGGAAGCATGCATATAAAGTACATCTCCATAATCAAAACAGGTAAAAAAAAAGTAGCTGTGATGAGTCTCCTCTTTACTTTGTAACTAAAACAAGATTTGTTCTCAGTTTCTTAATTAATTTATCGATATGCAATTTAAAACTATGCTTATCAAGCCAGATTCCAAGGTATTTATAGCAAGACACTTTCAAAACACCTGCCAGCAACAGTGATGATTTTCAATTCATCCAAGGATCAGGAATGAGTCCTTGAAATCGCTAGACATTTGGTTTTGTCTGCATTAAGAACCAGCTGCAGATCCAAAAGTGCAGACTGAATATAATTAAAAGCATTCTGAAGTATTTGGAAAGCTTGAGCAAGGGTGGGGGCACAGCAATAAAGAATCGTATCATCAGCATATAAATTGATATTACAATCAATGTTGGTTAAAACATGCGAAAGGTTATTGATATAAATACAAAATAATACAGGACCCAGGATAGAGCCTTGAGGGACTCCTTTAGTCACTTCCAGAATGGAGGACTTATGGCCATCCACAAATACACATTGGGTTCTATTGGAAAGATAATTTGAAAACCAATTAACTGCATTAGACCCAAAACCAAAGTCATTTAATCTACCAATTAAGATGGAGTGGTCAACTGTATCGAAAGCCTTAGAAAGGTCAAGAAAAAGGGAAGCACAGTATTGTTTATTGTCAAGGGCTTGGACTATGTCATTGATTACTATGGAGGCTGCAGTGATTGTACTATGACCAGACCTGAAACCAGATTGCATATTACTAAGTATATTAGTATATATACATATCACTGCATGTTCTCATACTCAACCTACCACATGCTCACATCAGAAATGGAGCACCTTTTTAAACCGACAGTTAGACCTCTCAGGTGCTGCTCATCGCTTGTGTTGCTAATTGACCCACCCTTGCCGCAGCTCACAGGATTGCGCTCACCCTCAACCACCCCAGCTTCGACCTGTAGTTTGTGTCTGCTTGTAGGTACTGGGGGATTTGTTTAGTAGGGAATATATATTACAATCCCTGTTTGATAAAGTAGATCCATTCAGTGGCAAACCGAAATAATTACTACTGCATATACATTCATATATAAAATGTACATACATGTATGTATGTGAGAGTCCTGACTGAAATTGTGTGTTAGTGTCACCCAGGGAAAGAGCACTGAAGATGTTTCAACCCACACAAGCAACCTCGTTTGTTCAAATGGGTGGTTGCCCTGGTAAGATGCACATGTAGAATCTTCCTCAGAAAAATCAGCTAGTCTTGTAGACTACTGTACAAAAAGAAGCGACAACAGAGAGTGCTTGTCCACTTGTCAAAGTGGGGAGAAAAATGGGGAAAAGAATGTAAAGAGATCTGATTAAAATAGCGAGCATATGATCAGTAAAACAAGTGCTAAAATCCACTTCTAGTTGATACATTTTTTTTTTTTTTTACAAAGTCATCATCTATTGTAATAGCCATACTCATTTAGTGATGAAACACTTCAAGATAGGATGAATTGGAGTAAAAATTAAAGTTAAAAAAGTAGCAAGTGGCACAACTTTTTTGGGGATAAAATTAAGCTGATGAATTCTCCTTGAAGGTGACCCGTGAAATGCAGCTGCTTTCATAGTTTTACCGTGAATCTCTTGTAGATATGCAATGTTGCTGTCATCGGAAGCAGGAAAGAACATTGCCTCTACTCATCTGCCGAAGCAGAGCTTATGCATAGAAAATAACTGCTGTCATGCCAAGGGATAATGCAGTTGAAAAAAAGAGATGGCGATTCACCATCTCATTATGCAGGGACTGAAATTTTTCATGTTTCTATTGTCAGTCCAATGAACTTATCACACTGTATCCTCAAAGGTAAGAAGATGTACAAAACGTTATTACGCCAGATTTTATGCCTTTCCATTCTGTTCTCAGCCTGTCAGTTCATTTGGCTTTATGCCCAGTGAGGTAAAATAAAGTACACAACTAATCTGAAGTAGCATTATTGTAGCTGACACTGCAATCATGTTCTGAAACTTCTTAATTAAATGCTCTGACAAGGTAATCCCTCCAGCTGTGCAGTTGAGGAGACATATTCCATGGCAGGAAGACAAATCAACAGCATGGCAGTGCTGGGCTGTGACGTCACGAATGCAATAATGTGAGATTTGTCGTGAGGCAAACCAGGGGACTACAGATTGACATTCCCCCTGAAGCTTGCAAAAACCCCAGTGGTTACCAGAAGTATTGTAGTTTAGGAAGCATCTCGTATCGACAAGCAAATTTACCCATTGCCATCCATTCAAAACTATGAATTTACCATAGCCAAATTGTACTATTTTGGACAGTACTTTTAAATTAGAAAATCTCTTCTAATTTCTTATACTAATTACTTAGAATTACTTAGAGAACTTATAACTCTAGGGGCTATTTTTTCTGAGCCCCACAGAACTGGTAAGATTACTTTCCCATTCATCCCTTCACGTTTAGGTACCCAGTACACTTGTGCATCTGGTGCCAAAAGCTCCACAGTCAAACATGGTGGCCTCCATGAACTGGCTTTATGCACCAATGAGCAGCTCCCATAGGAACCGGTAAGCAGAAGCTGTCGCCAGTTCTTGTATATTTTGATGAGGTGAACACAGTTGAGCACAACCATGCCAGACCTAATACCTTCTGGAAGTTTGGTGTGGCTGCTAATTCTATTGAATCTTATAGAAAAAAAATATGCTTATATAAAAGCATGTACAGTAGCTGACAAAATTTAAAATAAAATAAAACTCACAAATGATAATGTACACAAAATAGAAATTCATATATTGTTTGAATCAATGTATGGCAAGCATTGTTGGGCTGAATGGCCATGTCGTTGTGTTATGTTTTATGTTGTTTTATGTTATGTTACGTTACATTCCATATACCAGTTCAGGATTAGACTCAGACAGCAGTGCTAGTATTAAGGTGCAGTACAGCAGTAGAGAATGCCCTGCCACATGTCAGTTTTCTGCTCCACCACAAAGGCAGTGTGTTCCTCACAAAACTCTTCCTGACAGCACAACATCTGTTAATGAAGAGTGTTCCTCAGCGTATGTTCCAGCAGTCTGTAAAAAGACAGACGGGTCAAGAATGTATAATAAGAAACAATACTGTCTATTTTGTGGGTTGGCTGTTGCAAAAATTAGGTAGGCATTTGGAGCGTGCTCATCATGAAGAAGCTGAAGTAGCATTCAAACCATCCTAAGGGCACTGAAGAATGGCGAGAATAATTTGAGTATCTGTGAAACAAAGGGAACTTTGCCCATAATGCCATAGTACTGAAAGAGGGAACAGGAAAACTTGTTACATATATACAGAGTTTTACCAGTTGGCTGACGTTCTTGACCATGACGTGTGCATCGCCAGTTCTACCGTCTAAATGAGAGTATCCTCCAACTTGCCAAACTTAGCAAAATCCTAATGGCACTTGAGAAAGGTCGTTTGGCAGAATTCTGAGGGAAGACTCTGGATGGATGATGTTAACATTGATAAATACAATTTCAGTGGGACCGAATCCTCACTTGTCTGAATATTTTACAACCTCCTAGGATGATGATTTAGCACTTTTTGATGCACTTTTTCTATTGACATACCAAAGTCACTTGGAATGGATTTCCTGGATCCATGTTTTCTTAACGTTGCCCCCCATTCATTTGGGATCTCACAAGCTGGAACAACAGTTGTTTGTCTCTGAAAACTATATAAACTCATGCGTTGGACTTTATATTTTTGATGACTCTGCTTCTTCTACCTCTTCCTGACCAGTCATTTTATTAAATTATAAAAAGGAGCTCCTGACTCTGTCCTTTGTTGTCTTTATCTTTACCTTTAAGACATTATTCCAATGGTTTTCTACAAAAGCTAGAAATATTTATTATAGGGACTTAAAAATTAGGACCTTAAATGGTTCTCATATTGAGAAATTAACTACATACAAATATCTTGAAATGTGGATTAATGACAAATTTACTTTTAAGGCTCATGTTCAGCCATTAAAAGTCGAAGTTAAGTTAAGCTTCTTTCATAGAATTAAAACCCTTTTCCCCATGTCATGTAGGTGGAGCGCTATGGAAGCAACCTGTCTTTCTCTACTGGATTATGGAGATGTCATCTGTAGTCATGCTTCTTTGTCTACTCTAAGACCATTAGATGCAGTCTATCATTCAGCATTGAGATTTGTAAGGGGGATTTATGTGACACATATACTACCCATCATTGCATTTTGTATACAAAGTGGGTTGGCCTTCTCTTTATGTGAGAAGGGAGCAGCATTGGCTTATGTTGATCTATAAGGCCATTTGCCATAAACTTCCATCCTGTCTTCACAGCCTTATTAATTGGAGTGTTGAACTCTATCAGACTTGTTCTCAGGAGTTGTTGCTGCAATTAATACAGAATTTGGGTAAAACTGCCTTTAGATACTTTGTTTTATACACTTGGATTACACTACAACAGTCACTATAAATATTTTAGTAGCTTTTGGTGTGATAAAAAAGGGTAATATCGTATTTATTGATTGTTTTAATTTTGCGTTCTGTAAACAGTATTTATTTATTGTGTTTTGTCTATAAGTTCTTGAAAAAGGGGGAACTGATCCTTCAATGTGTCTTTGAGTACTAAATAAAGGTTGAATGAATGAACGGCAGTAAATGCCCTAAACCGAAAAGTTCCCCAGAAGTGACTTTCCAGTCTGGTTGAAAATATTAATCAACTCTGAATCTTAATGTGAAATGATATTTGAGTTTACAAATTGTTACATAACGTGCCTGATTTTTTCATACCTGTAGGACCTTTAGAAAGATGGTCCTTATACTGCTTGTTCACAATGTGAAATTGGCAAGTGTGTGTGTCTGAGTGTGTGAGAGAGAGGGAGCGAGAGAGAAAGACAGTGCCCAGTGATTAAGTTATACACAGATGCATCAGAAGAATAACAGAAACACTCTTGTTCATATTAACTGGTAAATGACTGCATGCTGGGTTTCTGGGTTGTTGGTATCTTTTGGTGCATTGAAAATGAGTGAGGGTACTTAGTATTTTCATTACCCTTACTGTCATGGCCAGTGGAGGATTGGAGTGACCAAAAAGAAATAACCAGAAAACACCTGGATTACTTTCCCAAGCGGACCAGCAGAAAGGGTTAGGTTCAGGTGTTCACTGTAGCAGTAATATCTGGGAATACTGTACTGATAAGGGTCTCCCTATGGGAAAGTTTGGAAAACAATGTGGAGAACTTCGCCAGCTGCATGCATTAATCTTCATTCATCATTAGAAAAACGATCTTGTCAAGTGCTTTGCTTGATGGATGTTACTGTAATTCATCAGGATTTGAGAGGTCGAAAAAAAGCACACCAAGCTCTTGCAGTAATGACATTTGCCTAATGTTACTTTGTCCAGATGTTCCTTGTGTAATCACTCATGCAAGGACATGAGTGATATTATTGGAGTAATCTTGCACTGGGCTGATTCCTTAATATGTAATATATTACACAAGGAAGGAGGCAGTGGTCTGAATTGCTGCAACCAATCAGATCTTGGCACAGGAATAAACAAACCTGGCACATCATTTGTAATTTTGTCCAAGTCATATTGTACCTCATATATGCAGTCACTTGAAAAAGTATTGGGACAGTGATAATATTTATTTATTTGTTTATTTATTGTATGCTAGGTCTATCGTATTGGAATTGAAAGAAAACAATAAATGAATGAGGTTAAAGTGCAGAATGCAGTTTTGAGGGTATTTATATCAATTTAGGAATGATAGCCCTTTTATACATATCCCCCCATTTTAAGGGAGCAAAAGTAATAATAATTGGATACAAATAATTATAATCCTTGGCCCGTTGTATGTCTGAGAAAAACAAAGCATTGATTCTAGGTGTGGAATTAACATTTGGAGTCTGTTGCTGTTGTCTCTCAACATGAAGACCAAGGAAGTGTCGATGCCAGTGAAGCAGGCCATCATTAGGCTGAAAATAAGAATAAATCAGACATAGCCAAAACATTGGGTGTGTCAAAATAGGCTGATTAAAAGCCTGCAGCATAAAGATTGTTTTTTATTTAGAAGTAGAACATTTGTTTGCCTAATTAAATTGGGGATTTAAGTAGTAGTGTATTCCATAGCACCAAATATGCATATGTTTAGTTTATGTTTAGAGAGTTTAGGCTTTGTATGGAAATTGTATTGCCAGGTACAGATCAATGGGAATTATAAAGAACAGTAAATTTATTGGTACTTCTTCCAACATGTAAAAAATTCACAGAGCATAAGATCACATCTGGAAATACTGTACAGCACAGAATTCATATGATGATGATATCAAAATTGCACCATGAAGTTAAAGATCTGGTTATATTTCAGTTAATATGGCCAAAAAGACACAATAATTCATTTTGTTGATTGGAATGTCATTTGAGTTCAATGAACCACATTTCAATGACATTTCTTAGGCTAGAAATGAATCACATCTTGAGCTGCATATTTTCGCATATTTAGCCAGAGTTATGTGCATTTTAGAGTTCTGTTTTCTTTCCAAAGAAAAACGGATACTCTGCTGTGGCATTTTGAAGTGAAACAATGCAACTATACACAGGAATGTTTGTGGTCTCTGGATTCCTGACTGCGGGACTGACCCCCCCCCGCCCTTGATGGTGATAATAGAGGTCTTCTTTGGGTCCTTTACAATTACTGAGCTCACCGATGCCTGCTTTCTTCTTAATGATGGTCCAAACAGTTGAATTTGGTTAGCCTTGGTAACCCTAAGGTTTGGCCTATGTCACTCACTATTTTTGTTATTATCTCCCAGCCTTATAATAGCTCCCTTGACTTTCATTGGCACCACTCTGGTCCTTGTGTTGTCAAATGCCAGTGACAGATCCCAAAGGCAATCAGAAGCCTAGAACAAAGACCATGTACTGAAGGCTCTCTTACTGAAATACTGAGATACAATGAACTGAAAATTGAATGCAGGCTGTCACAGTAAAGTATATGTGGTGAATTAGTGCATGTATGTTCAGACAACGCGCACACCGTGATTCTGGAATTACAGAATTACAATTACATGCGACATTTGGCACCTTGCCTTCGGGCAAGTTTTCTTCTTAATCCCGACTTGGATTGGGAACATGTTTTAAAAATGGCCCTGATAGCCATGCTCACAGTTCACAATGCTGATATGGTCTGCTATGCCTCTGTGAAAATTGTGTGCAGTTTATCATTATCGAATGCTATGCTCTGCTCAGTTTTATGGTAATCTCTATTTATATGATTACTCAGCCCCATAATATTAAGATAGTAACTTTCATAAACAGCTGATTTTTACTCGGTACACTTTTCTCACAAAGAACCACAAAATTGGGTTATGCTAATTTCCAGCGATCACATGGCATACTCAGACTGGGTCTAGTAGTCAACGCTTCAGCAAGAGGCATACTGCACTGTGTTAAATAGACAAATAATTATGTACGTAAATGAGTCCAGAAAATATAAATGAAATATTCTTTCATGGATGGTTCTGGAATTGGCACAAACACTGTCAGTGTGAGTGCTTTCTTACCTCCTGGGCCATCAGATGGAGGTGAAAGAATTGACAGAAGTGGCACACATTTCTGCTGAGCTGAGATACTGTTGCACATTGAGCATTCTTTTAAATGGCAATTATAATATAGATGAAGCTGCACTCTTGTAATCTAAATCCAACAAAAGGACTTAAATAGGAATGCACAATATTTACAGTTCTTTTTCTGTCATGGAAGTGCGTGCATCTCCTTGCTTACAGCTTAAAGATTTAAAAAAAAAGCCTTTTCAAGGGTTACGAATGATTGTGTGACTGCCTGGGTGCTTCACTGCAGATACGTTTGAATGTGTTCTTGAGTTAAGCTAGGTAATCAGGTCGCGGTGCCTTTGCTTCACCGCAACTGACCCAATTTAAATGCAGCTCTTTAAGGTTAGATAAGCTAATGGTTCCTGGGCCTTGTTTCACAAAGCAGGATTACTGAGTTAGCTATAAAATCCGGAACCCTCCCAAATCTGGAACATGGCTTGGTATTTGATCTGTTTGCTCTTTTTGCTCTGTCTCTTGCCTTGCTACTCTGAAAAGTGTCTTTGTGACAGTTCTATGTAAAAAGCGACATACAAATAAAATTGAATTGAATTAAAGTTAAAAGAGCTCCTTCGGGTTATCCAGCTAACTCTGCAATCCTGGGACCTGTTTCACAGGTGTGACACTTATACAGTCCAGGGTAATCTGATGCGTATCTTTTATCACGTGCATTAAGTTCGAGCTTCCGCCGTTTCACAAATGTGAATTACGATTTGATGAGTTGATTGAACCATATCTGCCCGCACCCACTCTTCTATAAAGGGGAGATGGATCTCATACCAAAAGCAAGATAACACAGATGACGCTACCCACTTAGCTACATTGCTAAATGCTCTTCTTACAATGATGGCTTGTTTATCGTCAAGAACCTCTCACAAACTGCGTTCATTTCTGCTGTTGTGTGTGTGTGATTTCACAGTGCAGTTTATAGGCTACGTCCATAGTATCCAGCTAACCTCCGCTTTCGTAGGTTTGGCTTTAAGATTCTGTTGCCCCAGTAACAAGTCTGGCTAAATTGTGAACTTGCCTCGAGAAACCGAAAATCCTCAATTTAACAAATATGTCAACAAATTAATCGGGTTAACTGAGTTAGCCACATATGTGAAACAGAGCCCAAGTTTGTGAAATTCTCTCCTGTTGGATTTTATTTTATTTTTTTTATTTGTAGAAAACATTGATCAGACCTTACTCCAGTCACATGATATTCACCCTTGAAGAGCAAAAGGGCTTGTATGCTTTTTGTTTTCTACCAATTCAGACCCAAAATTCCAGGTGAGATGAGTGAATTGAATAAACTCAGTGGCGAAAGACTCCAGAAGCCTGCACATTCTGCAGCTATCCGAGGGCATGATTCAATATCACCGCTCTGAATAAACAAGGCCAATAACAAGCGGCTTGCTTCATATGCTTTCGGATCATTTTGATTGCGGATGCTTCCTCTCATCTCTCACAAGCCAAATGTATCCACTCCTGTTTCACAAAGGATGTTATTTTTAGTCAAAAAGAGATATAACCGTACGGGTACAGGGTGAAGGTTCTGGTTCTCAAATGATTGCTTCCTGGGGAAACTGAAGTAGTGGCAGTAGGTTTTTTTTTTTCTTTTTCAGTTGAACCTATGATCTAAAAGAGAAACATATAATTTCCTTTATTGATTTATACTGCTAGTTTCCCTTATTTTATACACAAGTGCTCGTTGTTAATTTAACTCCAAATGAGTTTTTATTATATAGCCCTAGATGGATCAAATTACTCTGTTAGAGTAAAATTTATTCTGTCAATTTTGACTGAACACTGAACATATTGCTGCGTACATATTTGCAGATTTGGAACAGCAACCAGTTTTTAAACCCAAAACCTCCACCAACGGCGAACAGGCGCAGCCAGCCAGGGTGTCTCTTCTCTCGGGGGGGGGGGGGACCAGCTGGTCCGCACTGCTGTTTCGCCGGAGGACTGCGCAGATGACGCAGGCGCCAGCTCCCAAATCCCGGAGAGCCGAAGGCTCTGTTTTATTTTGGTTTGCTCTTTAAAACGGATGGAAAATATTCCCCTATATGCTTCCTGCTATGTACATTTCAGAGGCTAAGTTTTTGGCTAATTGGGTTTGCGTTGTTGCCAATCACAACACGGTTTATGTATGCAGTTTTACTTATCCATTTACATACTGTACCACCCCATGATTCACTAGCTTGTAGCCTCAATAACCTGAATCAGACTTTTAATGCATTTATCAGTCTCTTACATCACAAAAATTCTGGCCCAACCCCAATAAATGTACTTCAGCTCATTGGTGTCTGAGGATTTGATTTAATTTTTTTATTCATTTAAAATGCACAGCTCATCGTAGCTCTATTTTGTCCTTGGAAATGCTGTGATATACAAACCTGGAAGCAGACTTGATTAGCAGGGTCTGGTCCTAATTACCTTCTTAATTTGGAGCAGTGAGGGTGGCTTTCTGAAAGTTGGCTTGACGCAGCCATTGGTTGCTAAAGTGAACTAGAGCATTTCTGTGATTCTTTTGATGCATCAGTCTCTCTCTCTTTCTCAAATGGATGGTGGCATTATAGAATGCATTGTTCAGTTGCACATACAATTTATGACATATATTACACTGTAGTGAAAGACATTTTTGGTCTTTCTTTATAGCTGTGCAGAATGCACACTTTGACTAGATAATTGCCTTCAGATCATTAAAAACACGTTCAGGCTCACTTGAGTAAGTTAACTTCTGAAAGGTTAATTCTACCAATGAAATGGATACATCTAAACCCTGGCCTCTTCTGTCCTCATTTACCAAGTACAGCAGAAATCAGGTGTAGCATTTTAGGACCTGTTTCAATTAAAATAAAATAAAAAACTGGAGACGAATCTGCAACCATATCACAATTAAACTACCCCTGGATTCTAAATACCACAAGGCCATTTGTGGAGTGTAATCATTTTAATGCACTTACGAAGTCAGAAAAATAACATTGGCTGCATAATTTCTGAACAAGTTCAGCCATTATTTTCCACAAAGTCACATTATGCATCACTGGAATTGCCATCTACTCAAAATTATACACCTCTAGGTCCATTCAGAAATGGACATGCATCAATGGAGATAATTGTGGAGTAATTTGTCTCCAAGATATATATACATATATTTGCAGTCAGCATAAATGTGGCAACAATCTAACCTAAAGACATTAAAAAAATTTTTTTAAAAACAAAACATTTTTTAAGTAAGAAGATAAGAATGGCAACGAATCAACCATATTCATGTAAGGGCAGTCTTATTTTCATTGTGGAAAAAGGGATATTTCCATGATATTAGCCTGTATGGTTAAATCTGGCACATGTACATGGTGCATCTAAGTTCTCATGTTGTATTCATGTGCACTGTCCATTTCTTAAATAAATAAACCTTATATTACAGAGATATTGCAAGACAAGCAGAATTAGTCCTGGGGCTGCACTTAAACTTAATCTTAAAATTATTTCCCAAGTTGTGCTTATGCTTAATTTATAAAAATAACTGAGACAAAATAAAGTTGCTTACAAGGATATATATGGATATGGATCATGGATATCTAAGATGCAGATATGTCACTTTAAACATTGGTTTAAAGTGACATATCTGCATCTTATATATCCATGATGTGTAAATCTCAATTAAGTTCACTTTAAACTGCATTGAATATGTTTTACAATTACATTGCTTTCCATTTCTTCATTTCTTGCACTGGTAATGCCTAAAATTGATTACCAATTAAATGTTATTGTTAAAGTGTGAACACAGCCCAAACATGCAGTAACTCCATATAACCAGCAGGAAATTAACTTGTGTCAAGTATGAGGATTTTATTAATTATGGCTTTGTTTTGATTTGATGCAAAAGCCACCATTTAAGATTAAATTAGCTCATTTTCTAAATATTTGAAAAATCTGTTATCTGTTTGTATTTGCAGGTGCAGGTGACAGCTGTTAGGAGCCTGATGAATAATAAAAAAGAAAAAAGAGAGAACATTTGGAAGTCCTGAAAATAATTCGAACAAGGCCGCTCAACATCTTCAGAGGTGACATTTCTTGTACACCTGCTACAAACAATGTTGCGTTTTAAATTTGGTTTGGTATTTACATGCTGCAACCTTAAAAACTTCATCCTTATTATTGTTGAGAATAAATCCTGAGCCTGGTAGACAACAGGTGTAGGAAGTAGGTTGAGACTCTTCTTTGTGTAACACCAGTTGGAATAATGGATCACTGAAATTTAATGGCAATTCTGTGTCTTACATAAGACCTACATTTTCCAAATGGATATTCACTCTTAACACGATTATCATGAGACTTGTATATTTGGTTGAAGAGAACTTTTTAATTAATTAACTGAGTAAAATGTGTTTCCCTTCCGATGTTTGTGATGTCTGATGAATTTGAAGCATAATAAAAGTTTCTATGCTTAAAAACATGCCCGATGGAAGCCAAAAAATTTGCATATGGGTGAGGTTTTTTACCAGACACAGCTCAAACACCGAACAGTTTGACAGAATGTGATGAAACTTGGTCTATTTATTGACAGCTCTTGTGGACAAGCCAAAGAATTGGCCCAATTCAACCACAGGGTGTCACTATAGGGCTAGACTACTTTTAAAATTCACTAAAAATCTCAGTATATATTTGGACATTTGAAACTTGTTGGAGTGACTGCTGACCTGAATGTGAATACAATTTTATATGTTTGAGTTGCCGGCATCTTGAATTGGAAGTCATCTTGGAGTTTGTTTGTTCATGTGCTACTTGTCCCACTTTCACCTGCTTGATTGAAATGAAACTGGACATTGTGATACAAGACGACGTCCAACCACCACTGGCATAATTTGGTGCCATATGGTGGCGTACGAGCAGTCTATTAAATTTCTAAGAATTTCCAGCATAAAGAAGGTTGCTATGCTTAACAACGTGCCGGCAGTAAGCCAATGAATTTGAATGTGGGCGTGGCCTTTTAGAAAAAAAAAGCTATTAAATCCCAGTTTGATAAAACATTATGAAACTTTGTGTGTCCATTGTTACATCAATTCTCAGGGCAGCCCTGAGGAATTAGCCCAATTAAACCACCAGGTGGCACTATGGAGCTCAACAAATGTTACAAATTGAAATTTGCTCAGCTTATTCCACCTCATGAGGAATATGCTTTTGTATCTTTTTTTGCATTTGCATATGTATCTAAAAACAGCCCAGATAAAATATGTGTAGCTGTCTGGGAAGGAGACTGTAACAGTGGGCCATTTGCCCTGCACACTCTCATTTTCCTTCTGTGCAGATGTACCTGTTTGCCCCATGGTGGCTCCCCAGCCACTAGAGTGGGGGGCAGCAGCGCAGCACGGAATGATGGGTGTGATGGATAGCAAATCCTTAACGGCCAATTAGAGGGAGGTTTGTTACGATGGGTTGTCTGTCAGATAAGAGACTGTAGTCTGTGGCTCCTGCAAAGTAAATGAAATATTAATTGCTCACCCTGGGCAGTACTGTCAAGAACTGAGGGAAACCTTGATAAGGTAATTGCATGCATGGGAATAGATGACAAAGAAAGAAAGTGTGGCAAGACTGGGAAATTAGCGAGATTGCAATGCTGAATGAAAAACAGTAGTAGATTGATTGATTGAAAAAACGGCGTGTGACTGCGCCAAAGCTTTCCAAACAGCAAGGTGTTGGCGGTTAATTTGCTGGACAGGGAGAGAGTCTGAGCACCTTTTGTGCCATTTCATAAAATGGAGCTCTGGCACTAAATCATGTGACAGGGCCACCCAATTCAGCACATTCATTTTGCTGAAATCCATGAACTGGCATGAAATGAAGCCCTCAATAATAACGTTTGGGACAAAGATATTTCTTAATCTTGATTTTTTCTATACATAACAGTAATGGTGTAACATAGCTATAACAAAATAGAATTATCATTATTGTTGTTATTATTATTATTATTATTATATAAGGTGCTATATTATAATAATAATAATAATAATAATATAGCACCTTATAAGCAATACAGCACAAAGTGCTTTACAACCAGATAAAAAAGGAGAAACAAAAACAATAAGAAATAAAAAGTGGGAAAAAAAAAAAAACAATAATACAAATAATAATAAAATCACAGAAAATAAAACAAAAATGCATTACATTTAACATTTCGTCCTTAAAAGCAAGCCTATAAACATTATTCTTTAAAAGAGATTTAAGAGAATACCACAATCCAGCAGTACTACTGTTTAAGAAAAGGCTGCTCAAGAGTCTTGGAATCATGCTTCCTTTTCAACCTAGACTCTGGAACAGTCAGTGAGGCTTGCTTTGGAGACCTGAGCAACCTTTGAGATCTGTAAGGATTCTGTAAGCTCCCTAATGTACTCAGGTGTCAGACCATGTAATACCTGGTGATCAATAAAATCTTTAAATCAATTCTAAGCTGTATTGGCAACCAGTGCAGAGATGCTAAATTTGGAGTGATATGGGATCTCCATTTTGTCTTGATTTTTGATTTTTGTCTGAGTTTAGTAAAACTTGGAAGTTGCACCAACGTTTGACAATTCAGGCGAGTAAACATGACATCATAATAGTCTAATCGTGACAATATTAATGCATGAACAATATTTTCACCATTTCATTTGGCGGCTCATTTTTGGAAGAATGTAATGTTTGCTAACGTTATCTGTGTGGAAGGTGAAGTGGTGAAGTGGTTTCTCTAGGCTAGCAATTGTCTGCTGTCAGAAAGTCCTACTTGTCAAGCAGAGTACCAAATTGGGGCCCAATGTATTGGCTGTTGGTCTGTGGTAGAGGGTAACTTTACCCTAGTTCAACAATTTACACGTATTAAAAAAATACACATTTTGTTGAATTTAGCTATCGTAAACCATCAGGGGTATATCTACCTAACATCAGACTAGCTAATGAACATAGCAATCATAACTTCATTAGCTACTGAACTATCTGACTAAATGGAAGATGTTTTATCGCATTAACGGTAAGCTCTGCAACAACAAAAACGATTCCTTTTTGTTTTAAATGGACAGACATTTGAAGCAGACATTTTTTGTGTAGCTCATATTATGCCAGTCTGTCATCCTGTAATCCCCCTTGCTGAGGATTCCTAGCTAGAAAAGTTGATGCACGTTCACAATGAGGTGTGTGGAGAAGCGGGGGGTGGGGGTGTGTAGGCAGAACCAACGGGTGTTTGGTTTTCAAGATGTTTACAAAACATTGCAACCGATGAGTTGCCAACTGCAGCTTTAAATCGTTGCTGACAATTTCAAAAAAAGGTGTGTATCATACCCCTGACCTTATTATGCAGAATTATAGAGAATGGAAATAATGATGATCCATTCGTATATTTTATTTTATTTTCATATGACAATTTCAACTGAACTGTCAAGCTTTATACTGCTGCTATAAGTCATACTAGGGACTAGTACTAGGGACATCTGGTAGTACAAGAATATCATATTGAACAGATCATGAATCATTTTGAAGCACTTGAGCACCTGCTGTTTCGGATGTGTAAAAAAAGAACAGTCAATATATCACTGTGTGACATATAAAAAATGTTCATATCAATGTTTGCTTAAAGAAGCCCCACTGTCAGCCTTTGTAATTTTCTAATGCAAATTGCATTGCATTAGTTGATACATTTGTGCACCAGCAGATGTCATTATTACAAGTGTTTCAAAACGGTTTCATTTTTCATTACTAATTGTCTGAATTGACTGAAAAAACCTTCCGTCAATGATGTCAATCAGGCCCTAATAGTCTCCTGCTTCTCATTGGTTGTAATGACTTGTGTGTCGTTTGTCACTTGTGCATGGGAACAGCTGAAATCAGCTCTTATTCAATATTGCTATTGAGTTCACGCTCAACCTCCATTAACGGCCTATAAATCTATTGCAATGTAGAAAGAGTACCATGATTGACAGCCAAAAAATCAAAAAGGGGAATTAATTCACCTCCCGCCTGCCAGCTACTGAGTATCACAGTGTTGTGTTAAATGAAAGCTGTGTTGTGTGTCACCAGAGAAAATGGATTTACGGATAATTACAAAAAAACAAATATTGAACGCTGCTTGTGCTGAATTGAGCCGTTTCCTTGTCTTTGTGCGGGGTTCCACAGGCTCCTTAAAGGGTAGCCCCATACTCCGCGTTCTCCAGTTCTGAAAAACAGCCTCATAATAATGTCTGTGGTCGGCGTAATGATGTAGAGAGTGCGTTTTGGTCGAGGCTGTAGACCAGGGTGCTGAAAAACAGCTGTTCCCAGTGATCTGATTCGAAGCTTCGCTTTATTTCATTGCAATAACCAAGCGATGGGAAGAAGATGAAGACGCAGCTGACCTCCAGTGTTGCAAGTGTGTAGTTTCTTGTGACTGTTTTTGTTTTGTGGTTTTCGCTTTCCTTTTCTTTTTAATGTACAAAGGATCGATCCCCGGTATTTTCACAGGGCTGAATAGCGGTCGCTCACTGTGATGTTGCTCTGCGCATCCATGTAAATACACCATTCATTGCGCAGCAGTAGTTCAGGCCTGGCATCACAATAGCAATCTGGGTTCCATCAGAAATTCGCACGCATACAAAAAGTAAAATAAATTTGATAAAAAAGAATAATTTAAAGTGTGTGTGCGCGCGTACGTATACAACATCGTAATGTTATTTGATATTTATGAGATTGGTTTCTTCATCGCTGTTGTATTGACAGACACATTGATCAGAATGGAGCCCCAGTGACAGATGCATGCTGGGAAGAACCAGCAGCCTATCAATTACTTGTCACCGGGCAAATTATTTGCTGGATCACTCTTTGGGCTCAGCTGTACATCTGCCTCCTCCGCCTCCTCCATCTCCTCCATCTGACGTGAATGCAAAAAATACAGCCTAATGTACATGCTATACGAGGCAAAACAGGAAGCATCATTTGCATATTGGCAAAATGTGATACTAGAGCTGGTGTCTCCAGCATTTCTGCCTTATTGAAGCAGCCCTCCAGTCTCGATGACCTGGGAGTAAAGGAATAAATGAAAGTAGGGTAAAAAAAGAGAGATGAGTCTGTTTGATCTCTTATCAACATGCCAGAAACGCGTTCCCCCCATTTCTGCCCAATGCAATATGTATGAGGTAATTAGCAAAGATTTAATGACGTCCCCATAAATTATTAATAAAATTCAGCGTGCGCTGGGAATCTGTCTTAAATTTGTTATATTTCTTTCTTGGTTTTTTCCTTTTTTTACCCTTCTGTTTTGCAAGGATCTGTGTGCTTTGCATAGGGCATTGCTGCCATCTGGTGGACACAGGTGAGTAATACAAAAATGGAAGTTTGTGCAGACAACCAATGTGTGGTCTCCCCATACTGTATAACAGAGGTTCACAACCTCGATCCTGAGGACCTCTCGTACATGCTGGTTTTTGTTCCAACCACAGTTGCAATCCCAGAATTTTTTTAACATACATTTGGAAGATCATTAAGAAGAAAGGGAGCATTTGAGTGAGCACAGTAATCATAAAGGGCCTGGTAGGCTAGGGAAGACCTCTACAGTTGATGACCAAATAATTCTCATCGTAATAATGAAAAAAAAAAAACCCAAACACTTGTCCTATTCATTCTGCTGCTACAATCAGCAGTTGCATCATCAATGAAGACAAGTCAGCCAGTAAATGTAGATGCCATACATACCAAAAGAGTAACACCCCTGCCACCATGTTTCACAGATGGGGGGGGAGGGGGTGCTTTGGATCTTGGGCAGTTCCTTTTGGTTTCTGCACTTAGCTCATGCCATCATTCTGATATAAGTGGTCTCATATGACTGCAAGACCTTTTTCCAGAACTCTGCAGGCTGTTTGAGGCACTTTGTGGCCATCTTGTTTTTGCGGCTAACTAGTGCTTAGCATCTTGCAGGGAGCGTCCTAGGACCCTGGGAACATAGGACCCTGGGAGAGCACATATGTAGAGCTGGGCAACATAGGACCCTGGGGGGCACATATGTAGAGCTGGGGAACATAGGACCCTGGGAGAGCACATATGTAGAGCTGGGGAAAAGGACCCCTGGGCACAGCACATATGGGAGGGGCTTGGAAACATGGCAGCCCTGCACAGCAGCCATATCTGTAAGTGGGTCTCATAGTGACTGCAAGACCTTTATCAGAATCGAGCTTGGGCAACATAGGACCACTGGGGGCAACATATGTTAGAGCTTGGGGAACTCCTTGGACCCTGGGAACATAGGACCCTGGGAGAGCACATATGTAGAGCTGGGCAACATAGGACCCTTTTTCATGTTCCCATTATGTGGCATATAAATCTGGGGAACGTAGGACCCTGGGAACATAGGAATGACCCCCATCTTGCAGTGTAGCCTCTGTAGTTCTGTTCGTCATGTCTTCTGCAGACAGTAGTCACTGACACATCCACACCTGCCTCCTGAAGAGTGTTTCTGATCTGTTAGTCAGGTGTTTCTTTATTATGGTAATATTTCTGTAGAGGTCTTCCTTGGCCTACCAGGCCCTTTGCGAGTTCTGAGCTCACCAGTTCTCTCTTTCTTCTTAAAGATGTCCCAAAAGGTTAATCTTGGTAAGCCTAAGGCTTGGCCTATGTCTCTGACTGTTTTTTTTGGCTGGACCGCAACGGCGGGGCCAGCCCTACAAATGTGAATGTCTGTGACTGAGTGACTGAGTGATGAAGTTACACCATTGGTTGGCCGGATGAAGTGTGTTAGGTCCAGCCATATACTAGGTTTTGACCTGGTCTTGTTTTCATATTTTTCAGATTCATAATGGCTTCCTTGATGTTCATTAGCACAACTCTGGTCCTTACGCTGACAAAGAATCTGCACTTTAACCACGTGCATTGTTTGCAAATCTGAAATTGTGGAGCACAGAGCCTAATCAAGAAAAAAGAGTCTTTGTCCCAAACATTATGGAGCTCAGCGTATATATATATAGTTTCTGAGATTAATAGATAATAGGCTGGTTTGTCATAAGTGACGGGTCAAAAAAATAGTCGTTAATTGTCTGTATGTTTAGGGGCTGCTGGATGGCTCATTTGGTTAAGGCAACATGATGTGGGGCATGGCCTCATGCAACATGCTGTGAATCCAGACCATGCCAGTGCTGACTGTGGCCGGTAGCTCCACAGGGCAACAGACAAATGCCGAATGTGTCACCCAACTTCAACTTCCACTCAGTTAACATTAGCAAACATTACATTCTACCAAAAACTAGCCGCCAAATGATTAGGAGACCGGGTTCGTCGCTATCTACCAAACCTCACTGCATCTATGGTGTGCATGTTAAAGCTGCATGTGAAAGGTCCTCCTCCTACTCCGCTCTACGGGAGTTTGGCTTTAGGCTGCTTTGTGAAAACAAGCGGCTGGTGACACCACGTGTTTCCGGGGGGAACTGTACAAAATGGCAGTGGGGTTTTTGCATGAACGTGGCTGCAGTTGCACAGGACTGGCATTACAAATTGGGGTGGGAATTTGACATGCACAGCCACATTGGCATCTTGACATGTGGCTTATGGTTACAGTACACACACATAAAACTGGACAGATGCACTCCATAGTCAATCGCCTACACACAGTGTTGTCACAAAATACAGAATCTCTTCCATTATAGACTAAGCTAGGAGAACTAAGATAAGAGGCTATAGTCCTAATTTGCATGCTATGACATGCTATGCATATTGTCAGTTGGAGTCAGATAATGTTATCAGTCAAAAAGATTAATTGAAGTTAAAAGGTAATTAATCATGTTCCTGTTCCTAAGTCACATAGGCAAGGTTGTGTGCCATCCTTCACTGTATGGCCAATTCCTCCATTTTGCCAATTTGTTGTAGTTGAGCAGAGCTGTACGATACCACATCACATAGAAAAAAAGAAGAAGACACATTTGTTTCGAGTAAAGAAATACTTTCTACATAGGTCTTTACCCACTTTACAGTATATAGAGTGATACAAAATCATTCTAGAGTAAGCCCTTCAATATTTTGTTGTTTGGATCTGCCATCATTACACAGCATGATATTGCTGGGCAAGCATTAACACATCAATAGAGGAGGACAGTTACGATGCATGATTTGCATGTATTCATTGTTTCTGGAAAATATTGCATTGGGACACCTCAGTCACCTCATTTTAAATTATCTTTATTGTGGGACGCACTTTCCCTGCATATGAAAGGTGTAGAATGCACTATTTATAATATATATATATATATATATATATATATATATATATATATAGTAGAAAGTGGATACACCATCATAACCACTAAAATGCCATAAGTATAGTGGCAGGTTATCACAAGCAGAATCATCTACCATATTTAGCTTCTTGTTCGTGTGCAGAAGGCTGCATTTCCTTTGGTCCTTTTGTCAGAATTACAGCCACTTCATCGTTCGCTTCAATTCCGCATCACTCTCAGGCACAAGACATCGGTCCAGCTGAGAGGGAAACGGTGTCTCGCTTTAAAAATTAACTTTGACGAGATGGACTTAAGGGACTTGTTTATTGCTGGTGAGCACACTACGCGCGTGTAAACATCCATTATCCCGGGAAAGCAACATCCGAACAGGGAGGAATGCTGAGCTTGCAGAAGAGGATATCGATGGCACGTTACGTTGACTTTTCCACCCCGCTACAAATTTATGCGACTGAAATTTCAGCATGACTGACTACGTTTCCCTTGTGGGTAACACGAGTCCCATTGTCCTTTAGCATTAGCAGTATTGAGCCTCAGTCCTTTCAGATCCCGCCATGCTGATGGGAGGAGCCAGAGATGCCATCCTGCCGTATGTAAATTACGATGGCTTTCACATCTACCCTTTTCCTTTCTCCTGTCGCACCCCACTAAGTACAATAGATACGTAAGTCTGATAGCTTCCCCCTAATGCGAATGCACATTGACATTTAAGCTTCTAATAAGACCTATTGGACATAACCATTCTGAGAGGGCCAATGGTAATTACAGCACTAGTGTGACATGATGCATACCACGCAGTCCCAATAAATAATTTATATTAGCTGTCTTCAAGGCCACACTTTCCATTACCACCGCAAATAAATCAATAAATAAATAAATAGCCTACCAGCATAATATGACAAAGGACATAATTTAGTAGTACTAATAATAAAATGTGGAATGGCAAACAGTTTGAAGGGGAACAAATTCAAATGTTTGTACTGAACAAAGACAGCAGATAGTTGAAATAGAAATGCACCCTGAGGAAATCCAACATAATATTCATTCATTAATATGTTTGTTTGTCAGATACTTTAATTTAAAAAAGGCTTATAGCTACGCAATTAAAGTAGCCAATCTGAAACAAGAATATATTGATGTGACTATATACTAAGTCACGACAACTGTCCTTATCCAACTGTAGTCACTAATACTGGCATACCAGCTTATAAAAGACACCGAACCTCCCTCCCTTTCAGACACTGATTACCACTGGTGCCCAAGGAGAGGGACCAAGGACTCGGATGGCCCTTCAACAATTACATTAGGCGGCACTGTATATATTTCACAGAAAAATCTTAAGTAAATTGTTCAATGAAATGTGTACTCATTTTTGTCAACGTAACAATACATCCATCCACCTATACGCGCTTATCCAAAAGGGGGGGGGGGGGGGCGAGTGGCAGGAATACAACCTGGACAGGCCGCCAAACTATCACAGGTAACAAAACATACGCTTAATAACTAAAAGGGGCAGAGCAGTTCAACTCATCTTTCCTCCACTGGACACACATGGGACACTGGGACGCACCCAGTTAGAGGTCAGCATCGGGCCTAAGCACAACCACTTTATGGTCCAACCCAAACCAGCCCCAAAAGTTCTAGTCAAATTATTCCCAAAGCCGACAGCCTGAACGCTAAAATATTATTTAAATATTAATCATTAATTATATTCTAAGCTGAATGTCATTTGGATTGTGGGAAGAAACTGGATCACCCTGAAGAAACCCACGTGGACACAGGGAGAACATGCAAACTCCATACAGAAGGGCCCTGGCCAAAATTCAAACCCTTGCACTTGTTAGCTTGTACTAAATGCATAACTGCCTTAATTGTACAGTATGGAGTAGGATAAAAAAGCACAAGACTGCCTCATTTCCATTGTTCAAACCTATGATATTTCAAAGTTGCACACACACACACACGTGTACACACACACATACAAACCACATACACACAAACCACACAGGCATATGCGTACATGCATACACACACACACACACACACACAGAGGCAGCACACACAGAAACACACAGGCACATGCACACACGTACAGACACACACACATACACAGGCAGCACACAGAAACACACAGGCACATGCACGCACACACACACAGAGGCAGCACATAGAAACACAGGCACATGCACGCACACACACACACACACACACACACACAGAGGCAGCACATAGAAACACACAGGCACATGTACGCACGCACGCACGCACACACACACACACACACACACACACGCACACACAGAGGCAGCACACAGAAACACACAGGCACACACACACACACACACACACACAGAGGCAGCACACAGAAACACACAGGCACATGTACGCACGCACGCATGCACGCATGCACGCACACATAGAGACAGCACACACAGAAACACACAAGCACACACACACACTGCACTATTGATGCATCCTTCCTGGAAATGCTGAGAGTTGAAGGCTTTTGTTTTCCTCTCCGGTCTCTTGCTGTTCCACAGTGTTTTCCATCAATCTCACCCCCAACACATCGTTACTTCTCTGTCAGAGGAAACATATTGAGAGAGCAAGGTGCACACAAAAATCATTGGGATTCGAAAGCATTTTTCATGGTTACCACAGAAATCTTCCGTTTCTATTTTCCAGTATACACCCACCTCCCCTTTAAACAGAATAATAAAACATTTATAAACAATCATTTAAGCTTGAGATTTTCAGTTCTGTACAACAGCAATGTCTATTCATTTCCAGCTAAATGACATTCAGTTCACATAATACATTTTTTTGTATGCAGTTATAGCAGTATGCATGGACTGTGACAAATGGTGTGCAGTTTCACCCCAACTTGTATTTCAAATAAAGTGCATTCGAAGAAAAGAGACGCTATCTAACGCCCTCATGTTTATGCATTTAGTCTGTCTTCCAAGATACTGATCAACTCGTCTCATCTCCACTGTCTCTCCTCCAAGATAACATTCTTGAATGAACGGGGTCAACAGAGCGAGACAAAGTGACATTTCGCTTTCAAATTTGTCTCTCTGAAGCTCTGTTTTGTTGCACGTTCTTCGCGGCAAACATGTCTTGGCACCGGTGACGCCCCATGGGATTGCTGGCTGTGGTTTGTATAAACTAATGACTCCATCAAGAGTACAACTTAGCGAGCGAGTGTCACAGGGCAAATGACAAAGCACTCACTACTGCCGCTCACATGCAATCTGTTACTGGCATTTGTCCTTTTCTACCCTACAATGGTTTGATGTCAGCTAATGTAACATACAAAAATGTAAATAACATCACACATATGCTAAGTTGCAGCTTAACAACAGTCCTTTGTGACCATAAAACTAACAATTTTACCCACCGTAACATAAACCCAGACTTTCTCGCAAACCAATGCCATCTACAACTGCCTGGCTTTCTGAGGGGAGGAAACCATTTTAGATACAACTTCATTTACAGAGTAGTTTGGCAGTCAACTCTGACGCTAAGTCGAAATGTCTTATTTACATAAACATGCTTTTTTTCGTATGAGTGCTCCAGTGTTTACTTTGGGTAGTCTCTCTGAATAGCCCGGGTATATATTTTTGTTATTTCCACTGCACCACTTACCTTTGGCGCTTGGGTGGGTGTCTCTTTTCCTAAACCAACCCTCCTTCATGCCCTTAACTCCTGTGTAGTTGTTGGATGTGTATGCATGAGTCCCTTTCACTCTTCTGCATTCAGCTTTAACAAGGCAAATGAAGAACATTTATGTAGATCATGGTAAATTTTCACATCTTTCTTTGGAGAAAGAAAAAAAAATCACAGGAAACATTAAGAGTGGTGGAGGAGGGTAACCTAGTTTTCTGTGTAGGCATCCCATATCTTAACCTCTTGCTATTAAGAATTTGTCCTCCATTTCTACATTTTTCACCAATTTCCTTTTGACAGGGTACTCCCCCCCTCCCTTTGTTGAGATTGGCTGGATGTTGCTCAACACTAGCTTAAGCTTCCAAGCCAAAAAACAAAAGAGAAAAAAACAAAGCCAACACCCGGGCTTGATTTAAAAAAAAAAAAAAATTAAAAAAAACGATGGCTTCTGTGTAAGCCATGCTAGACTGCAGCGCCACATGAAAGCAACTACAGTACGTTCATTGTATCCTGCGGTGGAAACAGCAATTAAACTGAACAGCGGAAGACAAGACCCCCTGCATTGCATGCATCACCGTGGAAACCAACAGGAGTCATAACCACATGGTCTCATGTTTTAAAAAGACAAAAAAAAAAAAAAACATGGTCAAAGTCACCAATATGTGTGGAAGACCCCAGTAGTGCTGACTTAACATCCCATGTAATGACTTCAGTTTAGCTTGGTCTTCTTTACTAATGCCAATGGATGTAATCAAACTGCATGTCTGTTTATTTGAATTGGTCAGCCACTTTATTAGTAGTCTCGCTGTCACACTTCCTATCTTAAACCTAAATTATGCGTGTTCTCACTCATTTGCATTCGCTCAATACCTCATTACCTGATTGGTTGTATACATTTTCGGTTGAACCTGCTTCTCTTTTGCACCACTATCATATTAATCTGTCATATTCAGCTAAACTTACATTATTTTACAGTAAATACATTCAGCAAATACATGTATGTAAACAAACATTTTAGCCACTGAAGCCAAAATAATCAATTAAAAAAATTCATGCCTTCAGATATCTATCAATCAGTGCTGTAATTACATACCAGGTAAAAACAGCTGCATCTGCTGCAATTTCATTATATTTTATCATTAAAACCGGCACATTTGATTATTAATTGAAATTCTAAATTTATGGTTAAATATTCTCAATGAGACTGATTAATGTAATTTTATGGGACTGATTACTGATTGCAATTATACCCACTAGAACTGCACTGCTCAGAAATGAAATACATTTTCCATGTTTTTTGGAATAATGAGTTAATAATGCCTAGGCAGTCAAGGAAAAAATAATAATACAATTACAAGACGATATACAGTCAGTTTTGTGAAAAAATAATTTCATGACATTTTACATGGTGTGTGATGGCCCTTCGTGAAATTTGTGCATCTTGCTTAACTGAATGAAACATCTTCTGAAACAACTGACAGACTGGCCAGCTTGCTAGCTAGCTTTTGAGCTAGCACCCAATATCATTGTTTTACTCAATGCCCATGTGTCTCTTGAATATTCCCATATATGTTCGCATACTAATATTATTTGGATCTCTGACAGATTACAATCTGCCTACAACTGGCCGACACTGCTCTCTATTGAGTAGCATTGCAACATGTTAATCTTATCAATCTCTCAAGCATCTTTGGATCGGAGGCAACCTTCCCTTTACCAGGACTTTAAAATTCAATTTATAGAGAACTGGAATGTGCGCAGATGTATGTGTGTGAGTATGCATATACTGGTTTTGGCTCAAACAAGTTTCTCATGCTTAATTTACTAAAATGCTGTGCAGCAGTCACCAACACTGGTAAATGTGGTTTTCACTTTATATACCAATACCACAGCATGTGGTTTTATGTATCCACAGTTCAGCCAGGGAGATTAAATTACATTTATTTATTTGCAACCCATAAAATGTCCACTACTACTACAAAATTCTACTGGCTAGCACACTCCCGAGCTATTGCTCTACCTAAGGACAGCTGTCCTGCTGTATGCTCCAGCTCACTCCTATAAACCCTGGGCACACAAGGATATTTTTACATGGATTGCAAGTTAGCTGCACTACATGCTGCACCTCACAGCCCCCCTTGAATTAACTTTATTATTATTATAATTTTTTTTTTTCAAGAATTGATTCTTTTCACGTGATTTCATTTTAGTGAGGCAACTGCAGGTCTCGCGCACTATGCACATATAGAACATTCTGTTTCCACCTCACATATAAATGAATGGATTTGTGTTCCTGTTGGCTAATTGGACCATTCATCACATTAAAAAGACGTAACTTTATGAATTTGTTTGAAAGCAAAAATTGTTTTTTTGGAACAATAATGTACATGCCACCTGGGTCTTCAGGCATCCTAATGGTCAGTCAAATGACTGTATAACATAAATATTTTATAACCATAGAATTGTATAGATATGACTGTTGAATTTGGACTCTGAATTGGTATTGAGTGAATATAAAAAATCTGAATGGTGATCTGTGGTGTGTGCTGCAGGTAACATGGTCAGCCATGTTTCTGAGAAGTAGTAGTTCCACATTTCTACTCCTGGATCCAATGGTCCAATGTCTTTTTTGGCTTCTTAAGCAATGCTGATTTTTAATACTTCATTTTTGCCTAACAGAGAGAAAACATTCCAAACAAATAAAGGGGTCCTTAATTGTTTAAAGAGGAGCTGATTATTATTATGTCTGTTGCTAAATTACTTCCATACATTACCCTGTCTTCTCTGCAACATCTAATCAATTAATGCAATTACTACCTTTTTTAGCCTGTTTTTCCATTTATTTTACAATGACAACATAATAAATGAAATTACATAAAGAACTGGCGTTCCAATACATCATGTGAAATACATTTATTTATTTTTCATGAATACTTTTGTTACCACGATAAAATGGTTGTCCTCAAATGTTATGTTCCAAAATGTTACACTACAACAGCACATTTGAGTGCGTGAAAGGGCCAGGGAATTTGCCCCCATTGTGCCCCGTTGGCTGCTGGAGGCAAGACAGCAGTTGGATTGTCATTATTTGATTCTGGACCGTGGGGGCAAATTGCAAATCGTTGCCCACGTCACAAATAACCGCTGCTTTACACGCCGCCATCTACGGTGCTGGATAAGTAAAACTACCGAGAGGCCGGCTGCAGGTCTATCCTAAGCAAAGCCCGCTAGCCATCTCGCGACTGAGATGCCAGCTATTGAGACTGGTGCCGAGACTGGTAACTTAGTGGATTTGCAATTGACTTGGCTGGTCACTACCATCCCTAGGCTGGTCACCAGTGCTGGCTTATCAGTCGCTAGATCGTTTCGCAGCATTAATTTGGTTAAACACAAGCTGCTGGCCTCTCAGTAGTCTTATTTTTGATATTCATCCGGTGCCATAACCATATATGAAGGGGATGTAGCTCAGTGGTAGAGCGCATGCTTTGCATGTATGAGGCCCCGGGTTCAATCCCCGGCATCTCCATGGTCAAATATTTATTTACCTGGTGACCAAGATGGTGGCGCGTGCACAACGCGAGGCTCAGCGTCTCCAGTTTTACTGCATTTCGTTGTCCCAGTACTTGTACTCTGTGCAATCACAATAAAATTTGAATCTAATCTAATATGCAGCACTGAAAATACACACATAAAAAACAGTTCTTAGACACAGTGTATACATAACTTAATTTCTATATTTCTTTTAACAAGAAGAGTCTTTGGTAGTTTCTCCCTGGGGTACACAGAGAGTGTGTACCCCAGTATCGGAATATCGTTCCATATCATTCCAGGTAAGGCCTATAAGGTCTGCATCCTATTGCTGTTAACCTGACAGGAGCCTCCATTTACTATTCCACTGCGGAGGTTAGCCCGGAGGCTGAAGATGCATTTCTCCAGGTCTGTCCATGCATCTCCCACATCCCGACTGCTGCCTGGGCCTGTTATTCCAATGTATGAATCTGCCCCTCGCTCGTCGATCGATCTCACACAGAGATTTAACAAAAGGAAAATAAAGGCGTGGGGGTCCTGTGACAGAACGAGAGCTGGTAGGCAGACTCCCTAAACGTGCTTTGGAATGCTGTACAACATATTCAGCAGCTGGTCCATTTCATAAGTCAGGATCATCAGTAATAATAATAATAATAATAATAATAATAATAATAATAATAATAATAACAATAATAATAATAATATGTCGTAGTAGTCATAGTATTATCATTAATGATACTTTTCATTGGTTACAGTAATAATAATAGTCATGATCATCATCATCAAGTAATAATAATTATCATCAATAATAATGATGATGATGTTCAATGACCAAAAGTGCATAGTGAGAAAGAAAAAAAAAAAATTCTAACGAAACAGGGGTGTGGTAGCAGAACTGATTGTGATGATTAGTTCTAATTGAAAGACACTGCCTAAAAAAAAAATTCTTTTTTTAGACCAGAAAAAATTGCATGCATATTCGACACGCAAAAATGGTTTTTAAAATGTATTAATTTATTTTATTTGAAAGGCTGAGCTTTCTAAAGAAAGATTATCTCAATCCACATCCCCACGAGTGTTCTTTCAGTCCCTAAAATTTTAATGCATTCATGAAAGTTTGAAAATAAATTTCATGCCTCCATTAAAGACAGGCCTGATCTCGTCTTTCCAAAATGACAACAGCAATGAAATACAGGTGCCTTCGTCTCACTGGGGTTATGATGTCCCCCAGGTATATCGCTATGTGAGGTAGAGCCAGCAAATAAGAAGTTAGAAAAAATGTTCCAGAGCTCCTGGGACATTTTATTCCAAGCATAGGCCCACAAGATTAACCAAACTAGTGCTCACCCCCAAAGACACAGCAGGCTGAAACTTTAAAACAGGCCTGGGGGAGGCAATTGGCAACGGCTGAGCTGGCTGGTGATCAGCTTCAGCTAAGCATGCATGCGTGTGAGACCATTGCTGTTTAAGGACTTGCACACAAAGGTGCCGTGGGAGTTTCAACAGGGCCCAAAAGAGCAGGATGGCAAACGCCCACAAGAAATGTAGAGAAATATTAATAGTAAGATTTAAATTAGAATTTTTAATGTTAATCTAAAAATTCAGCCATGCATTTGCCATTTGCGGCTGAATCGCGTCGCATCCGGTTGCTTTCCTGAACTCTGACCTTTCCATGACAATGTCCTTGACAACCATAGATGCCAGTTTCAATTTACTTTCAGTTAACTTCTGTTTATTGCATCCATGCATCCGACCTATCCATGACAATGTCCTCGACAACCATGGAGGTCAGTTCCAATTTACTTTCAGTTAACTTCTATTTATTACATCCATGCATTGTAGCTAGGTAGCTGAGGCGGCTCCCAAAAAGTAAATAAAATAACCAACCATTGCAATAATCTGATGTGCTACTATAGGGAGGCATTCCATTTTAAGTAACACTTGCACTAATTTTAGCAGAAACCCCATGAAAATAGTTGGTGCAAGTGTCACTTCATAACAAACATTGCACACTCCAACCGACTCACAGAACTGAGTGCTATGGGATTGCAAAGGCAATAAAGATTACATTACAGGCATTTAGCAGATGCTCTTATCCAGAGCGACTTACATGTATCCAATTGTACAGCTGGATATATACTGGAGCAATGCAGGTTAAGTACCTTGCTCAAGGGTACAACAGCAGTGTACTACTGGGGAATCAAACCTGCAATCTTTAGGATACAAGACCAACTTAACTTTGTCCATCCCCCCACCACCTCGCCCCGTGCCGCCTGCAATCCCGACATGCCTTGCGGAGGTGTGCCGCCACCTTATTCAAAATGAATGGAGGCGGTGTCACCATGTAGTGTGGCTTCACCGGGACAGTATGGAGAGCTCGTACACTTCAAAGATATCAATTATCAACTAAATCACCAAATTTATTGATAGGCAGAACAAACTGTTGAATCAAACTTTATAAAGATGCACAGCTCATCTGACAACATAATGGCTTCATAAATCACACATGCCTTCATGAGAAACACTTCATTAAAAGTGTGACTGCAAAAGAATGTTTCAGTTTACTTATTTATGGAACTATTCTGAATCAGGAATGCTCAGCTCAAAAGTAGCCTGTGTATCATTGCCTACCTAGTAGGCCCTGGCACCACCTTTATTCAGTTTGTAGCTGACGCTGTTGCCTGATGCATACGGAGGGATGAGGACCATTCTATGTGGCCGTTTCAGTCATGAACGTCTCTCATCAACGTTTATCTGACGATTAACCTGACAATTCCTCGTCACGCTCAGCACTGATTTCATGATTGTCCTCATTTTCAGACGCTTCCTCCTGTACTTCACTGTCCAGAGCAATGATTATTTTTAGAGCCTACTGTGCAGTCGTTCTTCGGTTCAAATTGCTACTTTTCTCAGTCTCTGATAGTGAGCAAATGTTCCTGCTGAGTGTAATCTTGGCCGGGCCCCCCATGCAGGGAACATTTTATATTGTTCTCCTCTTCCCTACTGAGTGCATGAGAACTTTTCCCACAGGAAATATAAGTTGTGTGGTTATGCTGGGGGTAGGGGCGGGGCGGGCCGGGCCGGGCCGGGGCGGGGCGGGGCGGGGGGGGGTGGCGGGGTTGAATGTGGGTAGCGAGTGATGCATTAGTAACTTTCTTTACAGTTTACTAATTTACTCGAATTACTCGATCATTGCAATAATTAAGACCAGCATAACATTTTCAAAAATGCTTTAAGTAAAAGATTTGATTTCTCTAACTTTTAAAAACTTAAATGACAGGAGGGTTAAAATACTGATGTTTTGCCTCAACAAGCAAATAAGAGGGGTGGACTAGGCAGTCATATTTCATCTTTAATGCAAAACAGTGCACCAAAAATCCAATTTTTGAAATGACTGATTTAGGGGAAAGCTGATGATTTACTGGTGGAAAATATGAAGCATCGCGTAGTTCTGGCAGGCCACGAGAGTCAAGCACTCCGGCTGAATCAGCCGATGGCTCAGCTGAGTGATGTTCGCCTATCACGGTACATTCACTTAACAGGGCGGTCTACTTAAACAGCGTCCCTTTACTCATTCGGTTGCTCCTCCTGCATGCAAGCTGCTGCACGTTGCTTTGTAAATCCCCTCCACCACCCCAGCTCCATCCCTATGTGTCAAGAATTTGCATTTCTCCATTCCTATGTGTTAAGAATTTGTATTGCTCCATCCCTATGTGTTAAGAAATTGCATTGCTCCATCCCTATGTGTTAAGAACTTGCTTTGCTGCTGGATCTGTTCTGTGTATACCCCTCTAGGGGGGTTTGGCTGCTGGCCTTATCCATGCGGGCTGCGTGGTTGGCGGGAGAGCTCCAGAACAGAGCCATACCGCCAAACATAACTGTATTGCCTTTATTGTCAATAAAGATCTACTTTGATGACAGTGGTCCTGACAGAACTGTTATTTTCTCTCGTACAGACCACAGGGGTCATAATCATGTCTGATACCTCTCCTCATAGCAAGACGCAGCAGTCCCAGTACTTATTAGGAGTGTCACAGGAGTGAACTGTCTGTGGAAGGAGGGTCCAGTCCTCAGATGATTTTCCGGTCAGATGAACACCGCTCCTCAGCATTCTCTCAGTAAGGGTCTGTGACTTGGGTGGGTTATCATGTGACAAGCAGGAGGGATATTCCATTTCAAACTTTATCTACCCAAGTGTGAACCTTTGGTCCTGGAATACCTTATGAAGAATCATCTTCAATACATTGAGGAGACCTTCCAGAAAAGCATGGATTACATCAGGTTGGAGTTACCGCTGCAGCATAATTCAGAGCAGAAATGCCGCTGTCTCTCAGCACACAAATATATGACCCTGTTCTCAGGATTTTCCAGAACAGTCAATAGTTTTCAGTTTGAAAAAGGTTAGAGAAGGAGCGCTACATGGACAAAGATAATGACCAAAAAGGTGCTCTTTGGAAAAAGGAGGAAATTATCAATGTATTAAAAAGGGTTTCGTTTGCCAGTCCAAATTATGAACAAATACAAGTGGCAAACAGGTAGGGATCCAAGGCACTCTTGATGGTAAAGGTCAAAGGTCTTGTATTTTTTCATAATTTGGACTGGCAATCTAAATCTTTTTGATACAGTTTTCAGTCTGTGTTGTCTCTTTGGCTGAGTTCTTCCTCGCTAATATTGGTGTATTGCCAGATAGCTAGCCATGACAAATCCTTCCGGATGTGAAGTCTATTTTCTGTCCAGCCAGAGAGTGAGTCAGTCAGCTTTCCTGATTACCTGACAGCATTACTTCAGTCTAAAGACATTTTCCATCCTTAATCAAAGGTTGGAACATTTTGTCATAATTGGAAATGTCTTCTTGGATGAAGTGATGCCCAATCGGTGCTGATAGGTAGATGTTCTCAGGTTTGGATGTGTACTTCTTGTCATTGTTTCCTAATTTGTCAGACTGTGTTTCACTCTTTTGGAAGCTAGTGAATTGACTGTGCTGTAGTTTCTCTCTGAAGTTGCAAATTAACATGCATAGGTTACTCTTCTAATTTTTCACCAAATCCTCTGTACTGTATTCTCAGCAGTCATAAATACAGTTGTCCATTGGACATTCAAAATCATCATCGATGCAGTGGTCTTCTATGAAGTCATGGATATCTTCTGAACCATCAATTTGAATGCTGCAGACACTTTTGTGACATGCAATAGTGAATATCAAGAGGTATGCAATATTTAACTTAGTCCCCCCAGAAATTAGACCACTAAAGCATGCATGACACTCAGTAGGTGATAATAAGACTTTTGGGGAACTTTTTGGCACAGTCATGCACATGCAAGCAATGAGGGATTCACACTGCGAGAGCACACGGATTAACACCTCAAGTTCTCATTTTACTTATTGTTAAGAGTGACAGCTTACTCCTTAAGGGGTATCATACAGCAGTACAGCACAGGATGCAGAGCTGTATTGCAGAAACAGTCACAGCTATAGGGGTGTCGTTAGCTGTACACAGAGTGCTGCTTTGCTTTCATAAAATGTTTACAACAAATGGAAACAATTAATTGACGACACAATATTATTTATTTTCAACATTACTATTTGTATTTAACAAATTCATAACATTATTCTTAAGCTAGATAATGTAGTCCTGGCATTTTTGAACAGAAAGCAGTAAACAATTTACTCCACCAGCTATGCTAGTTAGCAAGCAAATTAGCATCGTAAATGCTTACCTTCTAACTAACGCTCTGCGAAAAAATTTGCTATAATGTTCAGACAACTATATACTTCTACTCAAAATGTGCTTCCACATACAGTGCAATCAAACAGCTGGGTATTTTCTGTAGCAGATAACAGAAGCCAACTTAACCAATAGCTCAGCAGCAGAAGGCACCAAAGAATCTCACATATCACTCCATCAATTTTTAAATTTCAAGAGCTGTTCTCAATCTTGTGTGCCACTAATATTAACAGTCAATCCAAGATCCAAATGTATTTTTTCATTGATCTGTAACAAAAAAAAGAAAAGATGTTGGACATTGGAAAACCAACGGTGATTTATTATTAACTTGTCTAGTGGAGGTTCCCTTTAAGAGACGGGTACAAGTTTGTCTCTTCCCTGCAGTCCACCTACGCAGCCATAAGGAATGATTTGTATGCGCCGTCTCGAGCTAGCTATGAGGTGGGTTCATTTTTGTGTCATGTTTACATTTTTAAATCATATTAGTATGCACTTTGGCGTACACACAGTTTGCTAATCTGTGCATACTGTTTTATAAATTGAGGCCCCAGTCATTTTGTTTTAATTTTATTTAATTTCACCATGAACATATGGAACCTAAACAACCTTAATCAAACACAAGGGATTCTGGGAGAGGGAAAAAAAAAACTCTTAACCACTCCGCTCCGCAGCAGCAGGGCGCCTTGTATCCCCTCCCACCCGAGTAAAGGGATCACGGAGCTTCTCCACCCTAGCTCCCCAGTTGTGGTACGAACTCCGTCCCTCTTCGAACCTCTCCCTCACTACCCATCTTTTGCCGTGGTTTGAAGACACATCTCTTCAGACTACACCTGGACAAACTGCCACCACTCTGTATATCATTTCACTTTAAATCCCCCCTTTCATGACATGTTACATGTACCCCCATTCCAGCACGTTTGTTAATTTGTATTTGTCCTAATATTGTAGCTTGTTCTTCTCACTAGTTTGGCTTGGCATAGTTAGGTCAGAATAGTGTTCACTGTGTGAAGTGAATTGTGTTCTTGGCTAGAACTAGCTGTACGAAATGAGTATCGTACCTTATTGAACCTGTGTTTTGTAGTTGTCCATGACCGTGAAATGTACGTCACTTTGGATAAACGCATCTGCTAAAAAATGTAATGTAACGCAGCTGCAGATTTTTCTGCTTTGAAAAGTCTGCAATGAAATGCTGCAAGGACCATAACACTGAAATGTACTGTCTCTCTCCATTAAAGTTCACTGGTATGAAAAACATTATATAATTGTATAATTATACATGCACTATGTATTATTTTTCTTTTCCAGCCCACAGTTTAAGGGACACAGCACCCACAAACAGTATAGAAAATCAGTTATGTTGCAAAAATTAAAATAGCCAAATATAATGCGGCTGGATTTTTGCAGATAACAGTATAAACCATGTTTTGTGTGTGTGTGTGTATGTATGTGTGTGTATATATATATATATATATATATATATATATATATATATATATACTCAGTAGAGGCCAAAACGTTTAGAAAAACCTTAGGCAGAGGAGAATTCAGTTAGCTTATTTGCATTTATTGAATACTAAAAAACAGACAAACATTTTTTTTCTACCAACAATAACACAAAAACATTTTTACTTAAACATAATCTTAGATATGAATTTCCTCAAAATAGCTTCCTCTGGCTTTAATTACTATTAAACACATTATTGGAAGTATATCAAATCATTTTGCAAAGTGGGAGGTGGAGGGGTGGGAGGGAGGTGCAGTGGTAATGAAATTGACAGAAATCGTACCCACCTTATGTTTTTGCCACAGATAGCCTAACACCTTTAGCCAGTCGTGCAATTAAAATAAACTAAAGTTGCAAGAAAAATGGCAAAGCTCTGGCTTAGTTGTGCAGGGCCAAGTAAACCTTGTCGCAAGGCTATTCCCAGCAGGAAATTGCAAAGAAGTAATGTGAGCTGGAGAAGACCAAGGAAATCAGACTTTGGACCTCCACACAAGAAGGAGGTTCTAAGTCTTCATCCCTTTGTTGAGCAGTGCGGTTCACATGTACAGTAGTGCGTGGGTTTGTTTTATGACAAGTGTCATGGCCATCCCCTGAAACAGCAGAGACATAAATGATGCCACACAATGCAACTTCAATGTCACCTGGGCTGTCACTATTGGGGTGAAAGGTGGTGACCATTCTAGGGGCTCAAAGTTTGGGGGGGCCTGCAGGTAAAAAAATAATAATCAGTTTGTTTCATTAAAAAAAGGTGGGCACAGAGCAATATTCTTTCAGGGGGCCCAGGACTCCTAGCTATGCCCCTGAATGTCACCATAATATTTCATTAGACTTCCATGTAAATTCAGTCTGTGGATGACTGTCTTTGACATGGATAGAAGAGATAAAACTTAAGGGTTTAACATTCTGTGATTCTTAACTTATGGTACCTAGGAGATGCACTGCAAGCATCCTTCATCAATCCAAAGATTGGAAGATAGTAAAAGAAAGTTAAGCTTAATTTAACATGCAGGTAATCTTTCCTTTGTATGTGTTACATTAAACCCCATAAAAGACAAAAAAAAAACATCAATCCCAATAATAATTTGGTAGAAGCGAACAGAGGATTGGCAATTTCAAAATCTTGTGTTTAGTGTTTCCCCACATACAAGATTAATGGATTGTACTGTATAGCCCAGAAACTGAGTGTCCCAGCTGAGAAATCGGCTGAACTTGTAACCTTTAGAACTCACAGGTGAGAAGCGCTGTGCTCTCAAGTCTTCAGAAGAGAAAGTCTTCAGATGTTTCAAGACGTGTCTTTAGAAATCTCTCAGCAGTCCCTGAGTCTCAAAGAGGCAAGTCAAGCTTATGTTCTGCATGGCCTCTGATCTCTTCGTCATGACAAATGCACAATGGTTTTGACTCAGGGAATGTTTAAACCGACAAACAATAAATTATCATTTATTTTCATTTTAAAAATAATTGCTTTCAGTTTGTGTATTATTGTTATTGTTATTTATTTATTAATAAATTCTCAATGTAAATGAACTATGATGAATTACTAAATATTTGTCCTTCCCTTTGGGGCACAATTAAATAGAAAACCGTGTAATCTTTCTTCATAAACAAAGTTAAACAGGACTTTAACTGAGACTTATGGGGAAAAGGAAGGAAGAATAATAGCCTGCTATCTAAAGTATATTAAGTAAATATATTAATGGGTGACTGGAACTGAATAAGTAAATAAGTAATGAAACAAGAAATAACAATATACTGTGTTGTCATGATAGTGTCCTGTCAGACACTATGATGACAATTAAGTTATCTGTGGAATACTCTTGTTATTCAGACCTATTAGACTTCTTTCGAGAAAGTGCACATGCATACAATCTCAAAAGCAACAACTTATTAATTATTAATGAACCTTTTCCCGACAGGACCAGGGTCTATGAGGGCATCTGTGTAGAATTTCAGCACTCCCGATTTAATTTCTCATCCAAGTCCCTGAAATCAAGCACTTACTAGGAGCACTATTGTACTATGCTGTACCATACACACACACACACACACACACACATGTCACTGATAAATACTGTGGATTTCTTTTAAATTGCTTGGCCTAATGAAGGCTCCCTGTCATAGAGACAGAAGGGTGTTTTTATACGGCACTGCAGGTGCAGATCGCCTTCAGGAGGAAATTCTGTCCAGTTCCATCTCCATGGAAACAGGACCATAATAGCTCTTATCCAGCAGCAGATGGTGCTTGAGCTCTGTGAAATGCAAAGAGTTCCTTTGTTTTCTAGAAATTTCTTGTATGAAGTCCTTTTTTTTTCTCTAAGCAACAGTAGACAATTTCGTAAGGAATCTATAGCATCAAATTTGAAGATGACACCACAATCAATCAAAAAATAAATACATGTTTTGGGTTTTTATTTATTTATTTACTTTTATTTTTATTTTTTTTACAAATGTCAGCATCATAGGTGTAGATTTTGTGATTTTGGTGTGGATGGTTGGCGCATGTCAACACAAACCTTCAGAAAGCTTTCAGATAGCAAGTGTTTGTGTTTAAAATTTAAATAAAAGTATTCAAAAAGAATTTCAATTAGTACAACCACAAGCAATAATGTGTTCAGCATATAGCAGTTATGAATTTTTGATCAGTAATGATCAGCCATTGCTAAGGTTGTGACATGCCCACTGACAACTGACTGGCTGATAGTGGTAATATTTTTTCAGATATGATTTCATCATTGTACATCCAATGGGAGACTGACACAAAGACAAAGCATGCATAGTTTCAGTTTTATTTCAGTTTTACTCTTACAGTGCCACCCATTGGCAACGGGCCAACAAAATACCCTGCTGCCTCCCTGGCAGTGACTTCACCTGTATGCCAAGTGTTGTGAAGATCAAAGCATTCACAAGTTACAGCTGTTTTAGTAAAAATGGCCTCGCCCACAACTGATGATTTTCATGTGCCAGCCATATTGTTTTGAAAGTTCAACATTTTTTTGATAATTATTCAATTTCAGACTCCACACATTCTTTCAAGTTTAATTTGGTGATGCTCAGTTTAATGGCTTAAAAGCTTAAAAATTCAAAATGGCGTAAATCAAAATGGTTGCCAATGTTGTTTCTTGAGGCAAAGATGTAGATATGAAGGAGTATCTATTGAAGGAGTTATTTGATTTTGCATTAACTATAGGCAAAAATACAAACCTGTATATTTGCCAAATCCCCAAATGCTCCCAAAGCTGGGTAAGATCCACATTGTCACAACCTCACCTTAACCATGTTGCAGTGTGCCATGTGCATCAAGACATACGGACAGGTGACAGATTAAAGGAAAGACCTGAATAAATGAGTGGAGAAACATAACAAATGCAGATGCTTCCATACAGGTGTACATGATACAATTAAACAATTAACATCTTGTCATGCTATGTGGCATGTTTAAAAATGCTGAGCAGGCCTAGCTGATGTCGATTTTGGATCAAGTTGGAAAGAGGAAAAGATCTAGGTAACGGGAAGAGCATTTAAATCTCCACACAGAGAGCAACCTGTGGCCAAATGACTGCAGCATCACTGGGACAGAGTACCAGCTCTTTCTGGGGACTCATTCTACTTAAGCTCACCGTGCAAACGCGAAAATACACAACGCGGAAGAACCATGAAGCACTGAGTAAATTCTGCAGTTCTAATGGAGTGCAGCATTGGATTGGGTTTCTGCTTGAGGAAGTTGTACACACTGCTAAGTATCTTACAACAAATTTCCACCGCTGAAGCGCTGAGATTGAAAGCGCAGCTCCCCCAAGAAATAAATATATTTGAATCAAATACAATGCATAATCAGAATTCCTACAATCCATACAGAAAATGAAATGCTGTCGCTGGGTATTAAAGGTCTTTTATTTTGGGCTTGGGGGCATAAATAAACATGTTTTTTATTATTAATGTGAATGCAAATATGACATCTGACTCAAACATTTTCACAAATGAAAACAATTGTTTTGGGACATTATTATTGTTTTTTTTTTTTTTTTTTAAGAGACTGTCTTTTACACAAGCCAAGGTATAGTATTATCCTGGCATTTACCATATTTTGCATTTCATGTCACGGTTTCTGTGCAGGGTAGATCATTTTTCCGTGCCTGCACCGGCTCAGTTGTTAGCATTCAGATTAGCCACTCGGCTAATCGTTATTTTTGGTTCCTGTGGGACGATTAGTCTCGCCCTAACATTCCTTGCATTCCTGCAGGATTACCACGGTGATCTGTTTCACCTGTTGGTTGCTCACGTCTTCCGCTGATTACCAGCCACACCTGTGGCTGGGTATTTAAAGAGTCAGTAGGCAGTGGAACGGTGCTTGAGTGTTACGTGTTTTGCTCTAGCCAGTTCCCTGTCGCCTTTCTGAGCAAGGTATAGGAAGTATTTTAGGAACCAACGAATTACAAAGAATTCAGACTTTAGTTTTTTTGGGAAAAAGGTATTTGTCCAGATTCTGAGTTTGGCAGTTTTTAGGGGTTATTGTGTCACCTTCTGGGCACAATCATTCTGCCTCTTGCTAACCAGTTTTCCCCTGGTTTTAGTTGGCTTCAGAACATCTTTTGTTCGTTTGTGAAAGATATTTTCTTTTTCTCAGCTTCGGTTCAAAGTCGGTTATTCTTTTTCTCATTTCCCTGTTCCTTTATTTTTTATATTCCTCCTTCCTCAGTTACCCGTTTAGGGGGTTATTCATTATTTGGGATACGTCCCTTAGGAGTATAACACCCCCTTCTTATTTTGTCTCTCACGAGACTTGGTGGTTACCGGAGTGCCCTTGGGTAACTTGTAGATCCTCTGTTTGGTCGCGTCTGGTCTTCACACTTCCCCTCCCTCACATTTCAACTGTCATGATAATTTATCACCCCATACAGTTATGAGTAATGTGTAATCTACACAAAGCTCAAATGGGTTTTGGGTTTTGCCTCACTCATCATAAGAGAACAACCATTATTGGGTTGAGGTGCAGCACAAGGTGACCGGTCTAGGTGGAGAATTTGTCCTGTGTATTTATTTGTCCTTACCCTGACTTCCTGTGTGTGTGATTCAATATTAGTGGCGAACAGACCGATTTGAGTTCATGTTTGGTGCAAGCAATAGCAACAGAGAACTGACATCCAGGTACGTTTCTGGAATGTTCTCTGGCGTTCCCAAAAACAAACTCGCGACTGCTCATGCAGCCAGTCGGAGACTGAAACTCTAAGAAAAAAATGAATGGCTTTCTATGTAGTGATCAAACTGACATTCACTAAATTTTATCTAACAAGACAAATCACTTCTCTCTTTCATATGTAATAAAGACACACGTTTAGTAGATTGTATAATGTCTGAGAAATCTCAATAAATGGCAGTTAACTTGCTGTTATGAAGCAAAGTGGTACAGATGGTGCCTTTTTCTACAGTTTGATGGCAATAACTAGCTTGTATTGATAATCATCCAGTTTTTCAATCCAAAATCCCTGCCGCCACTTCCAAAGACCTTACTTTGACAGCTGGCTAAGCAAATAAGCTAGCTACCTAGTCATCAAGGACTCTGCCATGACTTCCAGAAATGTCAGAAAATCCATGAATCACTAAAGAGAAAATTCTGACATGATTGTGTGATTACAACTCATTTTTGGACTAGAAACCATTGTTCTTTCACATTGTGATTTGTGTTCTGTTTCTGGAATAAAATTAAATGGCATCTAGGTTTAAGGCTTATATTTGGTTGTGAAGGTGATACAATTTATAGAGCAAGAACTGCATTAGAACTGATATGTGCCACACTACGGAAATGAACAGCATGCGGAAATACTGGTGTGGCAATACTGTGCGGATGGTGGAGGGCTATGCAGGGAAGTGGGGTACCCTCTTTTTCCAAACCCCCCTAAATGGCTGCATGTCTGTTCAACACTGAGATTTAACTGTAGAAAACAAGAAGTTGTATGGCCTGTAATTAAATGTGGAAATATTAAAATGTAAAAGTGGATATAATGGACACCCATAATGTGTCCGTGGGGGACCATTTGGCATTATTACACAGTGTGTGACTGGAATCTGTCTGTCCTGTTAGAGATGTTGAGTGTCTCTTTTTACACTTCTTATTCCCCACTGCTGAAACCAGTAGTTGCTTCATTTTTGTGTGTAAATGAGCCCATTATAAGAATGAAGTAAATGTACATTACACAGTTTATGGACTCTAGGCGCCTAAGCACCATAGATGGGGGGGGGGGGGGGGGGGATTAAACGTGGAAATCCGTACTCTCTCTGCGTACGGTTTTCCGCCCTCAGTGGGGGGAAGAAAAAAAAAAGTGTATGTATATCTTATAATAATTCAATGAAGAAAGACAGCACGATTTTACGAATAATGGTTAATGCGTGGTGTGTCCTGCTGAATTCATTAAGTTATTAATCAACGATAATGTCTTGTTTGGACCTAACATTGCTTTAACTTTAATTTGACACATCTGACTCTATTAAACAGCTGCTCAACAAGATCTCCAGGTATTGAATGAGGTGTACTTCAGTAAGGTTAGAGTGAAAGCCTACAGGATGATAGAACTCAAGGAACAGGGATTGGTTGCCACTGCACTAGGAGAACCAGTGGTGTATTTACCATAGGGGTTAAGAGGTTTTCATAATAGAGCATCTTATTTGAGCCAGCTGTTGTGCCCTGTGTTTCTACAAACTTCCAGGCTGGCTTTGAGTAACTAGGCCTTTGAACACAATGAAACCGCTGGATTCGTAACACCGTGACCTGAGTGGGTGCTGGCGTCATTTTCACATCTTCATGGAGAAAATCAATTTTTTTCTAGCTGATGAATTAGTGTGTGGTTTATGGTGTCAAATGCAGCTGTCAGATCGAGTAAAGTAACAACAGCCTCACTGCCAGTGTCTACACTCAGTTGAAGGTCATTCACTACTTTGACCAAAGCTCTTTAGCATGGAAGCCTGACTGAAACTTTGCCCGTACAGATCTGTTATTTGACAAATCATTTAATGGCTTAAAAACGACCTTCTGTAGTATTTTTTTCCTTTAGAAGGGAAGATTTGAGATGGGTCTAAAATTGCTTAAAACAGAAGAAGCCAAATCAGTCACTGCAGCAGTCTCAAGAGCAGTAGGGAGGTATCCAGCTGACAAAGAGCAGTTGATAATGCTTAGGCTTTGTCTGAAAGCTCAGCAGTCACAGACATGACTGAGAAATGGTTGCATTGATCTGAATGTCAAATTTAAGTACATGCTCATTTAGTTCAGGCCTCAGCCTAATTGAATTTTCAGGGCATATTTATTTTTATCTTTACATTTATTCATGCAATGTCTACTGGACATGATTTCCATACAAATTTCTGCACATGCTGGAGAAAATTATATACAGTTTGGGAATAAATATGATTTAAAAGATTATTAACAACAATGACATCATATTTATAGTAAACATTTTCACATTAAGGACTAATTAAGACCATATTATTCATTTATATCTATTTACACACTCATACCTGTTGCCCTGGTCATATAAATATGCCAATGTGGACATGTCTGAGAAAATATTCATAATCCAAGAACATGCAGAAACCAAATCCAACCTGATGATTTCATGTGATGGTGAAGTATGTCAAATTGTTGAATCCAAAATTATATAGTTAATGATGACTAGATTTGAACCATATGATTTTAACATTCTGCATAGGTCATGTCCCATGAACCAGACATCACATCCATCCATTATCCCAGCCTATCCCAGCATGCACTGGGCAAGAGGCATGAATACAGCCTGGATAGGTCGCCAATCCATCGCACGCACCACACATCCAATTAGCCTAAATGCAAGCCCTTGGACTGTGGGAGCAAACTGTAGCACCTGGAGGAAACCCACACGGACACGGGGAGAACAAGCAAACTCCACACAGAAAGGCCCAGGCTGAGATTTGAAATCTGTACCTTGCTGTGAGGCGACGGTGCTACCCACTGCACCACCGTGCCACCCCCAGACATCACGTATTAGTCACTGGATTAATTCATCAGCATAATTTACTGGACTCAATATGAAAATGTATTCAATATATCTATGGCATGCACGATGACATAAGCAGCAAAACTACAGTACGGGAAATTTTATGTGTAATCTCTGCCAAATTTCCATGTGGACTGAGCTGTCAGTTGATGCCATGGGCAAGTAAAGTGGCAGAATATATAATCAACATAAATTCACAATGCCATTTCCATCTGTGCAAAACTGACCTCATTTCACCTCCCAAGTAGTTCAGTCTGTTTCAAGTTGGCTTCTGAACAAAATCCAAGCTCTGCAGCATACATATTACTGGTATAAATCTAGACAGTATTTTGGGACAATACTTTTATGAGGTTGAGCCAAATTTCCAGTAGTTGCCACTCCAAAAGTACCCACTGGCTACTCAAAAACCTCCTAATTATTACAAGTTGTAAATACTGAGAGATCTGCCTCTACCCCAGAGTCTGTTAGGTTTAAGGTTTAAAATAAAAACCATTTAGACCCTGAACACCAGGATAGGTGGCTGCATAATCAGCCACTTTAATTGATCCATGAAGTGCTGATTAACAACAATAACCATTATACCCTGCGCTCCACCAGGAACAAGTTGAGAACCACTCGCTACAATCATTAAATACTTGATTTTATTCATTATCGATTCTGTTTCCATTTCTTTTTGATTATTTGGAGGAAAGACAAAGAGTTTTTAGAACAGAACTTATATTCTTTTCTCAAGAACAAAAATATGCATTTTACAACAGCAATGTTTTAAATAATATTATCATTTGCTATAATAGCTCTCTCTTACATAAAACAATGCGAAACATTGTAATGGATATACCAAACATAAAATAAAAAGTAAATAAATGTGTATGTTTTACAACAAATAGGCAAATAGGAATTTGACAGTTCTTCTGAAGAAAAATAAGTATAAGGTATCAGCCTTTTCTGGTAGGACGCAGGATCGATCCTGGCACAAACACATCAAACCGAGCGATTGAGAGTAAATTAATTTTGATGACCACTTGTAGAGTAATTATTATGAGATTTATTGGAGATTTATTCAGTTTTTATAAAAACGTGAATTCTGATTGGCTGAGACCACAGTCTACAGTGACTGTAACAGGCAGCAACAGCTACTGCATCTCCTAGCAACCATGGAAACGCAGAGACACTCACAAGATACTTTCTAATTTCAATGAATTTGCTAAATAGAAACAATGAGTTGGAAAAAGTAATAGTGTCATCAACAAATTGTTTCTATATGTTGTTACCGTTGTATAAAAGCAAATAGCCCAACCTCAAGTGCCAGAGGCTGTGTCGGGACTCACAAATAAACTGGGGTTGCCGACACTCCGCTCTTGTGCTGTAGGCTATTGCTTAAATATGTTGTAGGCTATATAATAATGTCACGGAAGTGAGGATTAAGTCAAATGTAGGATCAATAAGGTAATTGATAGTGTTGGTGTCTATTGATTCTCGGGTTTTGAGGTATTTAGAACCCGGTCAAATATGTGTTATGGCATCAGAGAAATGTAAGATTTCCTAAAGTGGTGTCATTTCTTGTTGAATTAGTTTACCACCTTGTTAATTTACTTCAGTAAGAAAGTTAAAAAGCCCTCAATTAATTGTGATACTTTTTAAGAGTTCTAACTCTCATAAAATTATCACATTTAAGGATATGCTAAAGCACCTGGATTGGTCTAACATTATGGTGAGTTGTGATGTAGAAGCATAGTCATTGTCTTCAAGTGTTAGATAAGACAGCTCTATTAAAGGAGAAAAAAATCACACAGAACTGAACTGTGGATAAATACACCCTGGACAATGTTAATTTGACAAACAAAGCATTAAAAGACTACATGACCAGTTTACAGGATGTTTTACTCTGTTCAAAATTTCAGGAACAAAATGAAAATAAAGGGTGTGTGAATGAGTCCAGCTTTGACAGACAAATATAAAAATGGCAACAACAAAACAAACTATGGTCAACTCCTTAGCCATTAGGAAGCACAAAAATACAGACAGAGCAATGTAGGTCCGAGTATTAATGGGTCTTCAACCTTTGAATAAGCCATGGTTGCAGATAGCCTTTAATGAGCTTTTTACAATCATAGCCAGCACAGGGGACTATGGGGAAGCCAATGTGAAAAATTACTGGGAACCTAAGGGGATCAGGGAGGGTCAGTTCTTTTATCCAGGTCACGACCACTGCAGTTGTTAAAATGCTCAGGAACTTAAATGAGGACAAGGCCTTGATTCCGTTCCAGCTAGGTTCCTGAGTGATGCAGCTGGAGCTATTGCTCTGTATGTCTCACATCATAAACCTCTCCATTTTTCAAAAGTCCTCCAAGAATTTAAAAAGGCCGGAGTTACTGCTTCATACAAAATGGCAGTAAGGTCAAACAAGGTAACTACAGACCTGTGGCTATAAACTGTTTTATTTAAAATCCTAGAGTCATTCATGAGAGTACTGTTTCTATAAACCAGAACAATATTTTAATACATTTTTGGCTGGACCGCAACAACAGGGCCAGCCCTACAAATGCGAATGTCTGTGACTGAGTGATCTGACTGAGTGATGAAGTTACACCATTGGCCGGCCGAATCACGTGTGTTCAGCCATATACTAGGTTTTGACCTGGTCTTGTTAATCGTGATTTAGACCATTTCAATATGGTTTTTCACACAGATTTGTTTGTTTTTACTTATTTTATTAAAAAGTAAATTAACAATGGCAAGTGTTGTCGAATGATGATGCTTGAGGTGCAAAATGCTTATGTCAAAATGGCTCACCAGATACTACTGTATAAATGAAAAGCAATAGGCTTCATTAGGGAGTCCCTGCAATTGATACATTCATATCTTTCTAAAAGTTAACAATGGTACATTTTGGAGGCATACTCTCAGAGCATGACAAGCTTACATGGAGAGTACCTCAAGACAGCATTCTTGGTCCTCTATTGTTTTTATTCATAGACATGCATATTTAACTAGACGGCAAACCTAAGCTTGTGAAGTCCAAGAAGTAAGCCTGTACTGCGCATGCTGAGGGCAAAACGGTGGAGCTCCCATTAAAGTGAATGGGGAATATCAGTAATAAAATGTGAACATTTTAATAAATATTTTCCATATACTTCTGGACCAACACAACCATTGTTTCAGAAACTTCTGCACATAATGAAATTTATGATCACAATAAAGGACTAATGAGGTTTCTTTGGTTGTTAAATCCCCTTGGATTTCTAGATTGAATTCAATGGGCAGCAAGCGCTTTTGCCCTGAAGCATGAAGTTAAAATGTTACTTGTCAGTTAGATCCAAAAATGTGGTAGTTGGCTGTGTGACAATAAATTCTCTTTGCACTTAGGCAAACCAATCAAGATTATATTTAAGATTAATTATTTTTTAAACATTAGCATTGTTAAAACAGTAGGCTGACTAACAGGTCTTTGGTTGTTTCTGTCTGAGTAGCCGACTTGCCGACGGCTGTGTGCCAGGGTGAAAAAAGGCTCTGGGTGATGTTTCCCTCGGCAACAGATCTATCTGTTAAATATCGGCGCTGAAAAATACTAATCGTCTGAAAACAGTTCATCCTTATAAATTAATCGCATGAGTTAACACGTTAATGTTGACAGCCCGAATATATATACAGACTCACTGCTCCAAAAGTTATACAAAATTATACGCGGCTTTTGAATAGTATCAAAGATGTAATTAAAATATTGACACTTTAATGGATGCATATTATATAGGCTGTCAAAAAAATAATAAATCCATAACCATAGAGGAGTTAGATCAGGCTATAAACAGATGCAGAGTACTATAGCACCAGGACCTGGTGACTTCCCCTTAGTTTTATAAGACTTGTCAACTTGTTACTCTTGCCCATATTGCCAGACATTTTTAAATTAAGCTTGTAAGTTCAAGATTATTCCCCCAGAAAATTCTGTCCACTCATACCTTCCCTTTAGAGCTCCCTTTTTTACCTTCCCTTTAAGGAGCACAAGCTCTTTAAAGTACATCATTTACATATTAAAATCCCAAGGCGATCTATATTTAAGCGTTGGAGAGGAGCAGTGGATCGAATCTTTGACAGCATCACTCTGTATTAGACAGAATGATTTGGGTGCTTTATCTAGTGCAGGTCAAGAAACTTGCACCAAAAAAGTAGCCTGTGACCTAGGTACTCATGTGTGTAATGCCAGCATTGGTTCTACATCTGTGTAGAGGATAGACATGATCTCTGCTCCTCTTGTCTCGGACTAGCCGAGGTGGCGGTCACCCTGTTTTTTTTTTATTTGTTTCTTTTTGGTATCAATGCTATAGCAGTCATCTGAAGCACCAAAGGATGGTGTCAGGGTCACTGTGTCAACGAGGTGTTAAAAATGTTTGTGGAGACAGGAGCCAGCTGCGTAGACCAGATTTGATTACTTATTGTCGTATGCCATTAGAACAAAGGCATAGTACACCACTTCGTAAAGGCATGGTACACCTCAGCATGAGAGAGCTGGTGAATCGAGTCGTCAGGCCTTCTGGGAGCCATGGCTGCTGGTTCGGTGTCAAGGCTCGTCTGGTAGTGATGTGTCGGCTGTGGGGATTTCCACAGACATCACTTTGTAGTCTGTGAGAGCCTCCAGTCCTTGCCTTATACCTGGAGTCCAAGCCACTGTACTGGCCCTCCAGACTACTGGCCACTTTTCGACGTTCCTGATGACCCTTACCGGGGAGTGTCTGCTTTGGTCGTAGTGCTCTGTCACCCTAATTGAAAGCAGCCATGCTTTCTCTCAGTTTAGTGATGATTTCTCTGTTAATCCTTTTGCAGTTTATGTGGTCAGAGGCAGATTTGGCATATCCATCTTAAGTCCATTAAGGTGGAGGATTTCAAACAACTCAAACCACTATTTTGTCCACCGTCTCCTCAGATCAGATTTGTACAGTCCATTGAGTGGGCGGAGCATTCTTCAGGCACTGCCTGGAGACCGGAAGTTGTAACGAGGGTGCGTGGTCTGACCTCATGAAGCCCGGATGCAGAAGTGGTCATTATGCCCGTCTGATGGTGCTGTAACAACAATCCAGTGTTTTATCCTTTTCTCGTTGCACAAGACATTTGTTGGAATACTTTGGTAGCGTTTGCTTGAGATTGCAGTGGTTCATATCCCCAGCCACAAAGATGCAGCCTCAGGGTAGAGAGGCTCAGGTCTAGAGATGACTTCCTGTAGTTTTCACAACGTGGAAGTCACAGTACGCAAATAGGTATGTTCATTTGTATGTGGATTAGATTTCAGTCTAGGGAAAGGTGTCTCTTTCCCCTCTATTTTATTTTGTTTTCCCCCACTGTGAAACAAATGTGTTTATAACCCAGGGACAAATTTTGAGCATTCCCAAATCTCAAATGTCATTTCAGTTTTTGATACACACAGTTGTAACTAACACCAACATTTACTCTCTAAATTTGCTGATTATAGTGTCCACTTTTTATAACTTCAGACTTCTCCAAAATGCAGCTCTAACTTACTTTAAATTGGAGGAGGTGTTGTATATAGCAGGCATTCACTGAGTAACAACTCTTAAACTGACTAATACAATATATGGGTTGGGTACCATTAATGGTGTCAAATGTGAACTCATTAAATGTATTCAATGGGGATACATTTAAACAAGACAATGACGACCAAGAAAAATAATTTGGTGTTGAAATTGATTCCCTTTAGGAAGGGAGACACAGACAACAAAGAGCTAAATAATTAACAAGTTAAACAAAATCTCTCTCTCTCTCTGTTGTGAGGGGTTTTCCATTTAATGAAACACGACAAACACTGGGCTGGTTTTTTTATTTTTTATTTTTTTTTACATTTCCTATATCTGCTTTTTTCCTGCTTTCTGATATCTAACATTCTGTCTTCAGTGGGAATCTAGTGACTGCGCCGGTCCAGTTCTTGCTGCGCATACTCATTTGGAGATCTGAGACATCTCCTCATTTAGCCTGCGTAACACAATGTTTAATTAGACTGCAGCAGGAATGAGAAACGAACTTTGATCCTTCAGCGCGAGTACGTGGTCATCGACATCAACGGAATACTTATTGGGCCCGCAGGCAGCAGGAAGCTAAAGTTCCCAGTGGATTTCCCTCACACCACAGCGGGTGGGGGTGGGGTGGGGTGGGGTGGGGTGGGGTGGGGGGGGGAGCGAGGTGGAATGTTTTTAATGTGTGGCACCGCACTGAGCGTGACGGTGCAGGCGGGGCAGCACAGAAATACACAGACCGGAGGTTAGGGGAAAAATAGCCCAACAGGGCCTTTTATTTAACAAAAATTATGTACAAAACAAAACCGTACTCAACAACTAAAGGTTTTTGCCTAAATTAAATAAAAGTAACTGAAATTAGGGGTAACGACGACCGGGAGACAGTTGAGGAAATCCCTCTTCAAAGCCGGAAGAGGGATTTGGTCCTGTGTCTCCACTGGATTCTGAAAGATTGATTGATTTCAGGTGAGTTGAGTGCAAAGGAGGGAGTTGGGGAATTTCCAGGTTGCCACTCTACAGGGTACTGTGGCTGGGTTTCATAGTGGCGCTGTCCCGGGTCCTGAACAGCTGGCCTGGTGGCAGGTTTGAGCTGATGCCTATAAGGCTGGGAGGGGCATTGCGGGGGCATGCCCCGATCCACGCCACAAATGTCAATTGTAACAAAGATGAATGTTCGCAAGTAGGAGCATCACAGATAAAAGCTGCATGTGTGAGTGTGAGTTACTGAGTGCCAGAGGCACCTAAAGACACTCTTAAGTGCAAAAGTTCTAGAGTGCCAAGTGAGCTTGTATTTTACACATCTTTTTAGCCAATAAAATGTTAAATCCAACAAATACGTGCAGTTACTGGGAAAATATTAGTCAGCGGTTATAGATAAGTGATCATATTGGTTTATACAATGTAACACTGGCAGCTTTTTTCCTGAAGTTATAAATACTAGCTAACAGCTTGAGAGTGAGCAACCATAGCAGAATGGCAAATGGCAGCTCCAGCTACACACAGGCTAATCACAAGATGTATGTTCACTGGTTTAGCATTTGCGTTTGACAGGAAGGTAGGGATTGGGCAATGTTGCGGCTAATATCATGGAAAAGACAGGAATAATGGGATATGGGTTATGTTGTCTACAACTTCTACAAAACTCTTTTAAAGCTGTTTAAAGCAGAACACGGTGAGGAATGCCCCCTCAGTTCCATGATAAGAAACAAAGCTTGGGTTTGCTTTTTCAGAAATACACCGCTCCTCACTTTCAGAGATGCTGGTATTGTGACCGTCCTCTGTAGGTTTATTCAATCTTTCTGTGTTTGTGATAGACACCATAGGCACAGTAGTAATGTAACTTCAATTATTAACTGAGGTGAGCAATGGTGTTTGTTTTTTTTTTTTTTTTGTTTCCCCCCCCCCCCTCTCTCTGGGGTCAACCATGTAGCAGGCAACAAGAAATTGGTAACATTTAAAACCTTCGCTCTCATTTCACGGAAGTCATTTCACTTTGCACTGTGAAGCCAAGTCCTGTTGCTACAAGAGCCCACTCTTGTTTCAAAGAGGTTTCTATATTGATGAACCATTTAGAGGAAAGTTTTTCCTCTGACACAAACTTGCTACTGTAACACTTTGGGACATGCCAGAGAAGACCACTCAGTTACACACTGAGTGATGGAAAGACTTGCAGTGCAGCCAGTGAGTTTATCTCCAGCAGCGGAAGAACCAAAGGCAGGGTAGCCTACTCTAAGCACAGGCGCAAGAGCTGAGAGCCTTCACACTAGTAGAGAGCCTGCCTGGCTCAAGGACTTAGTCTCTTAGAATAAAATTGAAGAAACTTAATTTTTTAATTTTTTTTTTTTTTTTAAAGTGGTAATTAGGGTGGTTGCATTGTGTTACTCTGATAATTGAAGCTTTCTTTAAAGGAGGGGAGAAATGTGTTTGCATTTGAAGTTACGCCCATAAGTGGCATTAGAGGCTTGACTTTGTGACCTATGGTAGAAGAAGGAAGTGGAATAAGAAGAATGAACTTGAGTAAAGCATGTTAAAGTGTTCCTCTGGTCTCTGCTTCATTCTTTAGCCGGCAAGCAATAACATCCTGTTCTTGAGTGCGGATGGGTCCCATAGTCTGCCTTTGAAAATGGACCATTTCAATGTCAACTGTGGCTGGCAGGCCCACAGAGTGATGTAACTGACCTTATTATCCCCCACAGACGCACCAGCAACCTCTCGCTGGTCAATCAGGTGCCTGCAGTGTGCTTCCTCAATCTACACACAAACTACCTGCGGCTAACGCAACACCAGTCCGTGCTCTCCCACTTTAATAGTAAAGGTCACAGCAGCTTGTGAACATAAGCAACCATTTCAAAATTTGGAAAAGCAGAAAAGAGAGCATATTTGCAGGAAGGATTACACTATATTTATTTAGTTTTACAACTTTTGTTCTGCAGTCCAAAGTATGTGAGTATTTTTATATACACTGTACCTGTTCAGGATGTGACTTAGTCATGTCGTATAAATTAAAAGCTATGTGAAGTGCTCATGCAATAAACCATTTCTAAAAATTAGGTGTACAGCTCACTGAACTCTGAACATAATTACATGTTTCATATTATGGAATCAAAGAAAAATGTCAAAATATATACAACATTGACAGCATTGTTGTGAAACATCACGTGCAATCTGTGCTTAAAATCCATAGAGATTGAGCAATGATTGCATGATTAAGGTAAAGCCTGTGGAAGGTTTATGCGGTTTATGTGTGGGTTATAATGCATAGCTATGTTTGACGATTGTGACAGGACGAAGGATTTAGCCCAAGATTGTGCAATAAAACGAGAAGAAAAGGAAACGTGCAATAAACTTAAAACGCTCCGTTTGATCGTGATTATATAAATTTGCTAACTCCCACCAGCAGTCTACCTGTTTGTGTAATTCCCTCTCCATGCATGGCCAGCTTAACTGAAATTAAAGTCAGGCACAAACACAAACAGGTTCAAGCTGTAATTGGTTCCTCATCCACAAAAAAAGTCTGTACACAAATAAGGTATTCAGGCAAAACAAGGCAAAAAAAAAAAAACACTGGGGGGGTATTTCAACGAAGCAGGATAGCTGAGTTAGATGGATAACTGCGCTGAGTAAAACCCAGAACGACTCTTTTTACTTCAGTCAGTGTTCCAGATTTGGGAGGGTTCTGGGTTTTACTCAGTGCAGTTATCAGACTGTAGCTCAGTAACCCTGCTTCATGAAACAGGGACCTGGTCTCCAAGCTCGCCTGTGCACACACGTTTCTCTACAGCGATACTCCACACCCAACTCTTGAGCCTTAGAAGGCCCAAACAGTGCTCATCATCACTCCTTACCCGCAGATGATTCTGTTTTTGGCAACTGAAAAAACGTGGCCCGGCTCAAGACATTCAGGGAATGGATCCATCAGAAAGGAACGGTCAGCCCTTCCCCCACCACTCCCCCCAGCCTCGTTACATGATATGAAGCCTGGCTGTTAAAGCTCTGTGTCTGAGGACATGAGGCCTGGTGGTAAAAGCTCTGTGTGTGTTAGGACATAAATCCTGGCTCCAAAAGCACTGTTTGAGAACATAAAGCCTGCCTTTGTGCTGACGATTAATATGACGAATCACAATTTGAGAGCGGTAAATCCAGAACTGGTACACAGGCAGTCAGTGTTGAGCTAATAAGATTCTTTGCTGAGATGATTAATTGATTGGAGGGTTGAGCTGCACTAATGTACCTCCACAATTATCACTTGTAACATTTATTAAAATGAAATATAATACACATTACAGAAACAAAGATTGAATGACCAAACTATATAATTTTTTACGCAGAAACATTACAATGTGTGCTGATTAGCCCATATGGACAGCATTGCACAAGAAGGTAGTTGGAATGTCAATTAAATGTTACTTGGATTATATTAACAAATACTTTCAGTAAGATTATTTTAACATTAATGCAATAGCAAAATCTTATAGGAAACTAAAGGCAATGTTCTTATGACTGTGTGGACTTGCTTTGACTTAATCATTCAAACCCATGAAAACTGTAAACTGAAGGACAGGCTTGTCTGAAAATTAATCTATACCAACAGCTATAGTTTGCAAGCTTAATATTGCACTCTGGCATTTCATAAGCAATAGTACAAAGCTTATGAAATGGCATTAACATTAAGTTTTTGACACCCAGCATGGCGTTGAACATCCACCCTGGAATGTCCAATTATCTGCGTTCATGTGCAAACCCATCTGTGGATTTGGGAAAGTGTGGTTCTGTGGTTCTCCACCAAAGTATGTGGTGTCACCAGCCTGCTTCTTTTCAGAACACAGACTACAGCTAGGCTCGCATAGCGGAGTCAGAGGAAGACCTTTCATATGTAGCTCTGGCGTGCAGTCCACTGGAAACCAATCAACCAGTGGGGGTCGCTGGAGAGCGATGAAACCTGGATACCTGGCTGACTGAACCCTCCCATAACCTGGGTGATACAATCACCAGCTGCGCATCCCCTATGGAGCTATTGGCCACAGCCAGCACTGACAGGATCTGGATTCGATCCGAAACTGTGGGGATCATCCATATGCCGCAGTGTGGTGCCTTAGCAGTATGAGCCACTCAGCAGCCACACATTTATTACATATTACTTTTATCTTTTAATCAAATATGAATTAACTGGTGAACCACTGGCTTTCCAACACACCGCTGATACAGTAAACTGCAAACTAGAAAAGCTGGACACTGCAATTCCACTGGGAAAACCTGAATAAACAGATGAGAGAGCTATTATGAATGACAGAGCATTTACCAGAAGATGAAAAGCTGTTTCGTTAACTGAACAGGTCCATAGTAAATACTACTTCATGATTGGTTTTGAAAATGCAATGCAAATCTGAGTTGTCCTGCATACCCACCAATGCTCCAGAATTCCTCAAAAAGCAGTAAATGACCAACCGTAGTCCTAGAAAGTGGAAAACCGGAAATTTGAATCAGGAATTCATTGATTATTGCAGGGGACAAGGGTGCTCCATTACACCAATGATCACCCCTGTTCACTTTCACATAATATTTTGCTGTATCCAGCCATGAATGGGCAGGGTGGGGCAGCTGACAGCACAAGCTAATGAACGTGACGGGAATAGAGCGGAGACTCCAGGGCCCAGCCTTCTCCCTCTGGGAATGAAACCAGAGAGGATTCTGGGGGAGATAGCGGTGGAATATGCAGGGCTCTACATTAACATTTTATCCAAGTTGAAAAATTAGGAGCACACTCATGCATCCCAATTAGATGTGCTCCTACATTTCCCCCCCCCCCACTTAGCACATCAATTTTCCGGAGCAAATGGAATCACTGTAGTGCCCTGATATGGCTGGACAACCAGAAACCATCCCTTTGTGCCGTGGCATTAGCACAACGAACAGTGGCTCTCTGTGCTCGACCCACTGAGCTCGAAACATCACGTTGACGTGGGGCATCGATGGAGTTCCACTTTTACGCAGTTGTCCTTTCATCAGTTGGATTGTTCCGTGGGAGAATGTATTAACGTTTAAAGGGGTGCGTGAATGTGGAGTTGTCCTGCACTGAAAATGTGTCCACTATGAAAAATAACAGACCTAAATGCCACAAACTCAGAGATGGTAAAGGCTCTTGACATTTCAAATGAAATATGATGAGAATGGTGGGCCTTCTCCAATTATTTCTGTTAAAAAACACAAAGAACATGCACGTGGTGACACAAATCAAATACTACAAACAGCATATAGATGGCCTGTGCATTGTAATTAGAGCACGCATGGTGTACATCTGTAATGCAGTGGGGTAATTTTACATTCTGCCTGTCTGGGGACTTAATCTTTGTTATAAATGAACTGGGGCATAATGGGCTTCGACTTCCCTTCGGATCTCATTAAGACTGGGATCCTTGGTTCTGTTAGACTCCCTCTGCAGCTGGAATGGAGAGAATTGAATTGGATGTTGTTTGCATGTGCGAGTGGCTGGCAAAAAAATCTATAGGGGATGATGAGAGAGGGACGGTCTGGTAAACGTTCAATTTTTTGTCCCTAAAACTAAACCGCATGCAAAATTCTATGTTACAGAACATAACTCTTGCACCTAAGTGATGCTTTACCAGTGATACATAAATGATGACCATTAGAAAGCAGATTAAAATAGGTCAATACATCTGTTTTCTTCTGTTGAAAACAAGCCAGTAAAATGGTAAAACAAATAAATGCTGATTGGCTGTACTTTTGCCTCATATTCATGATCTCAAATCCAAATGTCTTGAGTATATACCAAAAATAACAAATATTTGTTTACAATAACCACAACCTCAAAGAAAGACCCAGTTGAACAAACAATGATATATAAAAAGACAAGAGGGTGTTTCTTATACAGTACAGCAGGGAGTTATACCCATTCTAAAGACGTTAAAAGGCATGTACACAAGGGTCTCGCTGAGCAGCCAGAGTCTAGATGGAACCCATGCCAGAGTGGGAATTGGACGCGTTGTGTAAGTCCTCGTAGATGTTTCAAAAATTAGGAACTGGGGTAATCACTGACTATTTGTTGCAACCTCTGCTTTTTTACAAAATAATTTTCTATAACTAAGCAGAAGTAGCATGAACAGCAGTTGACACAGATTATCTAGTAAACGGATTACAGAAAAAAGTAGTAAACTCTGAGAGTATTCTGAGGATGACAGTGGATTGTAGAACGCAGACAATGTTCTACCTGAAAAAAATCCAGATAATCTATATATTGTCCTGCAACTGTTTAATAGTGCTGCTCTACGATGGTCCTTGTCGTCCTCAGTAACAGGCATCCCTGTCTGGTTGCCAGGCGATGACCTGCGGCGTCCTTGGCTCCATTTTTCTCCTGAAGAGGGTTGTAAGGCAACACTGTCTCCCCACCAGCGTGTCTTCTGACCAGGTTATCCACAATTGGACCGGAAATGTCCTGTAGGGTAGACTGAAACAAACGGGGCAGCACACAAAGCAAAACGAAACACAAAGCAGGAGATATAAAAACAGGAACATAACACCCCCGAACTTAGGACAATAAATACATTCTGTAAAATATTTACACATGAACCAGCAACAATTTATTGTCACTTTTCCACAGTCTGGATAAGGTACCTGCGAAAACATTGTCATGTCCAAGGGTGACAATACTCACAGCCCAATTTGGAAAAAATCCACAAATTAGGTTTAAAACATAACTATAGACGGGACTACTGTCATTATAGTGCTGAAGGCATTTTAGTGAACCACAGCTCGACAAACACTAACGTTAGCTAGCTAGCTGCTGCTGGCCAAGTATGTCAGTAAGATGTTATTTGCAGTACTTCATGGCGGGGCTGTATTCACTAAGTGCGCTAATTAGCAAGCTAACTAGGTAAATGTAAGTTGTAACTAGTTAACTGCCGATGAATGTCCGTTAAACACCAACTTTTTTTGTGACGTCTCCATTTTTAAAAAAATAGCAATGCTACTCAACTCCAGGTCCAGTGGGCCACAGTTTCTTTAGTATCTGCCCCAACCATGCACTATGTCACCTGACTTAAAAATGGGGCAGAAAATTTGCCTTTAAACCGATTATTGGTTGCGATCTGTTTTAAAACAAATACCTTGATTAACAATACATCACAAAATACCCAATACCATCAGATATAGCCAGTTCTCCTGAATTATGTGAGTAATACAATTGTTTTTTGCATCACAAAATTGTGCCCATTTTATCTACATTTTCCACCCACACACAGAATATTCATGACCAAGATCTGCAATTTACAGATTTAAACAATCAGATTTTGTATCATTTATTGAAGGTTTCACTGAAAGCAAACACGGTGTTAAGTAAAACAATATACCAAATTTATTATGTGTATTTAGTGATTTGTAAATGTATCAGTTTCCCTAACATGATGTGAATAGATGTGTTTACTTGCAAATTTATTATTCAGATCATTGGCGCAATGAATGAAAACAGGTTGAGACCAATGATCAGTTGAGGTTAGGGGGAATGTTTCTGCCACGTCTTCAGCTCAGCAACCACCACTGTCGGGAAGTGAGCTCATTAGTGAAATCTGGTGGTGTAGTGCATGGTTGGAGAAAATACTGTGGCCAGCATGACCTGGATTTGAGTAGCGTTCATACTTCTCTGAAGAGGGCCAAAGTAAAAAGGGTTAATTGTGTCTTAGTACACATGTGGCTGGAGCCATAGATCAGATGTCTAATCTGTCTCTACCTAATTTGAATGCATTTGCATATAGTAATTTATTATGATATAAACTGGCCTGCTCATTAAAAAGCTAAGAAAATACTTTGTCAGTGGATGAAGATGAACATCCTGCTTACCTGAAGATAAAAATAAGGCCCAAAGTGTAAGTGAAAATTTGTCTGAATAGAGAATTTATCAGCCAGTGGTTAAGTTGTTTATCGAATTTGTGTCCTTGTGAGCTTTCCTTCCTACCCTGTTTGTCCCATTTGATGTTCTTTTTTGTGCAACTGAAAACATACATTGAATTGTCTCGGATGACTTGCCATTTTATTGTCATTAAAAAAATCCAATTTCATGCTATTTTTGTCACAGATGATGCTGTAAAGGGAGTTACATTTTAAGGCAACATTTGTGATTTTGATGTTAAGAAGTTGTGAGAACCCAGAATGAACCAATGTAGGAGGTATTACAGAAATTAATAAATCAAACCTATCCGCATTACTTCGTTACACACACATCCTAATAGGCACTCATTTCATTTTTGGAATGAACCATTTGGAATATAACGGCACAATGTTGTTCTCTGCAGTCCTACAATGTGTCTGCCTGACTATGGTTTAAGTACAGTATAGGCAGGTTACATTCACGGAGAATCTGTGAAGTTACAGTTCATCTCAAAATTTTGTGAGAATGAAACAGGAAACAGGAAAAAACTGTCCAACTAGTACTAATACAACAAATACATAATGCACCAATATTAATACTCCAGGTCAGGGGTCACGTTGGCAACATTACAAGGAGAGAGGTCCAGACATCCTGTGTCCAATCAACCTCCTCCAGAAAATGTATGAATAGTAAGGATGATGAGGAAACAATTCCTCAGAATTTAAGTTTTTCAAATTGATTTGAGCCTTTAGCACTCAAAGACTAGTCACAAACATTGATAACTGGTGGGCTGTGCCTCTCAAAATTCAGAATCAATATTGGATGAAAAATATGGCATCGGGCAGAATCTATCAACAAGATGAATCGTTTTCCTCTTTACCAAAAGCTCTTTACATTTGTTGCAGCATCCTAACAGTTATAATTATGTATTATCAGAGGAACTGGAAGACAGCTTTATACAGAGCGTGAAGACGACGAAGCAGCCAAGCAAACATAGCCGAGACCGATCAAAATGAGGGAGGACGCCTGACCGATAATTGCAGATGAATTAAATGTGTTTATTCACTTGCTTTCTGATATCACCACGCTGAAAACCTCAAATTTATTTTTCAAGACTTCCCAGGCAGGACATGTGACAGCAGCCACAAAAGGAGCTGGCAGCAGGTCAAAATCAAATATAAAAATATAACCGGTAGCAAGAAATAACAGGTGGCGTCTTTATTGCACTTTGACATTTTCAACTAGGTAATGTAGAAGTTAGTGCTTAACCTCACAGGGCATTTGGAAACACTTTATTTATTAGTGATTATGTAAATATTACAATTATGAAACCCTCTTGCAAATTATATCAAATTTACGAGCAACTGAAGAGAAACCTTCCTTAATGATGTTCACCCTTGCATGGCCAGGAAATATATTGAACAAACATGTATATGTGTTTTGAATGCAAGCTGCACATTTTCTATAGTTATGATGGCTTTACTTAGGCCTGTAGTTTCTGTTCTGTGGCTTTAAATGATATTTCTCCTTCTCTCTCTATATATATATATCTATATATAATAGACATATACTAAATATATATATTATCTCAATTCCCTCATTTTACTGTATCTTGAGTAATCTTGTATCGTGTTTGTTGGTTTTGTTTTCATTCTTGAGCTCAAATGTGATGCACATTGTGTGGTCATTTTCACGACCTCGCTGAAATGAATCATTTTGAAACACAAACTAACTACATAGTACAATAGGTCGATAAACTAACATAACACGGTCACAGGTTTTTTGAATATCTGATGTATTACTATTTTTTGCTATTTTAACTAAGTGATGTATCCTTGAGCAGGATAACATTCACGTGGGTGTGAGCATTTTAAAAATTCAAACTGCTTTCTGTATTTCTATGCAGTTGCCAATTTGAAAATAGTTTCTGTTTATAATTAACCTAAACCTTAAAACAGCTTATCAGCTTGTAAAACCTCAGACCTTATGACGCTAGTACTATATTTTTTTGACCTATGAACATGAATGGGAATACGCATCTAATTTACAAACAATTGGGATTCACCATCAAGTAAACCTGGTGTATGCACAACATTGTGAGGCTCTGCACATTTCATGGATCACACGTTGGTTTTTCGTACATTCTTTTCTCAGGAACAAAATAAAAAATTTAAGAGGTTTTGTGAACGAGGCCCATTGATTTTACATTGCCTGTTTTATTTATTTATATATATTTATTTGTTTCACGCCCCTGTCTGTGACCTCTAATGTGTGTGATTCCTGCATGTGCATGGTCCTCAATGTAAAAATAATGCTGTGTTTCTTAATTACTGAAAAGTAGTGGAAGGTGCTGGTCTAGGGAGGGAAATTGGGCTGATTAGGGCCACACCTACTGTCAGAGCAGCACAGGTGTGCCCTGTTAGGCATTTACTATATAAAGTGGTCTGATCACTCAGCATGTGCCTGGAGAGGCTTGAAGTTTTGTTGAATGGAGTAGGTTTGGTGTTGGCTGCTAATTTAGTTTAATTTAATTTATATATTTTTAAAATAAAATGAATAAAAATATAAAGTATAAATATAAACCTGTGAGGGTGATGGAACAATTTTCTTTTTTTTTTTTTTTTTTTGGTTTATTTTATTACCTGAGGTGTGTACCTTCTCTCTCTTGGTTTCCCCTCCTTGCAGGGAAAAAATGAAAGGTTGAATGACCAAAAGAAAGATCCGTTTCCCTGCGTCTTGCGGTCTTCCCAGGGAGTTTGTAGTGATGTATGGCTGTAGACATTTTTAGATGAAGCCAAGGGTTTAACTTTCATAGAACTGTGGCAAATTACTTGGTGTGGCACAAATTACCGATCCTGCTTTTTGTGTCTGGGTGTAATTGTTTTGACCCCTGCGTTCTACTGTTGGTTTCTTGCAATGTTGTTGATCTTTGGTTAAGCTACAGTTGTAGTTTTTAGATACATAGGCATAGCCAATAATGAAAAGTTGATAATATAAGGCCACTGTTGTATTTCTCAGATGTTATTGTATTGTCAGTTACCTTAATTTGAACAGTATTTTCTTAATATTTAATAAGTTGAGAGAAATGGGGGGGGGAGATGTGTGTTTGTGTGTGTGTATAGTAAATATACAAGTACCTACAAGTGGGTTGACAGGGGGAGGGAGGATGTATAGTCCATTTCCTTTAATCAGGCTGTATTAAAGGCTGCTTCCTTTAATCAGCTGAGTCTGGCGCTCAAACAGTAGTGTCCACAAAGATCCGGCACGTGGTACCAGGCCTGATGAATTTGTTAATTAATGGGGCCATAGCTGGAGGGATTCTGGCACACTGTCAGCAAAGATCCAGACAGGAAGCCATTGTGTCGATTCTGCTTGGTCATTCAAAACGAGCCTGGGCCAATGCTGGCATACGGTTTCGGCCCAGTTTAGTGTCAGGGCTGTCGAACGATGGTTCGATATTCGAACGCAATTTAAATTCTAAAAAAATAAATGAACACTTGAGCAGGAACTTGAGTTTCTCATTTGAAAATGAATGAAAAAAGTGCAGTGTGTCAAATTGCAGCTGCCTTCCTTTCAGCATGAGTTGTGTTATACCAAAAATAAATCTGACATTTTAGCGCCTCTGAACACTGAAGCCGCTGGGAAGCCATTGCTCTCCTGTTGTCACTTGACAGACACGGCACTCATTTCATCCCTGGTTCTTCCTCGGTGCAACTGGAACAGGTCCTTTCTTCCACAGGGAATATAGTGATTATAAAGATCTGACGCCGCATGCATCAATGTTTTCCTAGAATCTGCACCAAATATGTGCATGCACGTGTTTTAGCTTGTCTCCATATGGAGGTTTTTTTTCTCAGATTTACCAAACACCGTGTGAACTTGTTTCATAAGTAATAGCATCCAGATGAAATCTGTGTGAATGTTTTAAGAAAAACAGGCTTCCTGTCTGTGCCTACATTCACCATAAATGGACAGAGTACACAAAGGGCACCTCACAGCTAGACCAATGAGGATTTGTAGCTGGAGGGGAAGGCACCGCGTGTTTTTCTTTGGCTGGTATGAATCAAAACGGAGATGTTAGTTATTTTTCCTCTGTTCATAAGAACAGGGCACAATTATAATTAAGAATGCACTGGTTCCGTTGCCACGGGTTAGATATGAAGGCGTTGCTTCATATCCCGCTTGAAACGGGCCTGAAACGGATCAGTAGCATTCTGGTTACTCTCCGTTCGCAAACGGGGCTATGCTGTCATCAGAGATATATCTGATCTGTCGCCGGACTGTCAATATTCCAATGGGAGCATCAGAATATTCACAAATGCGCGGAACAACACATCAAATATATCCATGACCCCAGCAAGTAAGCGTAACAGTTATTAGGTTTTACCCTCGTGATGATCTGACTCCATATTGAATTATAATTTAAAATTTGGGTTTAACTATACGTGGAACTTGGGAGTGGTTACACTCGACTCTATCTTGTGCCATCATTCCTCAATATATGCTCCCGGGTTTCGCACTATTGCTAAATCTCAGTTCGGTGAAGAATCCAGAGGGTAGGAGGCATAATACATGCCTTAATAATACATAATACATGCCTTCCTTGCATGGATAGTGCATCGATAGTTATGAGCCCAGGACGGTGCGTATCTATCGGGCTCCTTCAGGCGAATTTGACAAGAACCGGCGTATGGGTCCTCTTAAGCCAAAACACCAGAACCAATACCACCAATCCCGTTAGCGGGCAGATCGTGGTCGCCTATCTAACTTGAAAACCCCACTAAAGACGTTCGCTGGACTAGACCCCTGATCAGTAGGTCCTAGTCATAATTGTCCCCCTGAGTATTTAATCGGAATTTTGGCTGAAAAGAAGATAAAATGGATTAGAGTCATGAAGACCACGCAAGTTAAAAATAAGAAGAATGTATTGAACAGGCAGGTAGGTCATTAACTTAACATTAACATAAATACAGAGTAAAAAGTTCTTACCCAGCCTGTTTAGCTACACACAAAATCACAGAGTCTGCGCAGTGTGGGAAGTCGATTGCGATCTTCCTCGACAGGATTGTCTCCCTTCCTTTTAGGCCAAATCCCGCGTTTGATCGAGGCGGCATTGCCATAAATTAACCTGGCCGAATCATAAATCTCGAATTTCGGCCCCCACTATTTGGAGGCTGCTGTTAAAACAATTAGTGGGAAAATCGGGAAAAGGAGATAAAAGGAGATGATTACCAGAGAGGACATTCCATTGTGTTAGTTTTTCCCTGAGTTTCTGAAACTATGTTTTATTAAATGTTATTTGGTATGAAGCATATTTCATTCAATTTCTCGAATTTCCCTGAATACGCCCACACCAAACATGTCCAGGGGATGTAATATTATGGTGCAGTTGTCATGAAAATACCCTTTTGTTAAACCATTTTACATGCAATCCATGTTATTATTACATAAGGCATAATACAATAATACAATGAAAACATGTGCATGGTTTATACGGTTTTCCGGGGTTTGTAAATAGGATATACAGATGGTTTAAAGTCCAGATCCAGAAAAGAAAATAAAAAGTGTAATGACAGAGGGGACCACGTAAGGGCACTGTGGTACTGTCAAGCGTAGTTGCCCCACCATCTTGCCAGAGGCCTGGTGATTTTCTTACCCTTAATGACCCCCAACACACACCCCCACAACCATAGACAAAGAGACCAGTTCCCCTTATCTTAGTTGTGTCCAGATGGCAACATTCCAGAGGCCCAATGGCCTGCTCATCCCGAGGAAGTCTGAGTAACTTATTGTTTTAGCACACGGCTCTGGGTTCTTTGAAGTCCAGTGATGAGTCTCAGCCTGCAGGTTCATTCAAATGCCAGCCTTTTCTGGGTCCCAGTTTGACTTCCCTCTTACAGCTCCCTCCTCTGGCCCAATGGGGGACACTTCAGAACATCCTCCCAAGGGGTCATGGACACTCCCAAATGGTTGGCGCCAGAGGTCCAGGGTCGTAGGGCTGATGGTGGGAATAACTGGGAAGGCTGAGATCAAGGGTTGTGTGGGTTGAGGTGTGTATGGTAGGGAGCGGATAAGATGTTGGAGTGAAGATGGGAACTTTTGCGCCCCAGATGACCTGTTGCACTAGGTCCATTCCATCAGTCGGGGCCCGCCGTGTTCTTAAGCACAGGAAAACTCACAAGACAGCTGACAGTGACGTAGGAACTTTGTACCAGGAGGTGTCCTCTCGATTGAATCTATCGAAGCAAAATCTTGGAGAAACTGTACTTAAGGTTGACATCCACAGGGCTGTGCGGAGGTTGAACCTTGGTGGGATTATGGGGAAAAAGGTTTGTAAGGTATTGCATATATGAATGAGGTAGTTGGGAGTTTCATGACAACTGCATTATGTGGTAAATATGGGTTTTTGTCCTTCTCATGGTAATATCCTTTGTACTTTTGGATAAACTGGATTTGGGGAAATTAAAAAGAAAGGAGACAAACTCAATACATTTTGTGTGGAAGGTTATTAAAATTATTATTATTATTATTTTTTATTTTTTAAATATATTTTTTCCATCAGTAAACAATTCTGCAGCATATATTTTGTAGGCTAAATCACACTCGATAGTATGGGTTCAATTTGGAGAATGGTTTGCAGATGGAGAGAAACGTCTGCGTTTCCGCCCAAATTGTTTTTATGACATTGACATGGTTATTAGTGGGGGTTAGAAACCAGTGGCCACCTGATTTCTACGCATGTTGAATAATGAGGTTTTAAATATTTTCTGAATATGGGAAATTTAGTTAATGACCATTGAAAAGCCTGTAATATATTAGGCCTTGTGTTCACTATACGGGTGGAATTTTGATTGGCAAATCTGCCTATGTAATTAGGGATTAAATCATATCAAGCGGTGATTATAGCCATACAGAGGTGTTATCATGTGTGCCACCATGCATCACATTTGCTGACAGGTGTTTGAACTGTTAGAACATACAGGTGCCATTAAAAAAATCATTGCAGAAAGAAAACCCGTATCCGAAGTGATAATCTAGGAATGGAGAACAATTACAATAAGAATGAAGAGTATAAAAATAAAGAAAAACACAAAAAGCATAGTTTAAGACATATAAGATACAGAGTATTCAGAGGTTGTAGCATCCCTAAGTTTGTAACAGATATATTTTAAAAGGAATGTGAACATTGTTATTAATATTAAGAGATATCATAAATATTAAGAGAATTTCACATACTTCTAAAACATTTTTCCAGAAGGGACCTAAAAATCCCCCTACCCATGAGGTGTTATCTTGGTCATGCATTCCTGAAATTTGTTGATGTAGGTGATCCATATCCTCAATTAGCTGTTTTAAACTTTCCTTTGGATTCACCACGTCGGAACAGCATTCAGGACCGATAATAGTGCAGGTGCCTCCTTGGGAGGAAAGGATATAATCTAAGGCTACCCGATTTTGCAGAATCATTAGCCTACGCGACGACAATGCCAAAGAAACATTTCCCAGTGCCATAGCCGTGTCATTGGCTAATTGTTCTACGTAATGGGATAGCATTCGTACCTGGTCCAGAGCCTGCATTACTCCATAGTTAGGTATAAGAGCTCCTAGGGCTCGTGACCAAAATGTTTGTTTACAGGTAAAATCGTTGATGCAACTGGGATTATCATTTTCACTCCCCATGGAAAGGAGTGAGATGGGGGATTGACTGGGCATATGAGCTAGACGCATGGCGGGGTACATATACACTAAGGAACAAGTTCCTGTGAATTGAGCCGGCAACTCAGGCCACACAGTTGTACCACATAACCAATGTGTTCCTGGTGGAGCTGGAATGCGGCAGAATTTATTTAATTCAAGTAATAGTACCCAACCATTTTCTTCATTGACACAGTCCTCGGGGGAGTCATGAGAGGAAAGGGGTGTAGAATATTGCCGGGTCATAAGATGTCGATGGGGTCCAGAGCTATGGTAGAGTTTGTTGCCGTTTATGGTGTAAATATTTTGGCAATTTGTTGTGGGTATCACCCCCATTGGTGAGGATGCTCCGTTTTGTTCTAAGCACTATGCAAACATGGTTGGGACAAGGATATCGGATATATTAAGGTAAATGAACTTGATCACAAGTTAAACCTGGTATGCAACACTGAGTGAGAGAAGGAATAGTCAAATTATGACAGGGGGATACACTTACAGAGCTTTTGATATTGAGTTTCAAAAGTGCACATGTATCGCATTGTGAAACTGGGTGTGCCACCCAGGGAATACCAGTACCGACGCTCACTGAATGTGGTACACAAACACTTTGATTTGGGAATAGCAAGGAACGTGTGTAATCAAACATGGTTTGGAATACATTAGCTCTAGGGTTAAATTGTGGAGGTTGTAGGATCGTCGGGTGAAGTGTTGGGGGTGTCAGTGATTCTAGCGGAGAATCCTGTCTGCCATTGGTGAGGGACAGACAGGACACGTAGCAAACCATTCCTAACAGCCAGCCCATGGTGAGAGGGGGGTTTCCCACTGAGGTATTTCTTCTACCCGGCCCCTCCAATGGTAGTTGACGCAGGCACACTGGACAGCAGACACACTTAGGAATAAACCTAGGCAGAGAAATACAGTTAGGTATCCCCCCCAACCCCTCTGAACAATTTACACTGGTTCATGTGGTACCACCTTAGTTTTCCTCAGATGGCTATGGCTATGCAGCTGTGGCAGACAGCCTTCACTTCATAGGGCCCGTGCCACCGAGGGGCAAAAGCGCCTTGTTTAACAAAAACACGCACCATAACCATGTCACCCTCTGTAAATTTAATCTCGGAGGTGGGGTTGAATTGTGCATCATTACGCAGGTCAGCCTGCTGCTGTTTCAGCGCAGCCTGCGCATAAAGCACTTTGAGCCGCTCTCTTAGCTGCTCTAATACCCTCTGCTGTTTCACCAGTACCAGAGGCCCCAGATCGACGGGGGAAACCTCTGGATCAATTGGTAGCCTCATGAGTCGTCCTGTCATCAATTCATACGGACTAAGGCCTGTAGCCCTGGACGGGGTAGCACGCAGAATGGTCAGAACGGTGGGCAACGCCTCGGTCCATTTATTCTGGTGTTGCGCTATTTGTTTGGCAATCCCTTCCACCAGGATGGTGGTGTCGTCTGCAAACTTAAAGATGGCATTGGAGCTGCGTGTGGCCACACAGTCGTGCGTGAACAGGGCGTACAGGAGGGGACTGAGTACGCACACAGGGTCAGTGCAGACGAGGTGAGGTTACCCACCTGGGGTCTGCCCGTCAGGAAGTCCAGGATCCAGTTACAGAGAGAGGTGTTAAGACCCAGGTTCCTGAGCTTGGGAACGAGCTTAGCAGGCACCATTGTGTTGAATGCTGAGCTGTAGTCCATAAACAGCATCCTCACGTAAGTGTCTCCCTTATCCAGGTGGGAGAGGGCGGTGTGCACTGTCAGGGTGATGGCGTCTGTAGATCTGTTGGGGCGGTATGAGAATTGAAGGGGGTCCAAGGTGTCAGGAAGAAAGTAGCAGATGTGGGTCCTGACTAGCCGCTCGAAGCACTTCATGATGATGGAGGTCAGTGCTACAGGGCGGTAGTCATTCCAGCAGGAGATGGCAGGTTTCTTTGGTACAGGAACAATGATGGTCTGTTTGAAGCAGGTGGGGACTGCAGACTGGTTCAGGGAGAGGTTGAATATAGAGGTGAATACCTCCGCTAGCTGGTCGAGGACACGGCCTGGAATGCCATCTGGCCCTGGTGACTTCCGAGGGTTTACTCTTTTAAAAGCTCTCCTCACGTCAGCCGTAGATAGGGACAGAGTGCAGTCATCCTAGTCCTCATCTAGCCTTACAGTCTGGGACGGCCTCAAACCGTGCATAGAAGGTGTTGAGCTCATCCGGAAGAGAGGCTGGGCATCACTGCTATTTCTCCCTTTGTAGTCTGTGATGGAACGCAGTCCACACCACATGCGTCTTGGGTCAGAACTGTGGTAATTAGACTCCAACTTGTCCCTGTAGGCTCTTTTGGCATCTCTGATGGCTTTCCGTAGGTCATATCTGGACTTCCTCAAGGCCTCCAGGTCCCCAGAGCTATGGGCAGAGGACCGTGCTGAGCTTAGCACAGACATCACCATTAACCCAGGGCTTCTGATTGGGGAAGGTCCTGACATTGACTTTCGGGATGACATCATCAATGCACTTGGAGATGTAGGCTGAGACAGAGTCTGTGTATTCATCAATGTCCCCATCAGCTACAACACAGAACATCTGCCAGTCTGTGGTTTCAAAACAGTCCTGGAGTGTGGCAATGGATTCCTCACTCCAGCGTTGAACTGCCCGAAAAACCGGTTTTTCCTGTTTTAGGCGTTGTCTGTAGGTTGGGAGGAGAAGAATGGAGGTGTGATCCACCTTGCCAAAGGCAGGGCGGGGGAGGGGTTTATAGCTGTCCCGTATTTGAGAATAACAGTGGTCAAGAGTCTGGTCACCACGGGTAGGAAAGTTAATGTGCTGGTGATATTTAGGCAAAACTTTCCTCATATTAGCCCTATTGAAATCGCCAACAACAATAGAAGCAAATAGTATAGGTCTTCTAGCACGCACGTTTTATCCGCCTGCGGGGGTATATAGACTGCTGTGATTATAGCGGAGCTGAATTCCCGAGGGAGGTAGAAGGGACGGACTTTTATAGTTAAGAGCTCCAGGTCTGGTGAGCAGAGTTTAGCGAGTACTGCTACATCCATACCCCAGCGAGAGTTAACCATAATGCAGACCCCCCCTGCCTCTGCGTTTACCTGACTCCGTAGTTCTGTCCTGCCGATAGATGGAAAATCCAGCCGGGGTAGCAGCCGAGTCAGGCACCGTAGGGTCTAGCCAGGTCTCAGTAAACGCCAGCACGCAGCAGTTTGCAATGTCCCGCTGGAAGTTAATCCGTGCGTGTAGTTCGTCCATTTTGTTATCTAGGGATTGAACATTTGCCAGTAAAATGCTCGGTAACGGCTAATTGCAGTGTCTCGTCCGAGATCTGCATAGGATACCGGCACGTTTGCCTCTTTTCTTTCTCCTTCGTCGGCGTATTGGTAAACACAGCGCGTGGACAAAGGGTGAGCACGTACTCCGGTAAGTTGAAGAAAAGTTTGTGTCCAGTGCCGGACGAACTCCCAAAAGTGCTTGTCGATCATACTGTATGAGCGACAGTGCAGTATGTGCAAAGATAAAAATAATAATAAACAAGATAATAAACAAAGAGCTACGAGTTGGTTGTGGAGCCAATGTCAGTGCAGCCTTTCCACGACGCACTGGAACCGGAAGGGTTCTTAATGCATTTCTTCTTTTTTAACATTCTGCCTGAAACGAATAGTTCCAGCACATAGTTGTAAATACAGACATATGGGAAATATGTTTTCAATTAATCATTGTACTGTTTCAGTTCCTGAATAAACAAGTGGGAATTCAGTTTACAAAAATTGAGTGCGTTCAATAGTGTTGTCTGAAACCTGAAAATAAGACTGACAGTAGTGCCAGTGACAAGTCTGCAGTCTCCATTTTGCAATGTTGCTGACCAGGGAAAATGGTATATTTTCTGTATTGTGGTCACCCTTTCACACATTGAACGGGGAGAAAAAACAAATCCGATTTGGAGTGCAAAGGCCTTTAGTAACATTTCTTTGTAAACCTCAGTACAACCTAAAAAGTAGCTATATCATGCTCAGTTTTAAAATAGTGTCAAAATAAATTGTCACTCTTGGAAAAATACAGTTTCTCCTGACTGTCTCGTTGGTATGGTATTGATTTTGTAGACTAATTTAAATATTTAGGAGCTATAATAGATGCAAGAATGGTGCATTCTTTAGTTTAGTTTAGTTTATTTGCACACAGTAAAAGAAAAAACAAAACAAAATACAACAAATAAAAGAAAGTAGTACATGTGCAGGTGAGAAGCTCAAAGAGCTTATATTGAAACCTCACTGGTCGATGGTTGACAGCATTTATATTTCATTTGTTAACTGAGACAGTTCAGAGTCACAATACAGTGGCCATCTTCTACGGCTCCTGTGTGGAGACCATTTTACTTTTCTTACTTGGCACTTTTCATTGTCAATGAGTCGCGGCCCACAGTTTGTGTACTGCTAACTTGCACTACTTGAGCGATACTAGTACATGTGTAAGCCTTTACTTTTCCCTTCAGCCAAAAACTTATTCAGTAGTATTATCGTGAAACCACTCTCCAGGGGAATCCGGGGAAGATCGAGATCCCTGATCACGCCAAGGCACCCAAGTTACTGCACACTAAATTGGTAGTCAACGGATTTCATAAACCTGAACCAAAACTTGTGGGTTCAAAAATAGGAAAATGGATGCTTTCCCTACAGATGGTAGTCATCCATGTCTCTACACCAAATGTTATATCTTTGCCAATTAATATGCATTCTGAAAACTAGAACTAGTTTCCATTTGCATTCATTAAGAGTGGTATACATTTGCAAATGGCTTTGCAGACAAAGACTGCACATGAGTTCCAATCCTTCTGTTTAGGATGAGTTAGTGTTCCACGTGTCCTGCATGAGACGTTTCATTTTACCTGTAACGGCCCTGGAGAAATTCAGATGTCAGACTCTTAATGTTGTCAGATGATGTATCATAATGAACATGGTCATGTTTTGCATTACTCTATAGCTTTGGGCAGAGCTCCAAATGGGTCTAGGTACAGCACTCTTCACTTCTGTAGAAATGTATAGGTTTTTGACTATCAAAATATTTCATTATAATTTCACACATCATGCAGCCTTCAGTCTTGCTGCTAACGTCCAGTGGTGGTTTTCATGTACTTCACCAAGGAGGATGTCAGATTTGTCTGGTTCAAGCTGGGAGGGGAGAAAATATTACACATTAATGTATAACCATTACTGAATGTGAAAATCGAGCCAGATGTTCACCTTTCTCAGGCCCTTTGACTTGACTTGCCAAATGGCTGTCAATGTCAAGCAGAAAAGCCTTTGCAGCTTTTGAGTTTTCCTGGACCTTAAATGCTATGTAGGCATCCAATACCTGGACATGATGAACAAATTATGCTCACAATTGCAAATAATCAAAATCACAGCATTTGAGCATTTGAAGTCATATCCCAGTGCGGTACTCATAATATCATGAACAGTTTTATAGGCACCTATTTTACTTCACTAATCACATCCCTCTTTCTCCCTGCCCAAATCTATCATTGAAAAGGAGAGAGACACATGGAAATTTAAGTTTACTGCTTCAACAAGGCACAAATACTTAGTCACCATTCATTGTGAGATGTATTGGTTGAGAGTCCAGGGGACATGGGGAGCAGGGGACTCTGGGTCAGAGGGATAGATAAATGGAAGGAGCTGACAGATTGGAGTGGGGTGAGACAATAGCCTTGGGAGGGGTGGGGGGTGGTGAAACTGGTGAAGAGGGCAAGGAGGGCTTAAAAGACGATGTCATCAAAGCCAGCCAAAGCTGAGACCAGGCATTCTTGTTTCTAACACTGTGGAGGGAAGTTTCACTGCATCGTTGCCTCCTGACTTCACGTCACAACAGATGCAATGGTTATTACAACTCATCTCAAGGATGACACCGAAATCTACTTTATGTATGCCTTGGTAGTATTAGTCATAATTTGTAGGGAAAGGTCAAGTGTCCAGAATACCCTGATGTCCAGAACACGATGAGCCAGGCAGGCAGCAGTAGGGGCAAAGCCAGGAAACGGAGAGGAGCCCCCCCCCTCCACAGGGGCCCCAGCCACCCCCCTCCACAGGCCCCAGCCTCCCTCGTCTGCCCGGCCTGCTGTTGGAAGAAGAAGGGCCCAGCAAGCAGACACGTTTGCTTTCGACCAGAGGGTGGTTCCATCCGTCAGCCCCCACCCCAGCACAAGACTTCAGGCTGAGGACGAAATGTCTTGCTCATATTCGGAAGGTTCCCTCTCTCTCCAAGACTGCTTTATGATACATAAACTCAAATTTGAGGCAAGAGGGGGAGCCATGGAAAAGTTATACTTAAGTTTTTTTTTTTTTTTTTACTTTACTTTAACGTTATTTGAGTCAGAGATTTATTTGTGCAATATTTACTGCTTGAGTTTTTCTTTTATAACTGTTATTTTTACTGTCAATAAATGATATGTATTGTTTGCCTTGTTTCATCACTTTCTCATGAAATGTGAAATGTCTCATAGCTTTTCACTGGCTATCTGAGGTGGAAATTTCTCCCACTTTATATGGCACTAGTTATCTGACCCATGTGCTTAGTAGATACTTGGATGTCACATTGGCGCTACTCCTCTCAGCAAGTCATCAAAATGCTTAGCACACATTCGAATAAGAGAAGTGGACCTCCTCGTCTAAAATCTGCATTAGCCGAATGTACAGACGAAACTCCATTCTCCGTCCTACTCTGATTTAGAGGGCGAACGTACCATCTCCTACGCCTTTTTTTCTTCTTTTGCATAGCTAGATAAACTAAAGCCACTTAACTCCTCTTTCTGTCTCTGTCGCATTTGTGCTTCCATTACCGCCGCCATTGTTGTTTTGTGTTGTGATCTCGCGTAGCCCTTCTCTTTATACATCCCTGGCGTAGCCACAAGACAGAGGTCTGGGTGAGATTCCAGCCCCGTTTAATAGCTGCCTCGTAATTATTCTGCACCCCCCAGCGGCGTGGAGTGACATTAAATGGTGTGGTGTTCTCACTGAGTATACCAACAACGGTGTTCGTGGACATGTTCGCCGGTGGTTCTCAATCCTGAAGTTTTATTCTTTACTGAGTATATCCGCTAGGCGCGGTCTAGCCCTACCAGTTCCAGTGAGGGAGGATGTCTGAAAACATCATTTTGGTTTTTGGGAACTGGTAAAACTATTTCCCTGTTATCTGCCTTCATACGCTGCAACAGGTTAATCCCAGTATTTCTGTGCATGCCAGTGCTGTTCCCACCGTGTTGAACCACCATCACATCTCGGTTGTCGCCGGTGTTGTTGACTCGGTGGAGCCGCGAATGTTAGCAGCCTCTCCCTCATTGCCATCGCCCCCATTATTTGGCCGTCTGGAAAAACTGTCTAAGGTTTTTTGGCTTTTACCTTTCCTCCTTGATATTATCCCTAAATGTCACAAAGGAAGTGTCTGTGTTACTGACTGTTTGGCTAGCTAGGTAAGTTAGCCAAATGACCACGTTGTCGTGCACATCAATGTCATCAAGCTAACGTTACTAATAAACAAGTGAAGTCGTTATTTCGATGGCGATTAATAAGTCATGTAATGTTACAATTTATCGAATGTTACATTCATGCTACTAGTTTAACATTACCTACACACTGCTTAAGTTAATATAAAAAGAATGTACTTACCAACGAGATGAAGTGAAAAACACAGTTTGTAACGAGGTTAGTTAGCCTACTAAATAAGAAATGGTGGGTTGCTAGGTAACATTAGCTTGTGATAGTTGGGAGCGTCAAGTGTTGAACGTCACTCTACGCACAATGAGGGAAAAGAACACTGATCTCAGACCTGCTGTTTTCCTATAGTGTGTTCACGTTTTAACCAACAGATGTCGCTGGTGAGCTTTCCAGCCGAGTCGCCCCACTGTAACTGTAGTTTAAAAAACATCTTAAAAATACATTTAAAAATATATATATATTCCCCAATGCTTAGGCCCGGCAGGGAGTCAACTTAGGCCCGGCGGGCCGCCTGGCTTGCAATACACTGGCGGAAACCGTGCATAGGAATCTTTATAGATATGCTAAATCCACTTAATTGCTGGATTAACATTATTGATCAGACTTCTCACATTTTACTTTGGATAAAACGTTTGCACTGCTATTTCCTCTGCTAACATTGATTTTCCTTTTCCAAAACATTTCAAACATACTCCTCGCACCCCAAAGTTTCCTTGATAAATATCTGGCACCTTTAGGACTAACTGTTTACCCAGGAGCCCCACTAACTTGAAGTTCACATTCACATGGGTAACAAGGAAATAGGGAGAAATATTCTTGTTCTGGATGTCCCCATTTAGTATTTTGGATGTTTTAGTTTTATTCTATTCTGTTAAACCATTGTTCAGCACTTTGTAAATGGCTGGGTATTGACATTTTATTGTGGCAGACACATCACAAGTCTGAAACTTCCATGGGGGCTCATTGATGTTCTCAGCATAGAGAAGCTGGATTCCCTGGCAGGGCCCTGGCTAATCTCCCCTTCATCATTCAAATGATGAAGGGAATTCTGCATCGCCATGCTCCTCAGCAATGTCTGGGGAGCTGGCCATGGGCAGCTTCTTGATTATCAGTTTTCTTTGTCATGGCCATCAGTGTTTTGCTAGGGTGTTATGAGTAGGTTGCTTGGAAAATCCAACTATCCAGCTCAACCCTACAATTCCGGGTCTCAGTTAAGGCAGCAGCTTGTCAAACCTGGGCTGTGTCCAGTCAAAAATAAGAATGTCCTCTGAAACTCAGAGTACTGATCCTTTGAAACTTGTTAGGGAAGTTTTGCTATAATTTTGACCACTTAGAATCTATGCTGGTCTGTTAAACCATTAATAATACCTGTTGCAGTGTATGAATCTAGATGTTCCTATGTTTTTTGAACCTTGCATTTAATCGGAGTGCAATTGCTAATTATTCGCACCCTATTCTCTTCCCTTCCTCTACAGAAAATGAGTTATGAATGGTGTTTGTCATGCATGGACTATGTGTCCTGAGGTTCGGCCTTATTGCAGTTTCTCTGCCTAAGGCCAACATTAGAAATCAAACCTGTTCTCTTAACACAGTGTTTCACATTGACATGGCATGAGCCGCTAACCGATGAGCCCACTTTCTGAACATTTATCTGATTTTCCTAACTAAATGAAAGAAAGACACATTGACCTTGGAGTCAGGGTGTCATTAGTAGCCACTCCAGCACATTTAAAACGCATTCATATATTTTCAGTCAAGTGTATATTTGAATCCCACAATTCAATTTGCTGTGGCATTCCTACCAATGTTATTCTGGTTTATTTCTTTTTTGTATGATTGATGGATTAGACTTGTAAATATTCAGAACCATTGAAACCGCAGAATTGCTGTAGTTGCAACAATATAATGAATGTGACTGAGTTTGCAAAATGCAGCCTTGATACTAATGTCAGTTAGTAAATAGCAATTAGCCATTATCATTCATTTTAATGATAATTTCTTGATTTATGCATTTAGGTGACATAAAGGCTTTGTGACCATGATAAAAAAATCACTCAGCTGTCTGTGGTAGGTGCTCTATTGATCAAAAACCTAAATTAAAACGGTTCACACAAAGAAAATTCCACATGTCAGTGGATTCTGTCGGTTACAAATGATGTCCTATGCAAGGGTTCATTTTTTAAGTCCTTTATAGGTTTCACATCTTACATTTGTGTGTGTGTGTGTGTGTGTGCGTGCTTCACGGTGAAATTCTCTTATCTTGTTCGTGCCCTGTTTTAGATGAACAGACTATAAATACCCTGCTACAAAATTGAAGATTCGTGTCAGGAATGTGTTTTAATAGATTGAATTGTAGATGCGCACTGCTATTGCATTAGTATTCCGAATATGGAAAAATCCTGAATCATGCATAAACTTTGACTAAAGTACCACAAGGCTTATTTCTGCCTCCCTTTCCACTGGAATCATTTATCTTTTTCATATGTTAATACCAATGTGATGAAAAGTCATGTTTTTTGGAGCATTTGTGTCATTTACATACGTTATACCGTCTCTTTAGCTTGGTATTAAGTGATTGAAACTGTAGATAATGTAATGATAACTGCATCCATTACATGAGTGTGGTAGTAAGCATATAGATGGATTCCATACCAACAGTGAGTAGTATGACCATTGGAAGAACAAATCCTGTTTTGTAATGAAATTCAAATGTAATTCACAGAAATAATCATTATTCTTTTCCATTCTTCATGCACATTTTGCATTTTCAAATTTCTGATGGAATATGTGGAAACATTATTTGAAATCTAACAACAGATTTTTACTTTTGTTCTTTTCTCGAGTTTTTAGCAAGTGTGTGTGTGTGTTTACCTTGTTAATACAAAGCACCTTAATGCCATACAAAACACACTGGAAAACATCAAACTGGTTCTAAATGATGGTAAAAAAACTAGTTTCGAAAGCACTGAACTCAGAATCAGTAGATACAAGCCTTTGCACTTTAAGCGGTGATCAAATTGAGCAAGTCTCGCACTAAAAATACTTACTATAGGTATTTGGATTGGTGTTCTCCTTTGAAATGCATATTATGCATTTAACAAAAAAAAAGCCAAAATTGGATTCCTGCACGGAAACAAGTCTTACCTCACATTTGCAAGCCGTACAAGGATCATGTGAGCTACAATTTTACCGGTTGTTGACTATGGGGATATATTATATGCGCATGCCACAGCCACAGTCCTTATAGCCCTTATAGCCCTGGATGCAGTCTGTCACTGTGCATCACGTTTCATTACAGGTGATGGGTTTCCTGCTCATCACTGCCTTCTTTACCGTGCGGTATCATGGCAATCGCTCGCTCACAGGAGGAAGCAGCATGGCGTTTTATTAACTTGACCTTGCTATATTTGAAGCGGACGAGAGCTACGGTAGCGCAGAGCAGCAATAATTGGTTCACATCAATACATGCCTCATTTAGAACAGACTCTTAACCGCTGAGGTGGCTAGGCTGCTCTCATTGGATGTACTCTTAGTGTCTGTTCTGTTCTCCTTTAGTCTGGTTCATTTTGTTCTTTTTTCTGCACAGAAAAAGAAGTTAACCAAAGTTTGAGTGCAGCTTTAGGATAAGCTATGAGGCGATGCTGTGTTGGAAATCAGAAGCAGAATGCCCACATGCTTTTCATTATAAAAACCAACAGGCGAAAAGGCTGTCAATGCCAACTGGCCTCGTAATGAGTTGAATCGTTTTTTCCAAATGCATTAATACTGTAAGTGACAGTGACAGATGATGAATTCATGCTAAATTAGCTCCACGTAAATCCCCACATTTACATGTACTGTAAAATTATTTTAATGGGTAATAAATACCTAATCAATACAATTACTGTAGGAAATCGTTGAAAGTAATAATCGAATAATAATAATCTTTATAAAGCACCTTTCATACAAACTTGCAACTCAAGGTACTTTGCATTGAAAAGAAAATAAAAACTAATAAGGTAGTAAATGGTAATACAAGTGAGGTAATAAAATTGTCATAGCACAATAAAAACAACAATGAAGGCATAAAATGGGAAGGAATAAAATAATATAAAAGGGATATTAAAGGAAGGTAAAACAAAATGTTCATTAAAAGTGAGGTTAAAAAGAAGTTCTCCGCTGTCATTTAAAAATGTCAACTGAGCGCCCGTCTCTGATTTGCCCGTGTGTAGTGTTCCATAATGTCGGAACACAATTACAGAAGGAAGCTCTGCCAGTCTTGTGGGTTGGCTTGCGGACATTTAAAAAGCCAGCAGCAGATGACCTATGGGCTCATGGAGAATCATAAAACGAGTTATGATTGGCCCCTTTTTAGTTTTAAAGCTATGGCTCATCCATTTGTTGATTTCAGTCAGACAGTCAGTTAGGGTGTAATCGCACTCACTGTTTCAGCCTGGCTCGGCCTACTACACAGTTTTGAAAAATGCTTCCTGGGGTGGGTGGAGTAGGTGCGTCCATCTCATTTGCATAAAGTATTCCGTATGCAAATGAATTTGTGCAGCATAGCTGCGCCTGGCTCTTGAAACTCGGATCAAATTGTCAATCTCGGCATTGCAGATCAAATACGAGTCAAGATTCAGCAGTTGGCCTATTTCTCGCCTCAAATGTTTTCAGAACATGAGTTTATGAATAGGCTTCCATATTTCTCCAATTTGAAAACATTGGGCTGAACCCAATCTAGCCAGAGTAAATGGACAAATTTGTGGGCCGCAGCAATTTTCCAGCTGGATATCTTGATTGGCATTTTTGACATAGTAATACCTCAAAAGACATCACATTTGGGACGGGGATAGATGCTTTTCTACCAGTTTTTTCAGCCAAATTAGTATTATTTCATAAATGTTGAAATAACGACATGTATTGCAATGTTTCACTATGAAGTAGGCATACAATTACGTTTAGGTTTAAAAAAAAAAAAATGTAATCTAGATGTAATCTGTAATTACTCTTTAAGACATTGGGGTCATCTGGCTCAACCTAAAGGTATAGTTGCATATCACCCACATAGCTATGGAACTCAATGCCATGTTCTCTAAAAATATCCCCTTAGGGGAACATATTTCCCTGACAAATGATCTCCAAGGATAACAAAAAATGTCCTCCCTGCAATGTATGTTTTTGACCAGTTTGGAGCACTTTCAGAGAGGCCAACCTAGTTCTTAAAACAATGCATGAGAATGTTGTGAACAGTTATTTCAAATGCAGCGCTTACATCTAAAATAAAGACAACTGAGATCTTGTTTGCATCAGCACTATGTCTGAGATCAGTAGCTGTCTTCATAAGCACCTCCTCTTTAGACCTCGGGAAAGAGATCACAATAGACCTGGCAAAAAAAGCAAAAATTAAAAATTGGGTTAATTAAAATGTTATGGATTTAAGAAAGCATGTGGTAAATGCGGTTAAACATTGTCCAAGCAGGAAAATTACTTTTACAGAACATCTGAAAAACATTCCCACACAAAGTTTGTTTTCCAATGTAGGTAATTAAAAAAAAAAAAAAAAAAACACAGTCCTGAGATTTGAATATGCCTCTGCAAGGATAATCCACAGCCAAATTGCCACGGTATTTTTCAAAGGGAATGCATTCAACATTACGTTTATAAATACCCAAACCAGCTCAAGGCTTGCTGTGGATGACAAGACAACATTATTCCTGATTAATACTATAATCAGATTAAGTGATTAATTTTATTCTTACTGTTAAACTGCCAATGCTGGCATATTCCAGAGGAACCAGCCCATCCGTCTCAGGCTGCAGCAGCAAGTCATGTCTACAGGTGACCTACAGCGAAGAGTAATGAGCAGTAGTCTACTGAAAGATGCGTGCGACTATTAAATCCATCCCCCTCTGATCTTGGCTCGGATTTAATATTCCACCCCACAAACTCGTACATGCGTGGAAGAAAAAGGACGGAGGCAATCTGTCCCAGCTCCACTACCTCTTCCATTTGTACCTTTATACATTTATCACAGCTCTCCATTTTCCTTCGGCCTTTGTTTTATGCCCCTGCCTTTCCCCTTATCAGACATAACTGCCACTAAAACGGCCCCAGAACAGCAAATTCTGACAGCCAGGAGACTGCCGACCCTAACCCAATTCATTCCCGTCCGCCTCTCTCCATATTGAGCCGGAGCATGGCCCAAAGGTATGTTTTTCCAGATCTTGTACATCAGTACAGCACAGCTGATTTACACCGAAGAGGTTGGATGTGATATATATCTAAGAAATCGGTGTCATCAGGACGTATTCCTGGTCCAATGCACCATAAAGTCTCGAACTGTAAAATACGGAGCCTGGGTTGGACTGAATGGATGGCAGAGGCTAGGGATTGGCTCTGCGCTGCGGTCGGATGCTGGCAAGGTGCGCTGTGAATCACAGCCGGGCTTCTGCACTAAAGTTTCTTCACCATCCCAGCTTTTTATTACGCGGCATTTAGAAAACATCATTCACCTTTTATATGACTTCACTCTTTCCCGCTTACATCTTGGTTGGAAAAAACTTGTGCTTCCAAGGAGGGTGACCGATTCATAACAGTAACTTTCCTTGGCGGCAACTCAATTGTATCTGCTGGGTTGAGGGAGTGTCGCCCCTCCCACATGCTCCACCTCTCCTGTGTGTTCAATAGGCCCCAGGTATATCATTATTTTCTTACAGTGGTTACTGCCATTTAGAACAAAGTCTTTATACAATCCTTACATTGTTGTGTAAAGTTTGTCAAAATCCAGTTTTCATTAGGATTTTTTTGGCAGATTCAGCACACTGAGGAAGGCTTAGGCTGAACTGTTCGTGCATGTCGGGTCTTCATACATGGATGTAATAAAACAATAGTTTATAACATTCTCCTGAGTGTTGTCCGTTTCTCTCTCTAATTAGAATACATGACAATTTGTTGTATTAAATTGGACTGTGTAGATCGCTCCCTAGCTGTGAACCTTAATCTTAGATCATCACTGTAAGGCAACCTACATGTGAAGATGACTGACATACAGATTTTTAAAAAATGAAAGATCATGCTAGGTCAAAAATCACCAATACATTTGATATCTTGCTCTATTCACCTTGCAGAAGTCTAGTAAGGTAAATTTGACTAGTCTGTGTATGTCTGTTCACATATGGTGGCAGGGCAGGATAATGGCTGAGGAACTGGCTGAGTAACCAGTGTCCCAGGTAGGACACAGCCATTGTACCCTTGAGGAAGGTACTTACTGTGCATTGATTCAGTAGTATTTATTCAACTGTATAAATGGATACATTTTTCTTTTTTTAAAGGAAAAAGAGCAGTGAGTGTGGATAAGTGCCTCCGGTGGGCACAACGCTTTATGATGCTACCTCTGGGTCTGATTACACATTAATGTGGTATGAGACTCTTTTCGGAAGAACTTTTTTTAACATCAGCTTAAAATTTGGTGAGTTGGTATGGACTTGAGCTTATGCAGTTTATGCACAAGCTGAAAAAGGAGGCCTCAGTATTTTTATCTCATGGGCAAATGTGTTTGGAATACATTCTTCTTAAACTAAAAAAACAGGTGTTTTAAACCACTTTCATGGCTCCATAGAACAGAAGTTGCTTACAAACAAAACCACTTAACAGAATATATTTTTATGCAGTTCTTTTATTATTGGTTATTGAATTATAAAATCTCATCAATATGTGCTCATCTACTGCTAATGAATACTGTATAGACCATGTGGTCAATTGTATTGCGTACATTGCAAGGTGGCATCAAACAAGTTTACGTCACCCTGTAATGTGTTTCTTATTTCCAAGTTATATCCTTCTAAGTCACTACAAGTTCCATGTCCTAACCATGCTTCTGTACCTATGACATCCATTTGTATTTTAGTTGCATTTTCCTCATTTTGAGCTCACTGATTCACTCAGTGTTCCATTATATAGGTGAAAAAACATCACGATACAATTCTCAGTCAGTGATCACAATACAATGTTACACAGTTGCAGAAAGAGAAATAATGTCAAAAACATAATTTCATAATTTCACAGGTGTGACGACAACAGGTTTTGTCAGCTTGCATAGCTTTATTGAAAATTCCAGACAAACCAAACCAATGTCAAATCCCAAAGGAGTAAATTGTTGTTCAGGATGTAAGCATGCAGATTTAGGGAATTGTGTTTGACTCTCACTCAAAAAGAGAATCGGCTCGGACTTCAGAAGACACCAAGTGATGCAACTGAAATGAAGTGCGGTGTGCTGCAGAATAACGCATGGTGGCACGCAATTTCACAAAATGCGAGTAATTCATCATCGATAGTTGATAACACGTAATTGATCTTGACACAAACCAAATCAGATTTATAGGGTCGTTGGGCTCTCTTTCCTAGCCGGAGCAAGGCATGCAGCGAGCCGTTGCACATGATTTTGGTGTAATTTGGTGTCTTGCCGTACACCATAGTTGGAGGAGATCCGGTGCTGATGATGATGTGTCGGTAAAGATCAAGCAGTGTACTGAAATTTCGATGCCCGCATAGTGTGCGTTTCGCAGCTATTCTGCCCGCCTGCTCAGACCAGGTCTATGGTGCATGTTGCAGCCCAGCATACAGTGAGTTGATAATTTCGGGGCTTTACTGAATCATTGCAGCATGATCATAACCCATTCTAAAGCCAGTCAACCAAAGCCCGTTTTTGTGGATCATAAGCTGTCCAATTTGACTTTGATATGAGTCCCCCAAACAGGAAAAATGCATAAATTGCATCTATCACGGGGCACACACACCATTCACACACACACACTCGTACCTATGGGCAATGTAGAGTCTCCAATTAACCTGACCTGCATGTCTTTGGACTGTGAGAGGAAACCGGAGTACCTGCAGGAACCCAACAAACCTGGACACTGGTAGAACATGCAAACTCTACACAGAAAGGCCCAGTGCGACCCACTCCACCACTGCCCCTCAGTCAGTTCAGTTCAGTTTAAATGAGCCACGTCAGTGTTGTGAATTAATGATGGGCACGTGTAATTTGTCTTTCTTTCGTTTGAGCATTGCAATGATCTTGGTTTTATTTTAATAAAACTTCAAGATGCTTTTGACATTATTTTTTTTAGCTGCAGGTTTAATAGGAAATAGTAATAATTATACATTTAAACAATGTTTTATTGAAATGTTGACAGTAGAAAAATCAAACAAATTCATCTTGAATTGTTCAAACTCCATTTTTTTACAAAAAAAAAAAAGTGACAGCCCAATGCTGCACTCTTGGGAGAAGCTTCTTCTAATGAGTATATCCTCATCCATTGCAGTGGTAGACCATGGAAAGTAGGGGTACACCGACTGAAAGGGAATGAAAGAGGACATTTGACTGGCTGTGATTGAATCCAGCTGCAGTTCACCCTCTGATAATATATTTAGCACATTTTTCCACCAGCGCTGCATGTTTTGAGCTGTGTGCTCCTAACCTCTGGTCACAAAAATACCTAAATTCGGTAGGCACGCCCATGTGCCCGTGTACTGGGCCACTGACTCCGCCCATGGCCTGTACACCATCGATCCTGGAAAACCGAGCCCATTATGCTCTAAGTGCTATGAGCATGAAAATAAATGTAATTGAAACGTCACAAACAGGAAAGATTTTATTTTGGATGTTTTTGTTTTTTTTTTCATTTATTTTTATTTTTTTTTAACAGCAGCACAGGAATTGCAATGTTTAAGTGCATGCAGTCAAACTGATGTTCTTGGCTATTTCCACACCACCATTATAGAATTTACAATTTGATAAATAAATGCAAATGAGCCCAGACACGCAACTTCAACTGGTTAGGGTTAAGATGTTGTTTTTTTTGCTGGAATGATGCTGTTACATTCGGCTGTATTTGATGTATGGCCTAATTTTTCAACTGTCTGTCGATGTACCAAAAAAAACAAATTGCAAATAGTAGTAAAAAAAAGTAATAGTATTTAGTATTTCATATGGCCTGTTTTTATCATATAAAGTAGGCCTTAAAGCAATAGTAACTGAACGGTAGATGAGTTTCACTTGGTCATTTCATTTGTCATCCCCTCCATTATGCCACAGAGTGTACACTTCCTTCTCAGTGAGGAAAGCAGTGAGTCTTAGTTTTCTGTTCAGTATATGCATGACTGTATACAGCAGCCCTCGTTAGCTTACAGACAATGATACAATAGAATGTATCAATGTTACGCATATAACATCACAGTTCTTTTTAATATATTCATATAGCATTTTGGTTGTTTAGGAGATAATTAAATTAACTTTTTCAAAGATTCATGCACAATTACTATTTGCAGACTTTTGCAGTTTGAAAAAATAAAACTGTAAATACGGCATGTTCAAAAGTTTTGGCACCTTTCTTGTTGATCCGTAAATGTTTTTCTACGATCTCAAAACTTGAGTGTCCTGTTTTGCCTTAAATTACGCCAAATGAAGACTGTTTTTGAGCTTATTAATACATACTCTGATGCTTCTAACCTCTCAGGGTGTTGTGCTTACTATCAACAACCATGGGCTCCTTTAAGCGGCTGACTGAGGTTTTGAAAAGAAAGATGACTGACAAAGCAGGAAAGGCTATAACAATATATCTACATACTTACAGCTTGGGCTTTCAATGGTCCGAAACATCGTTGAGAAACTGAACTGGGTAACTGTAGAAGTCAAGGCAAGATCTTGATGACCGAATGAAATCTCAAATAGAACTGCATTAGACGGGTATGTATGCAATGCAAAACCCTTATATCACTGCAATGGACACGCAGAAAGGTTTAACTGATGGTAGACACTGCCTGTAATGTAGAGCAGTGGCACACTGGTCCGCTGTGCAACATTGCTTACACCAATATGATCTGCACGGAGGAGTTATCAGAAGTGAACCGCTGCAATCGCATCACAAACGTTATTGTCTGAGATATTGTCTGAGATATGTCTGAGATATGCAACACAGCACGTAGATAAGTCAGAAACATTCCGGAACGAAAGTGCTGTGGGCTGATTAAACCAAAGATGTAACTTTGGCCACAAACCCCATAGAGACATGTGGAGAAAAATGGGCATTTGAAGAAAAGAACACCTTGGCAACCGTTCAGCACGGGGGCGGATCTATTATGATTTTGGGTTGTGAGGCAGTCAGTGGCACAGTAAATATTGTGCAAGTGGGAGGCATGGACTCCAATAAATATCAACAAATCCTAAGAGGTAATGTTCCAGAGTCAGTGAATAAATTGGATTTGAAAACACTGTGGATATTTTTACTATACAGTGAATCAAGTCATGCCTTAAAATCAGCCATTGAGTACTTAAAGGAACAAAAAGCCATATTTATATTCCTCAAATTACCTTCAGTACCACAAAATTATGCGTCACCGCATGGCAGGAAAGTAACATCATTGTGCCGCCCCATCTCTGGTGAAGTCTGATTTTGGACAGGTGTCAGGATCCATGGATGCAATGGATAGGCGCTGTCACCTTTAAATGTTAACACGTCTCATTAGGGTAAAAAAAAAACAACTTCACAACAGTTTTAAAATTACGTTAGTTAATTATTTGGTACAGAATTAATCATCTCCACCATCTCGAACTTCTCTAACAGACAACTCCTTCTAAAGATAAAGGAGTCAAGTGCAATTCAGTCCTTTATCACCTCCCAAAGGAATGGAGCAATCTGATAGCCTTTGTGGGAAATACTACCTTTGAGGGAAATAGTTTTTGTAAATCTGCTCCTTAAGTCATTTTTGGGAATGAGACTTATTAAAGTAATCAGTTTTACTCATCAATTTGTGTGTCTTTTTAAGTTAGTTCAGCATGTCATGGTCAATGTGTTCAGCTAATTCTCTTACTGTTTTGACAGTCTCACCTTCACAGATGTTAAAAAAACAGAAGCGATTCCCTTTGCCATATAATAGTCACCAGCCATGATAAATCTGCTCAAAAAGTAAATAGGGCCCAATATATTAAGGTTATGGAATGGCCTCCACCGTCCCCAGACTTGGGGAGATCTCAAACATACTTTATCCATCCAATATCTATACCCGCTTATCCTGGGTAGGGCCGCAGGGGGTGCTGGAGCCTATCCCAGCGTGCATTAGGCGAGAGGCAGGAATACATCCTGGACAGGCTGCCAATCTATCGCAAGGCACACACACCATTCACTCACACACTCATACCTATGGGCAATTTAGAGTCTCCAGTTAGCCTACCTGCATGTCTTTGGACTGTGGGAGGAAACCGGAATACCCGGAGGAAACCCACGTGGACACAGGGAGAATATGCAAACTCCACACAGAAAGGCCCCAAGCCGAGATTCAAACCCACAACCTTCTTGCTGTGAGGCGACAGTGCTACCCACATACTTTTTGATTTAGTATCATTTCAATTGTATGCCACTGCAAAAGCACCAAAGAAACATGCTGTCTCTACCATGGTGTGCAGTATGTAGTCAACATGAAAAGTGCAGGGAAAGTGACAGACTGTTAAAGAGTAATTGTACTCACTTTCAGCCAGGCTCCGCCTTCTGCACAATTTAGAAAAATTAGTCCTGGGGTGTTCATCTCATTTTTATATGCAAATGAATTTATGCAGCTTAGCTGCACCTGGATCATGAAACTCGGATGAAACCGTCAAACTAGGCATCACTTAAATCAAGATTTAGCACTTGCATGGTCTGTTTCCTGCCTGAAATGGTTTCAGAAACGTATTGTAGTGGACTGTCTGGTGGAATACGCGAGTTTATGAACAGGCCCCCATGTTTTGCCAAAACGTTGGGCCAAACCCGATCTTGCCAGTCAGGTGCTGGCAACACTTTTCTGGCTGAATATCTTGATTGACATCTCCATGATGTATTGTAGTTGTACCTCCAAATAGGTATTCTGATATCATGATTTGGGTGGGGCCAGAGTGGAATTCAGAAATCAATTTTCAAATGTTAGAGGGCAGCTACCAGTTTTTTTTCTGCGAAATTGTTATTTCAGAAATGTTGAAATAACGTCATGGATTAAAATGTTTCATTATTATTGGGCATACAAACACGTTTACAGCAACAACAAAAAAAAAGTGATCGAAGGTGTAATTACCCTTTAAATTACACACGGTTGTGTGTTTTTCACTCCTGTGTAGCAGAGCTAATTCGGTAGACTTGCTTCAGCTAAATGACCATGGAAAATTACAGTGAGGTACATTAGAACTAATTTAGATGAAAACAGGATGACGGGCACATGGAGGTCACCGTTTTTTTGACACCACCGTTGAAAGCACGGAGAGAGAAAATTATCAGGCTCCTGTTTTTTCAAAGGCATTCTTTTGGAACACCTTCCAAATAGCTTGTGAGGCATGGAGGCGGTGTCTGTTTCTGAGATTTAGTGACCCCAAGGTGCAACCAACTTTACTTTGAGAAAACTCTTAAAGTTTTTATTTTTTTTTATTTGATTTTATTATTATTATTATTATTTTACAGGCATAGTACAGGTCTCTTCTGAAAAGCAATCCTTTGGAGTGCATTTTTCAAGAGTCAGAGTTACTGTAAATATTACTGACACAAAGTAACAGAAGCTCAAACACAGTGGAAGTTTTTTCTCACCTAAAAGATTTTTATTTTTAATTTTTTTTTTTTTTTTTTTAGGGGATGCAGATGCTTGTGGCTGAGTCTGAGCAGCTGAGACACCCTGGTTAAATCCTGGTTCAGATTTGAGGACAATACCACTTAAAACGAGTGTACAACAGTACAACATATGAGCATTCTGCATTAGTTTTTTTTTTCTAAGCTATGCTAGGCATGCTTCCAAAAAGGCTATTTGGAGACTCTGAAAAGGACACTCGGCAACAGAATGATATTATGGGCCTGTAGAGGTGTATAATACTCTGGAAGCACAGAGAGTAGCCTGGGAATTATAACCATTAATACAAATGGCATAAGGTCCCACTTTAAAATGATTAGCTCTTCCGAGATGGAATAATTGCTTGGCATCACCTTGTATACATTAGGCATGCATCCAAAGCTGAACACTGCACCGCATTCAGATAAGGTGTATTTAATTAATGCATTGTATTCTGAATTATTTTTCTTCTATGTATGATAAATGCCTTGTTATTGTTTCCTGTATCCTGGATGTTTGTGTTTTCAAAAGTAGAATTTTGCAACAAAAAAATTAAATAAAAATCACAAGTCTTCCCAAAGTTGAAGAATGATATTCAGAAGATTAGTGGAGAATGTGTATTTTATTGTAAACAATAACTTTCACTCAATAAAATACGCATTGGGACATTCAACCCTCACCCCTCCCCCACCCGAGAACACAGAAAACTTCAGATGCTTTAGCGAAGCATGGCACAGCATGGTTATGCTGACCGTAATTTTTCACTTACTTAGAAACGAAAGCACATATTCATGCATGCACGTATAAAGATGAGACGGCATCTTGAGCAATGTGCTATCGACCAAACTTGCAATGTCAAATCACATGATGGCAAAGGCAGCTAAGCTTACAAACTCCACGGCATATAGGCGACCAGCAGCTCTTTAGTTTGTTGGTCAGTTGGTCCACAAAAGTGTCCAACTGTGGATGCATGCGCGGTCGCAGCTATTGCAGATTTGGGCTTGTTATTACTGATGTTTTATGTTTACTATTAACATTTAGCCTACTAATGTTTATATTGATTTTCTTGTTTATTGATTTGATATCAATAAATACATTTGCTTATCCATAGATTGAATGGAAATTTTTAAATATTGTTTTCACAGTTGAAAATGTAGGTTTTGAAAATATAAGTTAGGTCTATTGAGGTGAAGTCTCCAATCGCCATCACTGGTGTCGTGAAGAGGAAGAAAATCACACCCCTCTGCGAAGCTGAACATTCACATCTACTGAGTTTGACTCGGGGCCATAGAGAAAAAACTATCAGCTCTGGTTTCGCTAAAGGCAGCTAAAGAATTCAGTATTCTGGTGCTGGGGGAGGGGTGAGGGGCGATTCAATGGATGAGCGTGAACGATCGTGCGTGAATAGCTGGTAGTTTTTTTGAAGCTATTATCATGAGTAGGCCTTTTAGGCCTACTGAGTAGTAAAAAGATAAATGCCCAAAACAAAGATACAAGTGTCACATTTTTACTTGTTTTTTAAGTTTTACTTATTTCTAGTCATAATAGGTTCGGACCTTGTTTCATATTCAAAAATTAGAGCCTTGCACGTTAGGAACTGTGTTAGAAGACTGCTCACGCTGTCTGCGTAGATGCAACAGCACATGCATAAACTATCGGGATGCGTTGCGTGGGAATATAGGCGTCTCTGTGCTTTACCATGTCCACGCAATCATTGGTAGGGTTTATGGAGTTTATGAAACTAATTGCCCACATAATTACTATTCCACTTTCAGCAATACATTTACAGTTACCAATCGGAGAAACAGGTCGCTACCACTAATGTTACTAATGATCGGCACTTGTAATGAACAATTTTCTTACACTATCATAGGATTGACAGCCCAAGCAAGAATCACGTCAAATAACCAGGAATAAATGTATCATTATTTATATTCTTTTATAATATTTAAAATATTGGGATCGTTTCGTTATCATCTCTCTAAAATGCCTGTGAATTTTGTTTGTATTCCTACACAGACGAAAATCATAGTCCTACATAGTTATGCAAGTGGAAAAATTTATATAAGGGTTAAAATGAAATGCATCCATGTTAAAATACCACACAATGGAAACAGATATCCTACACGTTTGCAGATGTTGCTATTATGTGCAACTTTTTTAATTTTTACGCAGAGTATTCACATTTAGGCATCTACATAATTATCAAAGTTTTAATCGAAAAGATTGTTAATGTAACATGTTATGGATGTTACATCCTATCAAGGAATTGGCTTTTCACGCACCACACCACGCCCCTCACACCTGAAACTATAATGGCATGGGCGGGGCTGTTATAATAATTTCTATTCAAATTATTATTGGGCTACGAAAATATGGCTATAAAAGAGAAGCATGATTATTTCGGCGACCAGTTCGGTTTGGTATCGCTTGCCAAGATGAACAAACGACCACAGAGATACTCTGCCAAGCAAGCTTTGGACCTGATTCAGAATGCCAGTGAAATGGATTCGGGCGATGAGGAGTTGGAGCTGGATATTGAATTTGATTCAGCTTCTGAATCTGATTCTGAAGTTGAAACTGAGACTGCGACTACGACTGAGTTTGTCTCAGAGAGAGAGGAAAGGGCAAACGATGGAAGAAGTGTAACCAACTCGTGTGCTTCGCGTCTGCTACCGGTTCCGTTGCGTGATAAGTAGATTTTAAGTTTTTACTTGTATTGCGTGCAGTAGGGTTTTACGCGGTTAGTCGAATCAGCTGTTTGGCGTTATAGAATTGCTTGTAATTGAGGTCACGTGCGTCGGTTAGGAACTAACTTCTTTTGTGAAGCTAATTTTATTGATTTATTGTTTTTAATTGTGTCATTAGTTTCAGGTGCATTTGCACAATAATAGGGCTTTTAGAGCGACGTGGGTATTTTAACTGTGGTTCTCTGGTTAGACACCAGAAGTGTAACCAACTCGTGTGCTTCGCGTCTGCTACCGGTTCCATTGCGTGATAAGTAGATTTCAGACCCGGTCACTCGACGGAGACTGCCCTGCTCTCCGTCACTGAGTCTCTCCACGCAGCACACGCAGCATCCCGTTCATCTGTCCTAATTCTTCTTGACCTCTCAGCTGCCTTCGACACCGTTGACCATCCTACACTTCTGTCTTCCCTGACAGAATTGGGAATTTGCGGACCAGCCCTCAACTGGATTGCGTCCTATCTCTCCGGCCGCTCCTTCCAGGTTGCCTGGGCCGGTGCAGTATCAGCTCCTCGTCCCCTCACAACTGGGGTCCCTCAGGGCTCTGTCCTTGGTCCCCTCCTCTTTTCTCTGTATACTAGGTCCTTGGCCCTGTTATTGCCGCCCATGGCATGTCATATCATCTCTATGCAGATGATATTCAACTTTTCTACTCTTTCTCTCCCACAGACACTCAGGTCTCCGATCGCATATCCGCCTGCCTGAGTGACATCCAGAGCTGGATGACCAAACACCAGCTCAAGCTCAACACAAGCAAAACGGAACTTCTCCATATTCCTTCTCTTACCTCTCCCACTTCTCATCTGCCCATTTCTTTAGGAGACACTCCCCTACACCCTTCGCAGAGTGCCCGAAATCTTGGAGTTGTGCTGGACAACAGGCTGTCACTCTCTGAGAATATCGCGGCAACCACCCGGTCGTGCAGGTTCATCCTGTACAATATCCGCAGAATAAGACCACTCCTCACCAATTATTCCACACAGCTCCTGGTCCAGGCCATGATACTGTCACGTCTGGACTACTGCAACTCCCTCCTGGCTGGCCTCCCAGCATCAGCCACCAGACCCCTTCAGCTCATCCAGAATGCAGCAGCACGTCTGGTTTACAACCTCCCTCGTGACTCCCACGTCACTCCCCTTCTCATCTCCCTCCACTGGCTACCAGTGCAAGCTCGCATCCGGTTTAAGACACTGGTGCTTGCTTTCCAAGCAGTCAAGGGGTCAGCTCCTGGTTATCTGCAGAAGATGATCAGACCCTACAAGCCGGCCAGATCGCTCCGATCGGCTACTACAGGGCGGCTGATTCCTCCCCCAACACGAGCAGCAACAAGGTCTCGACTCTTTGCAGTTCTGGCCCCACGATGGTGGAACGATCTTCCAGTGGAGGTCAGAGCAGCAGAGTGTCTGAGCACCTTCAAACGGAAACTCAAGTCGCACCTCTTCTCTGTGTACCTCTCTCCTCTTCCCTAAACCCCCTCCCATAACTATTAATTAAAAAAAAAAAAAAAAAAAAAAAAATTTTTGGTTCAGACTATCTTGTTTCTCCTTAATGTATGCTATCATAGTAAAGGCTTTTTATCTGCATTTTGTTCAATGGACTTAAGTGGACTTGATCCTGAGTTTGGTTACACTGTTGTAAGTCGCTCTGGATAAGAGCGTCAGCTAAATGCCTATAATGTAATGTAATGATGGGACAGTTTGGGTCGAACAGACTGCTGGTAATGCTCTGGGCAGAGCACCATCCTGCAATGTCTTACGGGAAAAGGCTGGGCCCACACGGTGCGCCAAGGAGAACATTGTAAGTCCGCTGAGCAGTCTGCTATGTCTGATTGACATTCTGATGTGGGGGCAGATTGTCAAGTATACTGTGGCAGAAGCCCACAGAAATGGTGCAGAAAACTGGGACCTGTCAGTCGACGAATTGAAAGCTTTCGTGGGACTGCTGTATTTACGAGGCATCACTGGCGGTAAAAGTATGAATTTAGAAGACTTTTGGTCTTCAGACTTGGGAAATCAATTTTTCAATGAAACTGTGTCGCGGCAAAGGTTTCGGGACATCATGCGCTATCTCAGATTTGATGACAAGGACACAAGGCCAACACGTCTTGAGAAAGACAAATTTGCCATTATTTCCGAAATATGGAGCAAATTTGTAAGCAACAGTACTGCGTGTTACACACCTGGAGAAAACATAACTGTTGATGAGCAGTTGTTCCCAACTAAAGCGCGGTGCCGTTTCACGCAGTACATTGCTACTAAACCAGATAAATTTGGGATAAAGTTCTGGATAGCAGCCGACGTTGAAACGAAGTACATGCTGAACGCTTTCCCATACCTTGGGAAAGATGAGGCGAGGCCTGTCGGTGAACGATTAGCTGACAATGTGGTCATGCGCCTTGTGGAACCCTTCGTCGGAAAAGGAATAAATATAACCACGGACAATTTCTTCACATCGATTGCCCTGGCGAACAATCTACACGCAAAAAAAACTACATTGGTGGGTACCATGAACAAAAAGAGGAGAGAAGTGCCCCCTTCTGCGAAGGCACAAAATCAAGAGAGATTTTCCACCACGATCTGGAGAGCTGGACACGCTACACTTACGGTTTATCAGTGCAAGCCCAAGAAAAATGTGTGCATTTTGAGCACTATGCACAAAACCGTATCGATCGACACTGATGCCAAAAAACTGCCAGAAACCATCGCCCATTACAACGCAACAAAAATGGGAGTGGATGTTTTGGACCAGATGGCACGGCTGTATTCGGTCAAGGGGGGCAGTCGTCGTTGGCCAGTTGCCGTTTTTTACAACATTTTGGATCTGGCTGCAATCAACGCCCATGTTTTGTACACGCAATGCATGAACAAAACAATTAGTCGGAGAAGATTTATTCTTGAGTTGGCCAAGGAGTTGCGTGCAAATCACATGACCGCAAAGGCAGCTCCGTGGCGTACCGTCCTAGCGCCCCTCTGCAGTCCAGAAACCCCCAACACACCACAGCGAGAGCGGTCACTAAAAAGAAAACGCTGCCAGGTATCCAGATGTGGAGGGAACAAAACTTGTGATATCTGTGACAAGTGTAAACGACTTGTCTGCGGCAAATGTACAAAAATGCAACCCAAGCTCTGTCTTGAATGCTGACGGCGTTACCGCATTACCAGCAGCTCTATTGCTAATGTTTTATATAGATTTTTTATTTATTGATTTGCGGGGTGATTCTAAATAATTCAACTTGCTAGCTATATATTTAGCTAACGTTATATTTTCAAAATCGTTTCAACTTCCTAACAATGTGCTGTATGCTTTTTGATCTAATAAAGCAAATTACTGAAGACAGGTGTCTCGTCTTTTTACTTTGTTGCTATCTCAATTTGACTTTGTGTGTGCGCTGAAGCGATAATCCGTTTTGAAATCCCACTTGGTTGCTAAGGTCTTATGTACAGTGCGGTATTATTCAGTGTTACGAATGGGTGTTTTTTGTAATTAGCCTACGATGAATAAGAGACTTTGGATTTCGAATCCCCAGTCGAATAGTCACAGCCAGCTATGACCTGCTTGCCAGTGTAGCCTAGCCTACATGTTTTCTGGTCACCGGAAAAAAACTCGTTGAATATTTTTTACATGTATTTTTATAAAACAGAAAACCCGACCCTAAAATTCGCACGGGTGATGATGCGTTTCCCTCCAACGACAGTGATCAGTGATCACATGCGGAGGGAAGCGGCTAATTTTAAAAATCGTATTACAGTTATATTCTGGCAAATTGGCGATTTATATGTTGTTAGCCTATGATTATTAGCATTTATGATATTATGCATGAAGAATAAACTGTCAAATTTGTTTTTTGAAAAACAGGTTTGACCTCCCTACAATCTGTTTATTGTTAGCTTTTCATGACTCATTCTCTTCATACAGACATACTGTTTATTCTAAATACATTTATATTGCAACAATGTGTTGACTAGAATGCCGAGCCGTAACTAAAACATAACTTACTCTGATACTCTGACAGTCTAAAATCTCGCAAATATTTCATTAGGACAATGGGCTGGCAACCTTTGTCAGCTCGTGTCTAATAAGCGCCATCTAGCGAACAATGCGAATATTTCCAGTTTGAAGGCTAATGTGTCATTTGACCCTGGCCGCGCGAAAAGTTATTTGAATCCCAGGAAATGGTCCGGCGCTCCTGGTGTTAATACTTTTGTTAACACATTGCCAAATGTATTTATGAAATAACAGCAATACATAGGCCTACAGATGATGGATTCAGCCTTGACAGAGTATTCCATTATTTAGCCTTATTAGGTTCTGGAACATAGGTCTGTGTGCGACTTAACAGTGGCTCTTCTAGAGTTATTTTACTCGCTCATTTCTGGAAGTTGGCTGAAGTTCTAACTGTCAGAATGTTCGTTGGACACTTGGTAAATCCACCTTATAACTCTGTTCCAAATTATTGATTAAAAAAATGATTGGTTTTGAATGATTGACATTTCAGGGTCCAATCATCGTAACGATGGCATGTGTGTGGTTCAGGCATATTTATGGTAAATGTATGCACAGTACGCTCCGACTCATCAATAGCAGTCAAGTGACAAAGGTGGTGATTCACTGTATATTAGACGAGAGAATTGCAATTTGTGTACACAACTTCCAATTTAAGCAATGTCCACTTACAGTTTTCTATCTGACCAGAGATACAGATACAGACACTGTATTTTTGTTGACTGATGCAGCAGTAACATTTCTGCGCACCCTTAGTACGCTTGAACCTCAAGTGCTGTGATTTCTCTCAAACGGGATGGCCTTCTCTAAACGAGCAAAACTATTTTGTGAAGGAGCACAAAACATTTGCAAGGGAACACAAAGTACTTTTTGTTTCTTTGCTTTTTCCCTCAGGGGTGCCATACACCTTTCGTCTTGCTGCTTTTTATTTTGTCGTTTTGTTCGCACTTATACTCAATCTGTATTTTTTATGTCTTGTTTTTATTTTCTTTACAGACGTACTCAATGCACGGGTCTTTCATATTGTTTTTATTTTCTTTTCAGTCATTCTAAATCTGTATGTCTTTTGTTTTTTATTTTCTCGACAGTCGTACTCGATCTTTGTGTCTTCCGTTTAGTTGTTTTTATTCCCTTTCACAGTCATACCCGGTCTTTATGTTTCATGCCTTATTTCATTGTTATGCTTTGGCAATACGGCTGTCTGCAGTCAGGCATTTGAAGGTTTATTACATTTTTAATGTGCCGAGTTTAGAGCAGGACTGCGTGTAGAGCGCTTCTCCCTGTGGTGCCATGCTTACCTCTCTTTGTTCAGTTGACTGTGAACGAGCGGGAGACAGCTGGCTGATGGGTGAGCTAGATGGGCTTGTCTGCCTGTTTCGGCCCTGGTTGCTCCAGTGCAGGAGCTTATATCCACGTGCTTCTTGGTGGGACAGGAGCATCCCATTGGCTGACGGGACTGCTCGTCACATCGTATGTCTCATAATATCACGAAGGGTCAGCGGGATGCCAGCAGGGCATGCAATTCACAAGCCCAATGTATGCAAGTCAGATCTCGCCTGTGCTGGAGTGTTTTAATTGATTTTGCCCTAACAGTCCTATTGAGGCAGAACTAACTGCGTGTGATGGACTCTGTTTTCTCAGACAGGGTTGATTGGATATGGTTCCCCGTAGCGGAGAATGCCTTACATTTTTGGTGTTTTTTTTTTTTGGTTGTTTTGCACTTTTACTAATTTCTGAAATTTCACAGGTCAACATCCCAGGTAAATGGGAAATTCAAAGGTAAACATCATTCCACTAAAGTGTTACCTGCAGTTTTTACCATCATTGGACAATAAGGAGTTAATTCAGGGCCTTTTTGTGACACACAGACCCCTCCCCAGGTGTGGATGTGTCACAGGATTAAAGTCTCCAAGTGCCTCTGAAGATCGCTTGTCTTGTGAATGCAGCATGTACTTTCAGAATTGGCTTTACGCCACTAATTCACACTTGTGGATACTCACAACCGAGGATCAACAGTGGATGTAGTACAGTCTTAAGTCAACACCATTCAGATTTATGTTGTCTGTATAACTCAATGTAGTGTTACGGCCCGGGTCGGGCAGGCCGAACAAAAAACGGAAACCAGGCAGAGGTCACGGTGCAAAAAGTGAATTATTTATTTACAACCTATACATAAGATTAATTTAGTGTCCCGCCAGGTCGGGAGTGAAGGAGATCTGGATCCATGCCATCTTCAGCCTTTTATTCCCAGGACAATTAAGGGTGGCCACGCCCATTTCCGCAACTCCCCCTGTTGGCTCACTGGAACAATACAGACACAGAAAAAGCAGCAGGGGAAGACAGACGCCAGGTGTGACAGTAGACTGTGAATGTTAAAATGCTGTTAGTTTGTGAATTAAAGCAGATATAAAACAGTGTACAAGGACATTCTTTTCCCCCTCCATTTGCATTGCTTTTTCACTGCTGTTTATTTCCCTTTGATCACTTGACACAATTTCTTTGCCCAAGACAAGATGCCAGTGATTACACATGATTATATATGGACATTATTTCTCATTCTTTTAATTGGGCATACTGCAATCTGTCAAATCCGTCAGCTGTAAAGCTCACTGTTGTTATTACCTTACTGAATCAAACGCATTCACACTTTGCCACTCTACAACAGAAAACCTTGCCCCATAAGAATGGCTAGATAAAACTGAGTTGTACATCTTTCTCCTGAAATTGCTTTGTTTTTGCCAAATACAAGTGGGAGGAGAACAATGTGACTAACACAACCATGCCAAAACGATCCCTTTGGCTGGAAGTAGTTCAATGGGATTCAGCCTCAATAGAGGCCATTCATCTTCAATTGAAAGGCCCTGACAGTCCTTCACTAATCAGTTTCTCTGATCCATTTAATTTTATTTCTCATTTTAATGACTGCAGCCAAAAAACCTCAAAACATTGAGGGAGGTTTTCTAAGTAGTAAAGAACAAAAACGGTCCTAAGTAGAACACCCAGGGCTCTATTCTACAACAACAGTGCACATTCAGAAAGAGAGAGAGAATGAGAGCGAGAGACTTTGAGAATCTATATTTTAAAAACATCTCTTTAAAAAAATAATAAAATAATCCAATAATACATATTTAAACCACTCCCTTATTTGTTTTTTATAAAGCAAATTCAAAGCAAAAACAAGGATATTTTATACAACAGATAAGACATTACTGTGAATAAACAACTTAAATAATTAAACGTGTATATATTCACATATACATACATACATACATACATACATACATACATATACATATATATATATATATATATATATATACATATGCACTTTGGCAAGGATGATTTATACAGAGGTCTTAGATTCTTTGTCAGTGGTACAAACCCCTCCTCTTGCCACGCCCCTGACCTTAATCCTTCCAGTGCATGTAAATACTTAATCTTTCACACACAATACACAAAGCCTTTTTACAAACTGTTCACAAACTGTTATGGAGACTTGAAAGCAGTCAGCACTCGTCCTGATGCCTGTCCCTCCACCTTTGGTTGAACCCAGACCCATGTGACAAAAGGAGTCTCGGCAGTCGGAGCGGCTTCCTCCCCATCTTTGTCATATCACACAGCGGGGAGGGGCCAGAGTGCCCGGACCCTTGCCACGATCTTCTCCACCAGCCTCAAAGAATGGACCACTGCCTCTGCTGCTGTATCCCCTGCGGCTCTCCAGTCCTCACCGTCCACCCCTCCTCTCTAAATTTTTTCCCATTGGAGTCTTTTTTTCTCACTGTCATTTGAGGGTTTTCTCCCCACTGGGAGTTTTTTTTTTGCCTTGTACTGGCTATTTGGGGGTTCAGGCCTGGTGTTTTCTCTGTTTGCTCTTTTTTGCTCCATCTGTTGCCTTGGTACTCTGTAACGTGTCTTTGTGAAAGTTCTCTGTAAAAAGCGTTATACAAATAAAATTGAATTGAGTTGAGCTCCCATCCGTTTTATACAGGAGCCTCTGAGCCACCAGAAAGCTGTGACCCTGCTCTCCAAGTCCATGAGCGCCTGACCTCCCTCCAGCAAGGGCAGATACTATGCCGCTGCCCTAAGCCAGTGCTGTCCTGACCAGAACAAATACACCAGTAAGTTTTGGAAAGATCTGAGGAATCCCTCAGGTGGTGTTAGCACTGCCAACTTGTGCCGTAGTACAGATGCCACCAAGTTATTTAAATTCAACACCCAACCCTGGGCATCCTGGCGCATGCCTTTTCCATTATATTCTCCGAAGTCCAAAAGTACACACTCAACACTTTTAGCCCCTGCCTCCTCCATACCAGACTACCCAACTACTTCAAGAAGGCCTATCTTGCTGTGAACCACAGACCAAAACCTCACACTCTTGCCAGTTTACCCTCATATATTTTCTCATAAATCTGAATGCATCATTCCAGAGAAAACAGATCCGTCACCACCACCATAACATTGTCTGCATAGGCTGAGACTAATCGTGTTATGACGTGAAGGCTCAGGCACAATTAGACTGAAGTGGGCGAAGCAAAGGTTCAATGGCTACGGTATACAACAGCCCCCATAAAGAACACACCCCTGTATGATACCCCACTGTACCTTTATAAGTCTGCTGAGGCCCCCTCGCAACCTTCAGCAGGCCACATTGGAATACAACAGTCTCACCCAAGAAAGAAGTCCATCTCCAAACCCCAAAAGCCTATAATGTTTTAATTAGGTAGCAGTAGTCAACACACTCAAGCTTTCTCGGGTCAATGGAAAAAGACTAATGTAGGCTGTAAACATTAGCAAAATCTAACTTATCTCTTATCAGAAGCAATCATCTCTGATTGTCCAAATTCATACATGCGCTAAAGAGCACATTTCTTTCCGGTCACCGTAGCAGTACCTGCATCCATCAATGATAAAAGTCCCTGTCATTCCTTATCTCTTCTCCTTCATCTGAGCTATTTCCTTTTCCAGCTCCTCCACAGTCCTTGCTGTCTCTAACAATACTAAAAGCTGTATACTGCTGGAAAAAAAGTTCTAATGTCACCCACCTCCCACCAAAGGCTTAGTGTTCCAAAAATGTTTTCCCCCTTTCCACGTCAGCCAAAAAATCTCAAACTTTGCTCAGAAGATGACATTATCCAGTAATTTAGCATTACATTTCCAATAAAGACAAACTACTAGAACCACTTTTTAACGCACATTTATACAACGATTAAATGGTGATCTGTAAAACCTACTGGGAAAACCAGACCTTGAATCTCTGTCTCATTTCTAGGAATATAAAATCCATCCATTTTGACTGCACAAACTGTATCTAATGTACTCTTTACCCATGTGTACTGTCTTACAGTAGGATGATGCTCTCTCCACACATCACACGAATCAAACTTACATAACAGCTGCTTAAGGACCTCTGCAGATGTACAATGAGGTTCTTCCCCATTTATGTCCATTGTAAAGCGTAATGTGCAGTTCCAGTTTGCCTATAACACTAAAAACATTGATATCTGTTAGTTTCTGCAGTACCTGATGCAGCTGCTCAGTCCTCCACATTTGGAGGATAAATGTGAAAAAAGACATAAGACTTTAACAATTTCCTCCTTAGACAATAATTAAACATTAAGACCAGATGAACATAAAATAGCAACCCCAGCACTCAAGTTCAGGATAACGGTCCTATCTGTCTCATTTTTCTACATTACTATGAGTCACAAAAACAGCACATTAAATCTTTGTTTACAGCCTCTGTCACTAAACCCTTCTTCACCCCAATTTATTTAGTTAATTTAGTTAACATTATGGTTAATATTTCCATTAGGGAAAAGTGAAAAGGAAAACAACATAAATGACACAGTGAACGCAGGAAGAAATAAAGTGGAAAAACACCCACACCTCATTTTTTAATGATTCTGTAAGTAGACTTCAACTTTTGAACTGCAGTGCAATGCTTCTTTTGTTAAACTCTTCTGACTAGGTAACTCGACCACATTAAAATTACTTATAATATGCTTCACCAAACATACAAATTTATCCCCATCCGGAAATAAATTAAGTACATTCAGTTTGCCCCTTTGTGGCATCACAAAATGTATCTGGCTCTTCAAGGGAGAAAAACGTATATCACCCTCCCCTCTCGCCACAGTTTACAAAAAAACAGAGGAGTCTGAAATCTCTTCATCGTCTTCCTGCACACAACCAGATTCTATTTACTTCACAATCCACATCAGCCACATCTACCTCTGCTTCCCCCAGTTTCTACTCTACCTTTCTTCCTTCCAGTGGATTGCCCATTACACCGAGGTCCCCATGTGCTAGCAGGTTTGCACTTGCACTCACATCTCTCAAGTCTACAAGATTCCAGAATAAATGTTGTATACTTTTGTGTACCCTGCCATTACATTGCATTGCATTTAACGTTACATTAGGCATTTAACCTCTGAATACTGAGTCATCCTCAAGTCTATGCTATCTGTACCCATAACAAGTTTTAGACCTCTGAGTTTATTGAAAGTTAAAAACAAGTCTCCCAACCTCTGGGACGGAGCCAGAGAGGGTGCTGGTGCCAGGCCTGAACTCTGAGATGCAAGTATGCTGCCTACCATCAAAACATACACATTGTCATCACTGGGCAAATCATGTTTCTATAGCACCTTTTCCCTACTATTACTAACAAAATGTCCTAAACATTCCGATTACAGGTTTTGAAATCCCATAAATGTGTGTTGTCTTCCCTGCCACCAAATCTAAATGCTTGTAGTTTGGTGACTTTGTCATCAAATCAAAATCTTTACAACACCTCACCCCATGGTCAAGAAACAAAGTTTCTCCTCCTAGCCAAGATGCCATCCCGAGGGTTGAAACCTGAAACCCCCCTGCTAACCTACCAAAACCCCTAAACCAGCCGAGTATCAGTTTGAATCAGTAGGAAAACGGGAAAATAGTAAAGGAGTGGAATATACATTTTAGAAATGGACAAGCCCTCTCGCAACACCACCTCCACTTGAGAGGGACAGAGAGCGATGTGGTTAGTAAATTAAATTTCTCCCTTGCAGCAATCTGACACAATCTGGAGTAACTGATTTAAATATAAGGTAACAGTAATGCATAGAACGGTTTCAATGAACAGATTCAAATTCATTCATTCTGCTTGTTATTCTAGAAAGATTTTAGTTCTGATTAGCAGTCTTCATTCCTTATGCTGTTATCTTGATATCTCTCTCTCTCACACACACACACACACACACACACACGCGCGCGCCCATACACGCACACCCATACCCATGCATGCTATTCTGTATTCACTCAGTTAATCACTGAGCACTCACTTTACTAATGTAGCACACCGGAATGCAGCATCATTTCATTTCATTAATTTGATAGCTCTTGCGGTTCCAGGGCAGTGCCCTTCCTTCTCCTGCCTCCTGTCTGTCTCATCCCTCATTAAAGGGACCTTCGTGCCCTTTGTGGCTGTTTTTGTGTCCTACCTAATACCCATCCAGGCCTTGAACAGGAAGGAGAAGGGTACACAAGAGATAACAGATGCAGTTGTCCGGTGACAAAAACCGAGACCTATTATTTCCACCTACCATGATGTTTTTAGCATAAAAATGTAAACAAGGAACTAGGCATAATTACTTAACAACCTGACATGTAACTAATTACTGCAACATCGACCAATGCCATCCTGACCAACCAGAGTAATAGAATTTAAGTATTATCAATTTACAGGCTGTGTATAAAAGCTCCTTGTAAATTATGTCATTTATGAGACGATTAGCATTCTGAGTCTGATTAGTATTCTGGACTCTGAAACTCTGTGTGGTTTCTGTGTTCTCCCAAACTCATATTACCGTAGCCTGAGAGCTGTATTTGTGACAGTGCCTGGGGTTTCCCACTGGTTGTCGTCTGAGCTATCAGTCCCCTGCTCCCTCCCAGTGCTTCCAAGTAAAAACCGAAATAGCACAACGATGAAAGGGCAATGCATAAGGAATGAAAGATACAAACGCTTGCAAAATAAGAGATAAAGATGTTAAAAAACCTACATAAAATCCATCCAATTAAAAAAATTAGTTCTAAAAGACATGGGTAACTGAGGTAAATTAGTGGGGAAAGGATAGATTCCCATTTTGTCATGGTTAATGCTCTCTGAGCTGTACTTTGAAAACGCTGTAATGTAGCAATAGACGTGTGTAAGGCCAGTAAAAATAGCGCTGGAGTAATTACTTCTTTTTATGCTTGTAATAAATGCATCCATCAACCTCAGAATCAGGCTGTGAATGAAAGGGTTTTATTTTGTCAATATATTTCAAACAGAATGACTGTTTTCATTAGTCTAAAAGTAAAAAATTACATAGAAGTTCTTCAATTTTGATTCACAGTCCAGAGAAAAGGTCCCAATCACTTTCATCATTAAGGTTTGTAAAGTTTTTTCAAGATGTTGTTGTGGTATGTCATAAGTATTTAAAGTGTGATTTGAAAGCATTGATATCATGTGGAGCTACAACCAATCCGATCAGGCACAAAATTATTGGTACCCTTAGTTAAAATGGCAACAAAAAAAAAAAGACAGAATAATATAATTGTAAATAATGAGCTGTATTGTATGTTTAAAAAAAAAAAACTGAAAGTTCTATTCTTTTGTGCTCGTGCAATTGTTTACCAGTCTGTGAAGCGGATTCTGCCATGTTTGTGGATGAAAGCATGAATGATAGGTGACAGATTTTTATTTTATTAAAAGAAACTTTATAGAGCACTTAGGCCACCAAACCAAACGTCTAAACATGGAACAATTCTAACCATGTTTCTAACAAATTCACAAAGAGCAGGCGGCACATAGGAGCCTTTATTGATTATATTGCAGACAGTGACACAGGAATGGGGTGGTGGAGCAGTGGCACCAAACGGAGAGAGTGAGATGTGCCCAGTGTCTTCGGCAAAGCTGGCTGTGTGCCGCCACCAGCTTCAAACATACCCTGTGTCTACTGTGGAGCAATCAGTCTGCATCCTCACTGAAGCTGTACTAGATGCCCAGAGACATTGGCCAGGCAGGGAATAATGGTATTGACGAGCTGAAGCTGATTTGACAGAGTGTCTGGTTCATCGATCCTTCTTTCAGGTGGGAGAGAGAATCCATTTTTGAATTGAAAAATGCGACACTCTTTTTATGGACTGTGTTGTGTCATTCCCCCTGGCGTCATCCAGTCATCCCAAATGACCTTTAAGCAATCCAGCGGTCTGTTCCACTATTGACCTACCCCGACAATGTGCATCATTGTATCATTGCTCTTGTTTGCTCTGGGGGTTAATGAGGGGGTTGAGGAATTGAGTCCTCTGAGGGTTGATACATTTGTTTGGCCCATGGGTTTAGCAATAATATACCATATCATGAATGCACAGTTAGTCATATCACACATTATTGCTAGCATCCTCTCACCAAGAAACTATGGTGACTATATATTGGATTTCAGAAAAAATAAGACGGGGTCAGATGGGCATCATGAACATAATACTAGGATATTTGTTTGTTTACATTACATAAGGTGAGGACTTGCAAAGGGACCGGTAAAGGGTGATTCCTTTGTGCTTGCCTTTGAAAAAAGCTGGCCCAAATTGAACGATGGCTATTGGAAGTCTACATCACTTCATAATCCAGTCAGCATCAATGGGCAAAACACGTTCCCTCCCCTAAAATTTCCAAAGCAGTCATTGCATACCAGTCACTGTTACACAACCTTAAATATCTCAATAAAACTGTAATCTAATTGGTACATTTTGTAGGCCTGCAATTCACAGACATAAAGTTACGACAGAAAGTACCATTCTTCTATTCATATACTGTATTATTAAGAATTAAAATAAAACAAATTGCATATACGCAATTATTGGCATCTGGATATAGGCCACCTCTGACTGAAAAGATGTGATTTTCAAACATTGTGTTCATTTCATGACTTTGCCAGTTGGTCGATTTGAGCAAATTACTCACCTACTGTATAAAAGTGTGCATATGCACAGTGTAAAGCTTGCAAGAGGCATACATTTTAAGTTTAGATTTAATTTTCATAAATTCCAATGTTAAGTGTGAAATGGTGTACCCTGTTTTTGAGGCTGGTTGTCTGCATATATTTATACACGAGGCCTCTGGTGTTTCAGAAAACATTTTTTCTATAGTTTTTATTTTTAATCTGCCTTCGTGTTTTGCTAATGGCTGTCAGCAAAATATGAGCAAGGGAATTAGGTTTTTTTTTTTCATCTTTCATATCACTGAATCCCAACTGACCACATTTCTGATCTGTTAATAACCTTGTGAATGGCACGCAGAAACAAAAACAAAGATTTTCTGTAAAACCAAAAAAAAAAAAAACAACTGAAATATTTTATCTTGTTCTGTTGGTTCTTATTGTTGCATATTTGTTTTTCATGTTACAATTAATCACATAGCCAATATTTATTAAGAATTAGGAAATTAATTTCTTATTTTGTCATCATCTTAGATGCGTAGATTTCGTTGCATATTAATGTATCACGTTACATGGTTTAATGTGGTGCAGTGGTGCAGTGGGTAGCACTGTTGCCTCACAGCAAAAATGTTCGAACCCCAGCCGGAGCCTTTCTGTGTGGAGCGTATGTTCTCCCTGTGTCTGCATGGCACTCCTCTAGATACACTGGTTTGAGTGTGTGTGCCCTGTGATGGACTGGCGACCTGTCCAGGGTGCATTCCTGCCTCTCACCCAATGCAGATAGATGGATGAATGGTTTAATGCCTCTCATGTTCATGTTGTTGATGCTAAGTATTTCTAACGGGCAAATTATCAGGCAAAAATGAATTAAATAAATAAATAAATAACCAGAATGTATAAAATTGAGACCCAGCTGGCCATAATCACAGAGACTGCATTACAGCATTTAAAATTTCGGAAACTGTCTGATGCACTGCCTGCCTAAAAATCAATAAAGAAAATGTTTGTGTGGTCAAAAGCATTGGCAGTTTTGTGTGCTGGTTTTTAAAATATACTGTCACTATTTGTAAAGCTGTGTCTTATCATGATTGAAAGGTAAACAAATTCTAAAATGAGCATTTACAGGAAATACTTTCTGCGTTTTAGCTAGATTTGAAGACTCCTTTATCATTTATTGAAGTTTTATCTTCTAAGGCACACACACACACCATGGCTGTGTACAACATCTTATGAATTTTCAACGCTGGACGATTTTTTTTCTCTACATTCATTTTTTTTGGACACACACACACACCATGGCTGTGTACAAAATCTTATGAATTTCAATGCTGGACGATTATTTTTCTCTACATTCATTTTTTTTTTTTTGGGGGGGGGGGGGGGTGGGTGGCTTTTCAGCTTTATTGGACATAACAGTGTAGAGAGACAGGAAAAACAGGGGAAGAGAGAGGGAGAGACATGCGGCACAGGTCGGGATTTGAACCACTGACGTCACGGCTCGTAATGAGCATGTGGACAGTGCTCTACAGGCTACATCATGAGAGACCCCCTATTTTTCTCTACATTCATAAGGTAACATTTTACTATTATTGCTGAAATAAGCAATAACGAAAAGTTACAGAATATTGAAATGTCAAAAGACATCTAAATCTAAAATATGGAATCAATGTTTGGTCTGTTCAGTTCTTTACATTTATTATCCAGTGCTTCGACAGTCGAAGATTAAGTGATAAATGGTCTGACGGACAAGCTGACCACATGCTTGAAAGAAACACAGTATGTGCGGGGACATATGACACATGGTTGAAATTAATATTTGGGGGAAAATATGAAGGATTTGGCTTTAAATCAGAGACTGTTGTACTTCATCTAGTTAGTGTATGTATACTGTACAGGGCCATGTCATCAACCATACATTTACTGGTTAATTCTTAATAACAAATGAGGACAGCCACCATTCCTAAATTGCAATTATTTGTGTGCTTATGGGAGCATATCCCAGCATGCATTGGGTAAGAGGTAGGAATACAGCCTCGACAGGCCACCAATCTACCACAGGGCGCACTCACCATACACTCACACACTCATACCTATGGGCAATTTAGAGTCTCCAATTAGCCTACCTGCATGTCTTTGGACTGTGGGAGGAAACTGAAGTACCCAGAGGAATCCCACATGGACACAGGGAGAAAATGCAAACTCCACACAGAACGGCCCAGGATCTTCTTGCTGTGCGGCTACAGTGCTACCCACTTCACCACTGTGCCGCCCATCTCAGTTTTGTTCTCCGCCTAAATCAATCTACACACCTACAGAGCGCGCCATGCTGGACAAATCACAAATATGTGACTTCGCTGCCTCTGTTAGGAATCGGAATTTAACATCAACCCCAGAATGCCAAGTGCTGCGGTTCGGATGAACGATGACAGGGGGCACTCGCTAAAATTAATGAACACTCATGCGGAAAAGCACCATTTAGCCCTTGAAATGGTCCCCTGGTACCAATAAATCTTCATTTGTAAGCAGGCTGATGTGGAGGCTCGCAGATGTGGGAGAGATGACAGAGCTCTGGGAATGCATTTCCTGAAAGTGTCTTAATTGACCAGGTTTTCCCGTTTGTTTATGTTTCAAGTGCGGCAGACTCAATGTTGTGTTCTCATTGGTCCACTGGCGCCACTTTGAATAATTACAGGAGGCGGAGAGCACATGCTCCGCGGCCCATGCAGGTCCCCCGCTCCAGCGGGATACAGTCTAAGGAAATCACAAGGGATGCGTCTACAACTAACCACTGCAGATGGCAGGTAGGTAGGTAGTAGTAGTACTAGTTACTCTAGTAGTAATAGTAGTTAGCGGTAGTAGCAGTTGTACTCGGTCCATTCCCACAGTGAGCAACCAAAATCCATCTGTGGTAATGGAAAAACCATAACCCATTCTGCAATGTTTCTCTTTCAAAGCGCAGGAGGCTCATTTATGAACGAAAGGAAAATAAACACACCTGCAATGATTATTTACAAATGTAGCCACACAGTACAATGGACATTTCCCTGAAAACATTTAAAAATAAAAATAAAGGTTATTGAGCCAAAGGTGATGAAGCCGTTAGTCAGGATATAGGAAAGAACAGTTCATTAAACGCAAAGGTAATGCAACATAATTTGTCACTCATGATAAGCCCTGCCAGGAAATAACAGGAACATCATTTATGAAGGTTATGCAAGCAGAATATTCAGGGATAAACTCAAAATTGTCTTTTTGTAGTTCTGGTTAGCCTTGTTTTTCTCATTCTTCATTGTTTATTTACTACTTAGAACATGTATCGTCTTTTTAAAGGCCACAGTAACCACTCAAATACTAGCAAGGGGAAAAACACTGGTAAACACATACAGTAAGCTGTTGAGGACCATAAAATGCATTTGTTTTAAACATTATGTATAAAGACATGCTTCCTATAACTTATTTTATGACTTATTCTTCCAAGTCTCCACGCTTTTCTGTCTGAAGAGGATTTGTGGAAATCTGCGAATAATACCGCTTTTTCTGCAGTGACTTTGGAACAGAGAGAAGCCATTATTTCAGGCACCAGGGGACCGCGGCCACATGCAGCACGCAGCAGTAGTCGAAATGATTTCTCACAATGAGCCGTTATAAGTAATAATTTCTACATAAAAATAAATGGTTCTCTCTTGCTTTTTAGCAGCCCAGAATCAAAGAACATTCTATTTGGTTGCCGGGTGAAATTAGGAGCATATGTAATGCATTGGAAATGGCTACCGCTCGCTAGTTTTCCAAGAATGAGAACTTATCAAGTTATAAAGCCTATTAGCGTACAGAAAGAAAAAAAAACATGACAAGAAAGGCCAGATCGAATTCAAAAAGCCCTTCAATCAAGTTTAAACTCAACGTCTGGGAGCCATCTTCACTAGCACTTACATTTTAAAAAAGGAATATCCAGCCAGAAGGCAATATTTAATCGGCACAATTCATGGTTTCTACACTGCCCTGGACCCGTCATACAGGGGGTCACTCGAATGTATTATAGCACTTCAGATTCATTATAAACACGTACTTCGAAAAGGAACATAGGCTTTTATACATACCGCTGACAAACTACTTTCAGAGCAGCCTGTTTAAAATTGTGGTTTAAAGTTTTTGCCTTTTTGAAACTGTAATTACAATTAGTTATGTGTTCCAATGCATAGGTAAATGCAGTGTGCATTTGTTGACCCCTTCTGTAGCGTCCTCTAACACAAACTTGAAAATTTTACACAAAATAAAATGATTACTATTCTGGAACACTTTTGACTAAATCTTGTTCTTTTCTGAAAAATATTCCTTGGTGGTTTGTTTTAGAGTGGAAGGTTGCAAGAGTCAAAATTACTCAATATATTACTGAAGCAACGTAACAGAAGCTCTAACATAGTGGAAGTTTTTTTTTCCTCATGCAAAAGACTTTTTTTTTTTTTGAGGGGATATAAATGCTTGTGGCTGTGCATGGTCAGCATAATTCTGATTTGCTTTTTCTGACCTATGTCTAGGCGAGTTCTGGGCAACTTGACAACTGTCAACCAAATGATATTATGGGTCTTAAGAAGTGTAAAATAACGATAGATTGTATACTATATGCTTGTGGAAGATGTATGCTGAAATGAGCTCCCTTTCCCCCCTGTCCCTGCCCTCCTACCCCCCCCCCCACCCCCCCCACCCCCGACACAGCCCTCTCCTTGCTCTCCCCTTGTCAGCTGTAGAAAATTGTAAAAAAAATTACTACGTTCGTTTTCTAGTTCACAAGTCTGTTGATTGAGATCAATTGACTGAAGTTTTAGTCAAATACCACACCCCCATCAACATGTCAAATGCATTCCACAATTTCACATGCCACATTTATTATTTTTTAAAAAAGACCTTGTAGTGACTACATCTTCATCCAATGTGGAACCTAGCATATGCCCAGTGCTGTGCTCGCTGACCACAAAAAACTTCAGCAGCATTGACAACATTGCCGCCCATATGACAAAAGAGACAAAGGACACATGCTTGCACACACGTAGACATAGACAAACATACACACACAAACACAACTCAACTCTATACCTCCATACTCCTATGTGTGGATATAGAGGTATATTTCCTAAATAGCGCCCCATGTGAGGCTGCAGAGGTATACACCTACACCAGGTAAATCTTGGAACAAGCACTGAGACCAGAGACCTATATTTGCCCTTTCCATAGGGGTTAGTCTTTTTGCAGCCAACAGAACACGCGCGCACACACACACACACACACACTCACAGAGCTCCTAAAATAAAGGAAATGTCTGCCTAAATTACACCCACAAAATGATGAGCCAGTTGAGAGATGACGTAGCAGCTTCCATGAGTAGTAACATGCACCAGCTGCTACCATGCCTGTGAGTGGGGTAGACGCTGTCCAAGGTGCTGCAGCACTCCAGTGAGTGGGATAGACGCTGTCCATGGTGCTGACACTCTCCTGAGCTGCTGAAGTGGGGGTTCTGAGCAGACGAGTGTGCTCGTGACAGAAGCAGAGCTCTTCTCATGTACTGCCTTTCCCAGTGTCACAGTATGTTACTTTTGAAGCCTTACTCTGTGGCTATTCCACTATTTTTGATGACGAATCTCAAAACTCTTGTTCCCTGTGGTCAGGGATTTATTTATTTATTTATTTTTACCCTAGATAAATGCTTTTCCATTTAATCATTTTACAATCACTCTGGAAAACAGAAATAACTTTTTGACAAATTTCAACCTATGTCTCCCTTTTTTCAGCAAAAAAGTTGCTTTTTCAGTTTGGTAGGTTGCATGCATGCATTTCTTTTCTTTTTTTCTGCCTGATTTCAGTGAGGTTACTCATTTGTATCCGTTTCTAGGTGCAAATCAACACATTTATCACAAAGTTCATTCAGCGATTAGGCAGTAATATATAAAGAGCCCGAGGGTTATTTTTTAAGGAATGGGCACACACAAGATACTTTGGCATGGTCGTTTAAATGAAACTAATTTTGCTATTCTCATAATGTGTCCGGTACAGTCGCTCAAGGCATCATCATTAAAGGATTATGTCTTGATTATTTCTGCTCAAGTTTTTAAAGTTAACTTTAAGGTCAAACAAAGTCTCACCAGGATGACATTTAATTTCACTTTATATGGGGGGGGGGGGGGGGGGGGAACAATGTTTTCAACACTCGAAGCAGCTTTCAATGAGTGATTCATAGACAGGGCTAGTTGTAGACCTTGTTCTTAAAATGGCTTCAGGTCAGTCGTCAAAATCTTGTTGGTGAGTCAGATGCCTGGGCCAGTTCCAATTTCTCTGCAAGAGGAAAGGTATATATGCCCGTTGTGAAAATGGAAACACGCACTTGTGGTAACACGCAAATAAAGCGTTTTACTTTTCAAAATGGAGGCGCGTGCAATGGTTCCCCTCCGCTGTCACTGACGAGCGTGGTAGGATTACACGGAGAGCCGTGCTCACGTATTCTATTTCTGAAGCGCTGACGCAATATAGAGGAGAGCGTGCTGCTCCCACGGTTAGCTGGTGGAGGAACGGAAGCACTCCACAGCAGCCAGTTTGTTCTGCCGCATTCATATCTCCATAAAAAGATTTGCGGGCCAGAGGTAGCGCACGGAGCAGATGCTGTATCCATCAAACGCTACGAAACCCCAGAGGAGAGCGAGCAGAACAATGTACGATATGTTTCAAAGCATCACGGGAATTACCTGCTAGCAGCAGACGCCAGATGCTAAATCCTTATGCTTTGTGAAGAAACAGACTTTCATACTCTCTGTATCACTTATGCTGAATGCAAGGTAAGCCCAAACAATGACAGATTTCTTTAACCTGCTGACATTTATGGCCAAGTCACACAGGCATGCAGGCAGGCAGGCAGATAATGAATGAAATAATGAATGAACGAATGAATGAATTAATGAATGAATACTTGCTCCCTAGGTGGCACTGTGGTGCAGTGGAAAGACCATTTAGCCTCGCAACTAAATGGTCCCAGATTCAAATTCTGTCCGGGATATTTCTGTATGGAGTTTGCACCTTCTCCCTGTGGATGTCCTCTGGGAATTGTGGTTTCCTCCTACAGACACATAGGTTAGGTTAGTAAGCAGCACATGTCATTACAGCCTTATAGCTGATTGTCAGAGCATTTTTTTTTATCTTGCTCTGCCTAGACTAATAATGTCAGGTTCAGCAGAGTTTTTCCCAGCATAAAAATGGACATTCTGAGTTTTGGTTCTCTCCAGAACATTTAAAAAAAAATGTTTACTGGTTAATAGGAAGATTTTCCATCGCTTGGTATATATTCTCATTATTTACAGACATCCAGTTTCCCAGTTAAAGTATAGGTACCTTTCTATTAGCTGAAATTATTTGTCCTTTTCTGAACAATGAATAATAAATCAAGTTGGCAGACATAGTGAACAGATATGCCTTTAGGATTTATTTGTTTTTGGTTCCTGAAAACTTACTATGCATCATAACAAACAAAAAAAAAAGGCCCAGCTTTGGAAAATCACATGCCCGGTACTTGGATATTTTTACAAAGGAACACATGCTGACTGAACAATTTCTATTATTCTATTATTTTAATAATAATATCCGCTCCATGTATGCTTCTGTCAAATTACTTGAAGCACTTTCAATGAAATATACCTTGGGATTGAAGGTAATTGATTGAATACAAAAACAGGGAACATGCTGTGTTCATTCATTCAGGTCATAAATAAATTATCACTGAATTGTTTGATTGTCAGAAAATCTCATCTCAAAAGACCTGTGATGTCTTGCAGACAGTGAGATAATGAGGAGACGCAGTCGAGGGAATTGTCTCATTTGGCAGCTGGGAAACAATTAAGGCTCGTCTGTCAAAAAACCAACAGGATTATCCTGGATAAAGAAAAGACTGACGCTAATCGCACGAGTCCATTGATTAATACTCCATCCATTTGCCAGTTCATCATTGCTCGACTTATGCTTTCGAAGCTGGAGGTAATCTTGTCCATCTGAAAATTCAGCTTAAACGTTAGGAGCAACAGTTGGCCAAATGTACAGTTTTTGTATTCCCAACTGCACCAACTTTTGGAAAGATTATTCAGAATGCGTTTATTCCTGTTCTTTCCTGGAATGAGAGTGAGAAACATGAAGTTATCATTCAGTTGGTTTCATATACTCGTGGTTCTTCTCCTAAGGCAGTTGGTTGTATGTATGCGAAGCAAGCCAAATCCACACTAGATCTCATCTGATATTTCTCAAAGCGGTTATTGTCTCCAAGGACTCTCGTAAAAGTCACACTGGAGGAACTGGAGTCTGGTGCGTCTGCCAGTCTGCCCAGCCCTGTCTTTTCAGATTTGGCATCATTCAGGTCAATTTTATTTGTATGGCGCTTTTTACAGAGAACCGATATAAAGACACTTTACGGAGTAGCAAGGCAAGAGACAGAGCAAACAGAGCAAACAGAGCAAACACCAGGCCTGAACCTCCATAATAGCAAGGTAAAAAAAAAAAAAACTCCTGGTGGGGAGAGAACCCTAAAACAGTGGCGAGAAAAAACTCCCCAATGGGAAGAAATCTTGAGAGGAACCCGGCTATAGAGGGGGAGCCCATCCTCCACTGGCCAGCCTGGTGTAAAGTAGAAGACAGCAAATAAAATGGGTCAAACAGGTTACAACTGAGGTGAAGGCTAACAGGAATAGTAGAATACCAAATGGTATAGTGCAGTTTAGAGGAGCTGGATGATGTATCTGGAGCTCCAGACAGCATCAAGGCATGGGCAGGGGAGGAACATGGCTGAAGCAGTCCATGACCATGGAAAGCAGTCATGGACTGCATTATCAATTTGGGGGTTGATTTATTATTATTTTATTTTTTTTCCAGCATTCCTGTCTGAGTAGAAACGAGCCTGAAGGCACCTGAAAACAACTCTTCTGTCCAACAGAACAATAAAATGTCCAGTGTTAATTCAACTCTGAAAAGATAACATTTGGTCCCACTCTAGAATGTTATATGTCTTAAGTGCTGAATTAACACTGGACATTTTACTGTGTACAGCCTTATACTCAACGGACACAGATCTGAGCTGGAAAGACTGAAGTGTTTGTATGATCTTTCCACTGGAATGATATGCTCAGATGTGGGGGCACTGGCTATATGACACGCATTTCACAGACATGGCTCTCCCCTGGGCAAGGGTACATGAGCCCGCTGATGTGGTGAAGGTGTGGCCAAGTAAATCTGTAACCTTCAACTGAAAAATAATTACATTCATGCATGAGCAGGAAGTATGCGTCTACTGAGACTGTGGATATCCAGCTGCATTCTGATAATAGCATATCCCTGAGCCAGTGTGACTGTACTGTATGTTCTTATCTCGAGTATGTGTACGGCCTGGATGAGAAAAAAAAATAGCAGACAGTATGCCCTCCATGTCCATTTTTATTCAGAGCAAAAAGCGGGGAAGGATGAAGGAGGAGGATGACATTACAGGAAGTACCGTTGTGAGAAATCGAACCCAAGGTTGCATGGGGGGATTCGTACATGGGTTAACATAACATACAACACACAACACAATGACGAGAACAGGTCATTCAGCCCAACAATGCTCACCATTTTCCTAACCAAATTAGTGCTCTGATTACCTACAGACTAGATAGTGTCTAACACTGTATCCAGCTAAGTCTTGAAAATCCACAGAGTTTCTGCCTGTACTATGTGACCTGGCAGGCTATTCCACACATTTGAAAACTGTCTGCGTGGGAAAAATTCTTCCATATGTCTGTACGGAATTTACCTTCTGCTAATTTCCCTTTATGTCCCCTCATTCTACTAACGGAACTCAACCTGAAGAATCTCATTTAGTTCACTTTGTTGATCCCATTTATGAATTTAAAAGCCTCAATCAAATCACCCTTGAGTCTCCTTTTACCAAGCTTGAAGAACAGAGAGTTGAGAGTCAGCTAACCAATGGGATGCATTGTACAGTCTCATTGTGTTGTAGGGTTAAGCATTTGTCACCCAAAATGGCTTTCTGGTTAAAAACCAACCTGCATGTTTCCTCTAACCTGCATGTCTTTTCGGTCAGTGGTCAGACATATTTGCAGTTTGCATTGACAATGCGGGGGATCATAAAACATGATTGGCTCATTGCTCTCATATCTCCCCACTGCGGTGTCGCATGCTTCACGGTGACATGAAGCCAGCGTCCGCGTTTTTGAAGGAGGTTTCAGTCTGACAGTGAGTGATGAGGGCCATTACTTTCTCAACCTTGAGAGCGCTCTCCGAATAAAGAGAAACTGTCTCATTGGCGGCATATTACAAACCACCTGCCCTCCACTTCCCCCCCTCCCCCCCAACACACACCCCATGTTAGGCTATATGCTGTGTTTTTACATTCTGCGAGTCTTGACAAATTGTAACTCATTCTTTCAATGAACTGGCCCAGTGACTTCTAACCACTCGTCAGAGTGCATTAAATCTCCCATTATTCCCGGGTGCAGGCTACTACACAGGATGTTTCCCTTGAGATTTTGCAGAAGGCTTTCTGTCCTGTGAATGCAGGGCAGCTCTCCTAGGAATCTACAGAAAAAATAATGATAATGAAATGGAAGGCAATTTAAATTCAAGGCTGAGAAAAATGCAAGGACGTCTTATATCATATGTCCACTGTTCTATAATTATTTTTAGTAACATGAGTAATTTTATCTAATACACACACACACACGCGTGTCCATGGCTGTGGCTCTGAGAATTAGGCAAATGAAATGCATCTTGCAGGTAGGACGCTGCAGTGGAATTCTTTGAAGATTAAAACCATTGATCGCAGCCCCTTTGTTGTGTACCCAGCTCATTACATTGGTTTCGTTTATAGACTCAGTGGCCTCTTTTGGTAAAGCTATCCAGTACTGGGTAGGACCCCCATTAGCCCCCAGAACAGCCTCTATTCTTTACAGCATGGAATCCACAAGGTGTTGGAAACATTTATTTGGTATTTTGGCCCCTGCTGACTTGATAGCTATAATGACTCGGTCTAGGTCAGACCATAACAGGAAAAAAAGGAAAGGGAAATGGGTAATGTGAATGACTTCTGCATAATTACAATATCGGCTGAACTCGAACCTGGTGATATACCACAATGATAATTATCAAATGCAATGTCTTCACCACCACACAGGGTATTACCTCTCTTTTTGTCTTGTTTTTTATTTTACCTCAAGTTGTGCTAAGCAACAAAACTAAAGAGGCTGTGTGAAATGCTTCTGGATAAAAAAAACATAACCACTGTTATCGAGGTTGTACAGGTTGTACAGCTTCCATGTGATCATGTGATGTGTTTTTGTCAATCACGTGGAAGCTGCAAGGCCTTGCTGCTGATTGGCTGTCTTATGGTCACCCAATGTATAACAGTGGCGATGTATTTTCCAAAAGAATTTCAGGCACCCGCTGAAGTGTGGCTGTTTACAGGTAAAATTAAAGAGAAGACAAAAATAAAGACACTACACCACAGATTTTGCGTTCAATAATTATTGTTGTGGTATATCACTAAGTTCTGTCGTATATCCCAAAAAATGATCCATATTATGTTCTTACACAGTATATGCGTAAACACCTTGAATGAACTCCACCAGCATTTGAAATGGTATTGTCTTGTTCCTTATGTCCCAATTGACAAACGTATAAAATAAGTGTTATCTGCAGCTTGAAGATATATAGCAGGTCTATTAGTCCTCCAGGCACTCCAAGGACTCTGGATTTATGAAGGGAAAGGGCAAAATTGACAACAAAAAGCCAGTTTTCTCAAAACCGTTTTGAAACGGTTCAAACAGTCATACCTCCATAAATATTCACTCAGACTCATCACCATTTCGTAGCTCTGTACTTTAACGCGCGATGAAAACTTTGAAACATGTATCCAAAGTGTGTTTCCAGTCACATATGTAAGTAGGATGGTGAGAGTAAAACATCAAAGAGCTGTTTCTGAGCTAGTTTACATGCGGATACATAACCCCATTAAAAAAATAAAAAAAAAAGTCTTCATTCAGGCCATATGGGTGAACAGTTTTTAAATACAAAATCCAACTACCTTCACATTGTTCAAGTCAGATTTCAATGTTAGAATGCTTATGCATAGGAAATACAAAGTCAATACAACAAAAAGACAACAGCTTTTTTATTATTTTTATTTTTTAATTCTGACATACTATACAGCATTTCTGACATTTCTACTCAGCATTATTATTTCAATTTTGTATTTATTTCTTTAATATGGTATTTGAATCATTTGAAAAGTATTTGTTTTATTTACCGATTATTTACTATTAAAATCAATAGCTCCTCCCTGGTTTATTTGCATATTACTGAAATACAAAAAACAAATATTTTAAATATAAAGCATTTGATTAGTATCTGTACTTGGCCCAGATCTGCGGCTAAAGAAACCAAGAAGTTATGCAGAACTCCCAAAAATAGGAATGTTCGTAACTGACCTAGTTAATCACCCATCCTAAATCCAATTGAGCATCTTTCCCTTGCTGAAGGCAAGAATGAAGGTAAAATGGCAAAGAAACAAACAGGTACTGAAGATGGCTGCAGTACAGGTCTGGCAGAGCATCACCAGCAAAGATACACAGCGTCTGGTGATGTCTATGGGTGACAGACTTCTGGCAGCTATCAAATGCAAAGGTATTGCAACCTACAATATTAAATATGATGACTTTTCAGGTTATGTTAATTTGCCCAAATAATTTTCATGTGCTGGAATACAGAGGGCGGCATGGTGGTGCAGTGGGTAGCACTGTCAGCAAGAAGGTGCTGGGTTCGGATCCTGCCTGGGGCCTTTCTGTGTGGAGTTTGCATGTTCTCCCTGTGTCTATGTGGGTTTCCTCTGGGTACTCTGGTTTCATCCCACAGTCCAAAGACATGCATGTAGGCTAACTGGAGACTCTTAATTGCCCATAGGTATGAGTGCGTGAGTGAATGGTGTGTGTGCCCTGCGATAAATTGGTGGCCTGTCCAGGGTGTATTCCTGCCTCTTGCCCAATCCATGCTAGGATAGGCTCCAGCACCCTCTGCGACCCTGCTCAGGATAAGCGGGTATAGATAATGGATGGATGGATGGATATACAATGGATAGAATACAAAGCACATTGTCACTGTCCCAATACTTTTGCATTTAACTGTATTTCACTGTAAATATATCACAGTTTAATGTATGTATATATCTCAACAAAAAGATGTTTTCAATGTAAAAAAGCAAGTTACACAAACAAAGCACTTTCTAAAAGTCATTCATTAAAACTTGCGAACTATAGGCCTGCCATTTAAAGTATTGATATCAAAATGAGGCCAAGTTACAGCAAACAATATTTGGTATCTTAGCTTGCAGAAATTAAACAAGCTCTATTCCAAAGGAATACTACCCAGTGTTTCCTAAATCATTTCATGTAACTTGACCCTGTGTTTTGTGGGGGCTAAAACTGGATTTAAGGACTTGACACATCTAGGGGAATGGCTCTCAAAGCATAAGAGCTGAGCATTTCACATAGTTGGCAAGCAAACAAGCTAGCTTCTACAAAAAACCAAGTATCGAATATCCTGTAATTGGCTAATTTCAAAATGACATGTCATTGGGAGATGTAGCTAAATGCTGATTAATGATTGCGGCACTGGAGCATTTGTGATGATGTAATCGGCAGAAAAAAGAAGGAAAAAAAAACCATGTTTAGGGATTTATTGTGCAGACGTGTGAAGCTGAAAAGTGCCAAACTCTTTGTGCTGTATAACATGGCGGTTGGCATACCTGCCATTCCAATCAAGAAATGATGTATATATCAGTTTAAATGTATACACTTTGTGTGTGCCTCTCCCCTGTGTGTGTATGTGTGTGTGTGTGTGTGTATATATATATATATGCTCTCTCCCCATTTTCAACAGGTGTAATACCCACATGCACACGCACACACACACACACTTATCCTGTACTGACACCACGCACATGCACACACACACACACAAACACCGCATTACCACCCCCCCCCCGCTACACACGCACAGACACACACACACATGTACGAGCACACTCACTCATCCTGTACAGTGACCACACACACACACGTGCACACTCACTCATCCTGTACAGTGACCACACACACACATGTGCACACTCACTCATCCTGTACAGTGAACACACACACATGCACGTGCACACTCACTCATCCTGTACAGTGAACACACACACGCACGTGCACACTCACTCATCCTGTACAGTGACCACACACACACGCACGTGCACACACACTCATTCTGTACAGTGACCACACACACATACACACACACACACACGCGTGCGCACGTGTACACTCTGTTGTGGCCTAGGGGCCACACACCCACCAGCGAGATTGACACAGACATATGGGTTACTATTAATGCAACACATTTCCCAAGAATATCATTATAGAAAAATTGCATCTGCCCTACACCATAATACAGGCTATAAAATGCAGATCTTCTAACACCGGAATTGAGATTTTCACCAGAATCCCTGGTGCCATTGCTTACCTTTTGTTAGTTGATTTTAATGTGTCTTTGCACAATTTATTTTAACTGCCCCCTTCTGAAAATACTCCCTCTGATTTACAGGTTGCCCAGCATTGTGGGTGGTTTCCTGGTATAATGAATGAGTCGTCTACAGGATCCCCCCGTTACTAAATCACTTTGCAGTGATTCCAGCAACAAAAGGATCAATATTTCATTAGGGGAGTTCAGGTAGTGGGGGCGAGGAGTAAAACTGAGAGCTGTCTTTGTACCATTTGTAATAACCGTTGGTTACATAAAGCATTTTGAAGCGGTACACAGATGAGACAGCAAGCAGTCTGTGAACAAAATCCTCACAAAGCTGTCATGCTCGTCAGCAACAGTTAGAGAATACTTGCCTTTTTCAAATATTCCTAACACATCTTTCAAACAAGTGGTAAATGGACTGCATTTATATAGCGCTTTTATCCAAAGCGCTTTACAATTGATGCCTCTCATTCACCCATTCACACACACACTCACACACCAATGGTGAAAGGCTGCCATGCAAGGTACCAATCAGCTCATTGGGAGCAATTAGGGGTTAGGTGTCTTGCTCAGGGACACTTCGACACGCCCAGGGCGGGGGATCAAACCGGCAACCCTCCAACTGCCAGACAGCCGCTTTTACGTCCTGAGCTATGTCGCCCACTGACCAGTCATGCACTGAACTAACTTGAAAGCTGCAACAACATCTTAGTGCCAACAAGCAAACTGAATTTGATGTATGTTTGTAATGTTTAGACATTATAAGTTTGTGGCATTTCAGTCTTAGCCATATCAACTTAGTTTGCTTTGACCCACTTTAATTTTTAATCTATGTGCCGGAGAGCAGAGCCAAACCAATAATGATTGTGTTATTGTCCTCATATTTATGGATTGCACTGTATGTATGTGTGTATGTGTGTATACACACACACACACACAGACACAATGACTTTGCTGAATACTCTATTCTGTTTGGTCAAAGGGTACGTACTAATTTTCAATAACAGGATACCTCAACCTTTTAACAATTCTAAAATCAACGCACAACAAAATCCAACATTCTAAAGCGGTTTAGACATTCTTTCGATTTTGAATTAATGTTACATCCCCTGCCCTTTTCAATGTCCAATTTCACCATTAACAGAAACATCGAATTTAATTTCAATTGATACACTTGTGCATAGTAACCTAGTCTATAATCCTGGTAACCTATTTAAATAATTCAATAACAAATTCAATGATTTTTTCTGAAACATGATCCGTCAGTGATTTCTCTGATACCAATATGGTGCCATTTTTTGGCTGCTTTTCAAAAGGTTTCAGCCACTTCATGCAGTGTAGCTATGCATAGTGAATGACACAATGCAGTGAATTACACAAGGTGGCAACAAAGTTTCATCTGGTGTCATTCGCTACATTTTGGTATTCGGTACGTCTACACTGCATGACCAAACCATTTTAAAAAGCAAGACAGAGGGAGGTAAATTAGTTATGGTTTAAAGCAATTTCCTTAAATAATGTAATGACAAAAATAACCAAAATTGCTACCAATTGAATGGTATAAAAAACAAAAAGGCACAATTCTTTTTCCCTCTGATAGAATCATTGTTTTAAAATCTGAATTAATGACCAGAGGTTTTTGCTTAACAACAGTACAAATAGATCTATCACTTCTAGTTTGACTTGCCATAACTTTACTGACTTGGCCTATGCTTATTGTGTGAACTAGACTTGATGTTCATGGCTTTGGGGAAATGATTCTAAATGAGAATTGTATTATCAGAGCTGTGTTCTGTAGTTGTTCCAATGATCTTCGATATGCACTTATTGTACATCACATTGGATAAAAGCGTCTGCCAGATAAAATGTAATGCAATGTAACTATTAACCACAGTTTTGCTTGACAAAGCTAAAACAATATGCTTAATGGGCCGCAGAAGAATATTTCAATTTCAGCTGATCAGGTCGATAAAAATCAATAAAGAGAAAAGTGCACATATATGTAATTATTGTTCGTAACCATTGTGTAAGCAGAATAAACCACTCCAGGCTGTCCCGTTATTGGAAAATAATGCACCTCGATGATCGTATGGCCTCACCACCCCCAACGTACATTATTTTCCAATAACGAGACAGCCCGTCATGGCTTATTCCTTACACACACACACACACACACACATGAACACACACACACACACAGTGTGGACTGACATGAAAATGTCAACGTCAAAATAAAATAATATTTCAGGAGAAATCATGAAAATACTGAAAGCTGAGTCATTTCCCTGGGAAAAAAAGCATTTCCTTCCTGTGAGGGAATCACGTTTACTCCTGAAGGGACTTGGAGGTTACAGGGGGAAGTGATGGCCCAGTAAACATGATATGATTAGGCTTAGCCGTTGACCTATCGATTGGGCGAGTCTCCCTGATCATTTGCATCCGTCAATGTCCTCCCTGGCTCCTGAAAGCAGGCAAATTGGTCACCTTGAAGATCTAATTTGGCTTGGAAGCTCAGTCGATAGTGTGTGATTGCTTTAGCGCATGCAGGCCAAGGAGAGGCTGGTGACAGGACAGAAGGCGAAGAAAGAGGCAGCTGCATCGCTAATCTCTTAAATCTTTAAAGAACGTGTTGGGTTTCTGCTTGTTGATCACTCGCTCAGAGATTACATCCCGACACAGGAGGCTTTTCTGGTGCACCAATATCAGGTGGATTGCCTGGCAGTCCATCACAGCTCTCCTGTTTAAAATAGTATTTGTGGCGCTGACTTTGCCTGTTAATTATTTCAATTTTCCCTGTACTTCCAATACTTAATTATTCACTTTATAATTCATTTTATTCCCTTCAACACACATTATATTTAATAGGGAAATTAGTTTGCTTGCTATTGCTGGATATTGGAAACTGAGAGAAAATTTGACAGTCTTGGGTCCACAATAACCAAAATAAATAATGATTTACTAGACATTGTGTAAAATGGATGCGTGGACAATAGGCCCCACACACAATGAACGCATGTACAATAGATGCAAAAATACCACAGACCCGCATACAATGGATGCGTGAACAATGAACCACCTAAAATGAGTGCAAAGTTGACATTACAACTTTCACAGACTGAAACGAAATGTCAATCTTCACCATATCCACGCCTCTTAATGGCAGACCGTTCCATAAACTTTGTGAAAATGCTGGATCTGAGCAACAGCAATTGCTTCCTCATATGGACATACTTTGGCTTTAGCTGTCATGAGGGGAGCACTCCAAAGACCCTTATAGCCGTGGTATGAATTCAGTTCCTTTCTGTCTGACCATTCTTTGGCCTCTGTGCTGCATGCACTTGAGTGGCAAGCTCGCCTGGCTTATCTTGAAGATAAGTTCAGCAAACTCATCTTCGGAAAACAAGCTTGTCTGCCAACGCGAGGCAGTGACGCCAACGTGGTAATATATACAGGGAGGTGTGTGCATTCATGAAGAATATTGAATTCTGTGGAAGGAAAGAGCAGCTGCAGTCTTTTCTCTCAGCCTGATATGTACCTCACCTCTGCTGACTCTGACACGGCTCAGATAAAGCAAATAGTAGCCAGACACTTAGCCAAGTTTAGTTCTGAGTCCAACGTGTACTTCCCCATTATTGAAAGCAAACCTGTCAAACTTAATTGGGTGCGCAATCCGTTTGTGCTCGCCACTTGTGACAGAAACATTTCTGCTGTTCTGCATGAAAAACTTCTGGATGTGGCATCAGACCGTGGCCTAGAGTTTTCAGACTCCAGACTTCGCACAGTTATGGTCCAGAATGAACATCCAGAACTTGGGGGGAATGGGCTCTGAATTAACTGCTGCCTTTCGGAGAGACCTTTTTTTGTGAAATCTAATTTTCCTCAACGATCCAATGAGGAAAATATAGAGAAATCTGATCACAGCTGTTTACCATACTGACTCCCTGGCTCATGAGTGAGACATGGGGACTTTAACACTGATGGTGGATGGTAAATCACATTTTTAAAGTGATTTTACATAAAGAGATCAAATTCAACAAAAAGAAAAATAAATGTCATCAGGCAAGTCTAAAATACATGGTAAATGAGTGAAAAGAAACGCAGAAAAGTGAATCAAGAAAAAATAGAGAAACAAAACCAACAATACAATTCATTTAATCAGTCGATAAAATCTGTCAAGTTAAATTGCAAAGCAATTGTGTTATTTAATTCCATTCAGTATATATATGATTGGCGGTGAACTATAAGAGGTGGAAAAAACTGCTGCCTGGATTGTCCTACTATAAACCATGTTTAAAATAACCAGAGCCTGTAATGGTGCTGGGAAGAGCAGTAGCAGCCTTGTATTTAGCTGACCTGGTGAATACTGAGGACTGGCCAGTGCTTGAAGACACGTCCACATAGATAAGTCCATATGTATCCTGTTTATCTGGTCTGAGATAGACCCTTGGAAGATAGGAGGCCACTGAAATTAAAACTTGCTGAAGATCCAGTACAATGTAAAAAGCACAGGAAAGCAACTTTGTTCCAAATTATTGGAACAGTTTATTTCTGGAAAAAAAATCAAATATGTGTTTGGTTTGATGCTGAAAGTCCTTGCTGGGGGTCAATGTACAGAAAGCAGAGGCCCCTGAGGAGACACATCGAGTCTAGTTTTAAATACATTTTCCATAAAGCCCAAATTTAAGTGATTGTGTACTGGAAAGGCACCAGGAAGTATATCTGACTCAAGTGACCTTTCCCTTCATTGATTGCACAAGCCATTTCGCTTTACCAGTCACGGGACAGGAACACAATTCAGCATGTGTCAATGGTCGATTGACAGTTGATTGATCCAATTCCGGTCTGGTGAAGAGCCGTTTTTTCAGGGATGTCCGCCTGCCTCTGCCTCAGACTGCCGCCGATCAGACCTGGGTCAAATACGTGTTTTCTTTGGATTCAAATACTTTTCTGCGCTCTATTGATCTTGCCTGGTGTAATTGAGCCTGCCGATATGACCAGAAGTGGGGTTTTCCACTTTTTGAGAGCATTTAATTGGTTCCAATACACCAGACAAGATCAGTAAAGCGTAGAAAAGTATTTCAATCCACAACAATTATGCATTTGACCAGGTCGATTTATTAAGGCTGCAATGCAACATGTATAAATAGCTGAGCACAGGTACTGTTTTGCTTAAAAGGACATTTTCACTGCCAATGATGTACATCCTGGAAGTCTCTCGCTAGAATACAGGAGACACTACCAGATAATAATATTAAATGCTAAACAAGGGGCTTTTGTTAACAGTGCATATGGTACAATGCATAAATAGCACGGGGATACTTTTTGGCTATGCAGTTAAGGTCCTATGCCTGAATCTTTGCTCACTGAGATGAAACAAATGTGGGAATCATTAAAATATTACCTACTGCGATAAGGTTTTTTTATTCATTGATTCCTATTTAAGTCTAATTTAAGTTCCATCTGGACCTGCATTAGTTTGCCTGAATAATTAGGATTTAAACAGATATTTTGACACGTTAAATGGCGAAACTGATAAACAAATAAATGATAGGGGCTACTGTGATGTGCTGGCCAAACTACCAACCTGGCTGTCTTGGTCTTAGCCAAATAGCAATTTTGTCAGTTTAATTGGCTGAATGAACTTTTGCCTCCCCTTCTGGAATAAAGTCTGTTGAACATTCTCACAGGAAATGACAGTCTTGTTTACCCAAGTAGGTGCTACACTTTGGCGCTTGAGGTGAATTACAGCTCCTCAGAATGTTCCCCTTCAAGGTACTTTAAAAAGGAACGGATGATTTTATATAAATCCAGCATCGTCTTTATAAACATGAGCCTTCAGCTAAACTTCATGTTACAAGCAAACACTAAATAATAGCCTTTAATAAGCATCCGTGAATAATGGGTACATTTTCTCCAGGTTTAATTTAGCCCCGTTGAACCGTCCCAGGTACATTTTAAACAGCGTGTCTATTCCCTCTCCGGTTCTGCCAAAGCTGTTGGCAGCCGGCGCTCGGGTCAAAGTGACAGCAGTCTGGCCCCGCTGTCTTTTTCCCCGAGCCAAAAAGCGTCTCCGCTTCTCACAGTCGAGCACGGGCCCGTAATGCGGAAACACGCGGATTAGCCGCTGGAGCGGTCGGGCCCGATAAGATATTCTGGACTCCAGCCATGCGAGAAGGGAAACATTAAAACGGTAATAAAGAAAAGAGGACCCCTCGGCCCCCAGGGGGAGATATAAGGGAAAAGGCATTTAAATGAGGAAATTACAAGGTGACAACACGGGCCGGGAAAATAAAGCACTGCGGATTTATTAACCCGGCGAGGTGACAGAGATAAATAAAGTAAGGGGAGACATTAAATACCTCCTCTGCAAATTAAGAGATTTGGAACGAATTAAAGGTGGGGGAAAAAAAAATCTGTTTCCCGAATTGGCCATTACAGTGAATCCTAAACTTGAATACCAGATGTGCTGTCCTGCTTTTTTTTCATCACCGCTTTTTGCCAGCAAATCCGAGCACCAAGCACAATCCCCCATGTCCGTGCAGGCGTGGCCGGGACTGTGACAGTGGTGAATGTTAAAATGTTAACTGCCTAAGATGGGCAGAGGCAGTGTTCTGTTTTGCAGACATTTACCGTAAAAAGCTATGTGAGATTGGTGGTAGAGTATACAGTGAGTTCCATAATGTTTGGGACAAACATACTTTTTATTTACTTGGCTCTGTGCTCCACAGTTTCTGAAATGAGGGGCATTTTTACAGGCATTTAAAAATTTTATTTGAAAATTCCATCCGTGCCACCTTCACTTGTCATTTAGCCACTTTTAAATTCAACACATCAGCCAGCTGAACTTTACAGAGCTTTACATAAAACACCAAGGCTGGGATTCAGTCAACACTTGTCCTTCATTTTGACAAAGAATTAAAAGCAAGTTTCCCCACACATACTCAGTTTTGTGAGTACACGATCCCTAAAACAAAATTTACTAAACTCAAGAGCCAGATTTACTAAGGAAATATCGCAGTGCAAAATAATTTGCTATATTGCGGCTCACAGATACCGACACATTAATGATACGATAGGAAATGAATTATGATTTGAAATAAACACACTCTTTTAAAATTTTGCAGTAGGAGACACCCATAAAAAGGGTCAGAAACATTACATTACATTTATGTGGCAGACACTTTTATCCAAAGCGACGTACAATAGGTACATACTGAAGGTCATTGGAGCAACTACAAAACACAGGTCCAGTTCACACAGAAAGCATAGGCTAGGTCAGAAAGTTATGGTAAGTCAAACTCAGAGACATGACGACGAGCTACATCAAGATAATGATACAATAATGATACAAAGTGCAATATAAGAGCTGGATGGAGGTAGCAGTGTACCATGAAAGTGCTACGGGAACAAATTAGGATTCAAATGATAAGTGCAATCCTTGATTTGGAGTGTTCTGCAGATTAGTGATAGTTAGTCCCTGTACAGACTGAAGAGATGTGTCTTCAGACCACAGTAGATAGTTAGACCAGAAACAATAGGGCATGCTTAGACGTCCAGGTTACAAGGCACTAAGAAATGGATATGGAGCAACTAGTAGAGAGGGAACCATAGAAAAAGGCAACAAATTTACAGACCAGGAAATAGAGGTAATGGTCAATGAGGTACAGCTTCACATTGCCATATTACAGCAAACCGTATTCCACTGTAGTAAAATGATACAAAAGGGGAAACAGAGGAGTAGCCATACTAGCATGGTCTATGTGCCATTAAAATGTAGTGAAGTAAATATGTGCTGACAATAGAAATGACAACAAAGGCCCTGATGTAACATTGATTCCAAACCATATGAAGATATTTGGTGAAGTGACTCAGTGTGAAATTATTGCAAAATTCAAGTAAAAAGTGAGAAGAGAGGAGAGAGAGAGAGAGAGAGTGTGTGTGGTGGGTTTGCTTTCACAGTGTGGGGCCCATAGGCTACACCAGCAGTTTTAATAATGAGTTCAGAAATACACCCCATTGTCATTTAATCTGCAAAATGCTCTCGCAGCGTTCACCCAGCCGTCACCCAAGGGCACGGTGTGCATTTCCCCCTATTAGTCTGTCCAGCCCTGCAGTATCAGCAGCACTTCCTGTGGTCTCCTAAGAGATCTGCCCATAATGGCTCGCTGAGACTGATTTATCGCCTAATGCCACGGCTGTGTGCCACGGGCTGCCCGTCTCTCTGGGTGGCACCGCCCGCCCCACGGCCTTCCCCAAATGCCCGCTGTTGGCTAAATGGCCACCCTCTGTTTGGCCGGCTACTTTCACATAAAGCCGTCATTAATTTGTCAAGCCTGAGAGGGAAAAAGTCTAGCTAGGCTACTGACTCGGCAACATGATAAACATGTTACCCTGTGCAATCCATTCAGGTCTTTGTTTTTCTTTCCCCCTTTAAGCCATACAAATTAAGGCACAGTTTTTTACATCGGTTCTTTTATAGGAGAGGCGGAATGCCTAAATTAAGCTCAGGAGGTAAGAGCGGTTGTCTGGCAGTCGGAGGGTTGGCGGTTCGATCCCCTGCCCTGGGCGTGTCACCGCGTCCGTGAGCAAGACACCTAACCCCTAATTGCTCCCCGGGTGCTGTACTGTGGCTGCCCACTGCTCCTAAGTAATTAGGCTGGGTTAAATGCAGAAAACGCATTTCACTGTATGTACATGCACGTGACAAATAAAGCTTTCTTCTTCTTCTTCCTCTAACGTTAAGGGAAAAACACAGAAATTGGTGCTTGCTGCATTCTGTTTTGAAATATTGTTTTAAATGTTATTGGTAGCAAATGAAGTGTTTTTTTAAAAGAGGGCAGGTCATTATTGCATTGTAAATGTAACCATAAGCCTTTAAAAAAAAATGTCATGACAGAATGCAGCAAGCACAATTTTCTGTGTGATAATGTGATTTGGAGGATAAGGACATGATAATAATAATAAAATGAAATATTTCTACTTGACGGTGTGTGTCACAAAGGTATCTTGTTAGATTTAGATTTTTTTGCAGAGCACTTCCTTTTTTTCAGCAACTGTTCCCCCGAACCCTACCACACCCAACCACCCCCAAAGTCAGCATCCTACCCCAAAACATTTCTGAAGGAAGCACTGAAAATGATAAATGCCGTTGGAACCATTTGTCTCCCTGCTGTCGACACCCCTAGTTGGATACTTTTCTCACCTGGCTGGCTACTCAAAAAATTTGGGGACCCCCTGGTGTGTGAGTGTCCTCAATATGCGATTTTATTCATGAAAGAAAGGAACTGTGAAATTGCACATTTAGGCAATTAATGAATTGTGGCTGTGAAAAAAAATTAAATAAATACGTAAGACAATAAAAATATACACCAGATACCCCAAAAACAGACCAAAAACCTAGAAAATATGTAGAAAAAAATATACACATGTGCAAATTATTCAGAGAGTGCGCCAATACAAGGGCATTAATAAAGCATACATTTTCACAGTCGTCACTGATTTAGTGAAATTTTGATAATTGCTGTATTTAATATTTTACATCAAATTAACATAATGGTACTCATAACAACAAATATTTTGAAGAATCAGTTTGCTTCAAATGATCCATTGTTCGTACTGGTTTGTTTCCCCCATTACTACTATATTGTTACGTTATAAGGGATGACAAGTGCTGTAATGATTGTGATATAAAATGTATATAGTGTGGCATGCTGGCTACTTAAATAGCTGGGCCAGGAACCCAAAGGATGCAATTAGACCAAAGCAGGTGGAGCGTAGCCATGGTACCATTGAGCAAGGCATACCCGTGCACTATTATAAATGCCCTTATTTACCCATTTCTGCTCTGATCTAATTATAACTAGAGCTTCCAGCTATTGCATGCAGACTAACAGGTCCTGAATGGATGGGAAGATTAGCAGGAACATAAATTACTTCTGGTTATCTTAAGCAGTGAAAAATAAATTAAAGAACAACCACAAACGGCAGAGCCTTTTGAAACACTCAAGAAGCTTTCCCTGGTTCTACTGGTTTCTTCAGAGTAGTTACTTTGATCAAATGATTGGGGAAAGTACAAGAATTGAAAAATGCTTTCATATTGGTTCTCATTTATTCTCTCTCAGGGATTGATTTCGACCTGGCCAGGAGAGAGGAATCTCTGGCCAATCTTTAAAAATAATTAATCAATTAACTATCACGTAGAAAAGAAGCAGAACTACTACCTCCAAGGGCCTGAAAGGTGTCCTTGCTGACCAGGTGAGTTGTCATTATCACTGAGGTGTGTTGCTAATAAAAATAGCTCATCTGTCACTGTTATGAACTGGTTATTTGGTGCATCCACTCACACTTGTAATTGCTATAATGAATACTGTCCACGGTTAATTTTCCAGTAATCAGTTTCATTAAGAGAAGCAATAGGGCTGCTGGCTTCTCAGCCTGTTGGGACACTGCTCTAGAGCAGCACTGAGCCCCACAGTCTGGCACTATTTCTACTTGACGGTGTGTGTCACCACAGCCTGCGTCAGTGGTGACTGGATGGCATCCCCGTGGTGCGGTGTGCAGTTGAGATTCGCATCACCCAGGATAATGAGGTTTTTAGTTAGCTGAAATGGCAGTACGTCATTGCACAACATTTGACTCATGGAGGTCCACCTGTTGGACTGCACATGAAGTTTCTTCCTCTGAATCATGTTACCAATTATGTGCCACCCCACTGGCCTACTGGCCACAGACACCATTGGCACAGATAGAATCTGATCTTGGACCACGAGGCTCATCCATAAACTACAATGAGAACAGTGCCTTGACCAGACAAGCCACCCAGCAGTCCAGAAATTTGTTTTCCATTAAATCCTTTGACATTTCATACTCTTAGCAAATGTTTCTTCAGTGGACACGTTAATTAGTATTCTAGTTTAAGTAAAAGCTTAAATTTAGTTTCATAACATAGCTAGCATGCTATATGAAATATTCATTTCCTATACCCAAGTGTGCAATGTACTGTGAATTGTGCCACATCAAGTGACCTTAGCCATTTATGTAGCTCGAATGTGCTTGTTACATCTTTTTTTTTAAATGACAATAATTAATATTGGGGCAACATAGCTCAGGAGGTAAGAGCGGTTGTCTGGTAGTTGGAGGGCTGCCGGTTCGATCCCTGCCCTGGGCGTGTCGAAGTATCCCTGAGCAAGACACCTAACCCCTAACTGCTCTGGTGAATGAGAGGCATCAATTGTAAAGCACTATATAAATGCACTCCATTTATCATTTACCATAATATTTGCCTACCAAGTTTCATTCAGTACAGCGCAGTGTTTTACGTCAGACAGATATTAGCAATACCTTGTGTACAGAAGAAAATGCAAATCAAAGAAATAAAACACTGCATGCATTTCCCATATATTTAAACTTAAATATGTATGAAAACAAAAATGAAATAATAATAATGATGATGAATCTAAGCAATTATAATAGGGATCCAGCTCTGGCCTGGACCTGCTAATAATTCAGGTAATAGCCAAATAAAAGACAGTTTTCAGCTGCTCCAAATTTTTTTACTGTGCCCGCTTCCTTGAGTAGGGTGTTCTGGGAGCCTGTTCTACTTGTTTTATGCTTTACCTTGAGTAAATCAAGCAGACTTCCCACACAGGGTCTCAGAGTGTATGACAGAATATAAAATGACAGACATTTAGAGGTACATGCAGGTGCTTATTCTCACTAGTCTACAACACCATTTAGGGTTCTGTAGATGAGTAAGGTGACCTTTAAAATCAATTCTAACAGAAACAGTGAGCCAGCATAGTTCAGAACATTCAGTAGCAGCTGTATCCTGGCTGCAGCATTTTCAGTAATGTGCTGTCTTTAAAAAGATCATGTTGCAATAATCCAGACAATTGATAAGAAAGCATGAACATTTCTGCAACTATTTTAATGTTCTCTTTGGTTTCTTTGGTGAAAGATATGTGTTTGTTACAATGGCTATTTGGTTTATTTATTAATTTGTTATTTTTTTACTTGGGGATTTCATCTTTACAGCCAAGCTTTATAGCTTTGTTTGTAGTTTAGGTCCTTATTTTAGTTTCGGGCCAATTAAATGAATCTCTTCATGTTAGTCTTATCCTCGCTTAATTGAATAATGCTCCTTCCCATCCACTTGTTTATGGCAGATAAGCAGGCAGTCATTGCACAGAAAGCGGTGGGATCTTTCTCTCAGCAGATAAGCAGAGCTGCCTGTCGTGTGCATTAATTAGGGTTCCAAGCACATCGTTCGGGATGGAAATTACGAATCACTGAATAGTTTTGTTCTGTTCAGTACAGAGTGAAGTCACTGGCCATGTCTCAAATTGAATGTTTGTGGACTAGTCAGTGTCTACTTCAAGGATGGAAGCAAATGGTCATGTGTTCAAGTACGCCCCAAACTCAACCAGGTGCGCAACCAGCCAAGTATGCTATAATTCATTGTAAGTTCTCTTGGTGTACCTGGGAGGACAGATGAAGTGTGTGTCCAAGCAAATGTTCCGTTCCCAAGCAGTCACCCTGTTTTCCAAGCTGAAAACAAATAAGAATTTGAATTTTAAATATTCAGCCACAAAAATGGAGGACGCAAGATGCCAATACTTTGTGTAATGTGTATGTTTATTTCATTTTTGAATTTTTATAGTTCAACTCCTTGTACATGGATAATGCCTATTGGTGTCATAGAACACTCCTTTTAATCACCATTGAATAACTCTCTTCTGGTTGTTTTCTTTTTTTTTGTGATGCATTGAAGACTCGCATCTCTCAAATATGTTGAACTGACCGACAATAAAACCAGATTTGCATTTGAAAATCATGACTACATTCGCGAAATATTTGACTGCTGAAAACATACACAAAAAGCACAGAGAACACAGCACTGCAGTTGTAATACTTCAGACATTATTATTTTTAGTAGAATTATTATTAGTAGAACTACCACTACATACCATACTTCATTCTAATGACGAAGATGATGGTTCGGGAAGTGAAAGTGCATTTACTGGAGATGGGGATGTTTATTTCCATGAAAGTGAAACTGAAACTGAAAAATTCATGCTATTCTTGTAGGTTGTGTGTTGTTTTTGTGGTTCATGTAATGAAATACAAATGCCTACATTCCGCTACTATTTTAACAATTATAACTCTGGGAATACCAATTGTTTTACAAGCACTACAAGGCCTACTAGTAGCAATCTGTTCAGTACATGTTGTTTGAAGTACATAGACATATACAGGGCTGTGGCAGTTGTGAAGATCTGTGTGGATAAACCATAGAGCGTACATAGCTTAGGTTGGCTGAGGGCGTGCTTTCCTGTCTAGTTAAATATGCATGCCTGTGGGATACACCTTGATGGAGAGCGCTACAGCTCATAAGGATATGTCCTTTGCAACCCATTAGCAGTCAGCTAACAAAAAGCCATCAGTGTAATCATGTTGATTTTTATGATACCACACAAGAAGATTCAACTGTCACACTTACTATGATCCCATGGCAAAGTTGCTAGAAATTTTTTTGATTGTCCTTAATTCAGAAACATATCTAAAAGTCTAGGCCTAACACAAAATTAACCATCACCTACCAACTGTTCAATCCTCACGCAACCTATGGTTATTGGTCTTATCTGTTTTCCATAATGTTTTCTCTGTCTATTTTTGTGATGTGTGCTTGTAGCTTATAATTGCCACTTGCAGCTATATGTCTACCTTGTGACAGCATACAAGGCAGAACGTGATGGAGGCAAGTATCGATTCTTGTCCAATTCCAGATGTAATACTTGATTTTTCAGATACACGATTTCCTAGATTCGCACAGGATTGTCTCCCTGTTATGTAGTAATGGTGCTGATTTAGTACAATGCTGGAGAGGCCAAACCCAATATTCAATACCATGTCAGAGTGTGTTGTGGTCTACGGTAGGAACCAACTGGAATGGCATTCCGGCACCTCTAGGCTGGAGGAAAAAAATCTGAAAAACGAGGCGGAATCGCAGCGCAGCTGTGCCAAAACCGCAGCAGCGGTGCCACAACTGCCTGTGTTTCTCAACTGAGTTGATTTTTTAATTTATTTTTTAAACGCAGTTCGTTTAAGGCCAAATATTTAGGATAAAGTCGTGGAAGGAGGAGGATATAGCATTTACAGCTTTGGAATCATTTTAATTATTAAGTCCCCAAAGCGCGATGGCATCGCACTGGCCTATCTTGTGTTAAGGGAAATGCTCACTCGCTGGCTCTCTGCAGGTGTGTGTTTAATTGAGAAACTTGGTGCTGACTTGGAGCGAATCGCATCAAAGAGATACAGTAGGAAAAGAAGATCTGAATCCCAATAATATTAATAATAATATACTGTCTGGCTCACTGGCCTAAGCCATTAAAACATGAGGCCACTTTTTAACCTTTAACATGGAAATGATCCTGCCCTTTAAATATCTTTAGCCAATGATCACACCACGAAGATTCTCCATTCAGCATCCTCTCACCAGCAGGCTGTCCCATCCCCTTGAGCTCCCAGCAGCCTCTCCTCATTGCTGCCCTCATCCCCTTACTGCGGAATGACTTTCCCAAATTAGCCAGGAAGGCAGATTCACTCACCTTGTTCCATTTCAAAACTTCTCTTTTCAAATTGCACCTCAATATTTCTATTTAACTCAGTATTCAATGTTTCTATCTATAAAAAAAGGTCACTTGTGTAAGTGGCTTTGCCTGAAAGACTCTGATGAACTGTGGAACTATTGGGTCAGATGAAAGCAGAGAAAATGATGGTTGGCAATTTGGAAAGCAGGTTTACACTGTTTACTGTTTAACTAAACATGTATTTTATTCTTATTCTTATTATTGTCAAGAAAATAAAAATGTAGCTAATATGTCCATACATTAAAAAAAAATGTCTTCAAGAAACTATATAATTTTGTATTCCGTACAAAATCACACAGCTGTATGAGGAAATTTTTCCAGAATGTTTTTCCAAGGACTGGCAAATTTGTTATGGGTTAGCGATCAATGAGAATGCCACTCTCAAGGTTAGGGTCCTTCAATAGTGGTTTCAGGAAAGCCATCTTGAAGGCATTAGGCAACACATCTGAAGAATTTATTATCCCGAGTATGCTATCTGCTAAGCTATTAAAAACGTATTTAAAAGGCTTAGTAGTGATAGGGTCCACTGGACCCTAAAGCCTGGAAGATTTCATCCAGCGATATAACCTTCTGAGAGGTAATACCATTAATCTTCGGCAAGGTGTTCATTGTAGCGTGGGGTACAGATGGAACATTGCAGGTAAATCCCTAATCTTCTGCAAATAGTTTTATAATTGAAATGTGCATTCCTTGCATTGTGATAATGAAACATGGATATTAATTTAGTTGGTTCTGCATATAATAATTGATCAATATTAGATCAAATATAACATTTTTGTATTCCCCGTTGTTGACTTGAATCTCTGTGGGTTTGGTTTTCTTTCCATAGAGCTTTATGTCATGTATGGTCTGTATCAGTAATGTGTTTAAAAGTGTTGTGGAAGCCAGTCCAACAAAAAATTAAAATGGCATAAATGATATGCAAACAAGAGAGTGCACATGAACCAGAGATGTAGAATGCCAGACCTAGATGCAGGACTCAGATGCCATCTTCCAACTGGTACAAAATTCTTCTTTCCAAATTCCCCAAAAACTGACTTACTAAAAGACAATTGGCAGAGGCATGGACACCCCGTCTGACAAACACACACACACACACACAGACACACACATTCACACCTCAGATGGTAACCCCCAGTTCCTGCTCTGTCTTATCTCCACGCTATATTGGCCGAGCACTATGAAGCTTTGGCTGAGAACAGCCAAATGGTGAATTACATGTCTGACAATCCACTATCTTTCTGCATTTCGACATACTCTTTTCAGTTGGCAAATTTAACTTTTTTTCCATGGTGTCTGTAGTTTCCAATGCCCTTTACTTATTTTCACGGGAGTTACAATACCTGAAGAAAAAAAAAGAGATCAGAATAAGCAACAAGCAATTGAGGATATGTTGATGCTAATGTCTTCTGAAATCACCAGGTCATGAGTGTGGCCACCGTTTTTTGAGGCAGGTAGGTAGGACTTAGTCACCGTTGTGGAAGCTCTGAATCTATCTCAGTCTGCTGTTAATTAGGCCCTTTTAACAGGATACCACTCTGACAGATCAGAAAGGAAACACACATTAGGAAGTAGGAAATTACATTACCTGCACAAAAGTTGTTAAATAAGGATAAACATGCCAATTAAATGGTTTGCGGCTGTGGTGGCTTTCAAACTGTGAAAGGCTAAAACAAATTCAAATGAAATAAAATTGAAGGTTTAAACTTGGTGATTAAATCAAATCATGGCCTTTGGCAGTGCTTACTGTAAACTTGTCAAGAGGAAGAGAACTATTTTTCTGCATTAACAGTTTGCTGGGACCGACAAATATTGTTCTCTTTTCTGTGCAAAATTTGGAACAATACCCTCTAAGTGTCTGTGCCTTGTCTTGTTCGTGTGACAATGATTTGTAATAAACTAGTTTTTAAGTACAGTCAATTCCTGGAATCCAATGGCAGTGTGTAATTTTAATTAAACCTGGAACTTGCTCTGTCGTACACCTTAGAAGATGAGACACAAATTACATCTTGGATTTTGTTTGTTCAAATGCTCCTTTTCCAACTTTAACCTGGTTGATTCACATGAAACTGGGCACACTTGTTATGTTGATCAAATTTGATGTAGATTGGCCCCATGTTGGGGATATAGTCTTTTGAATTTCCAAGAATTAAAAAATTGGTAAGTCCTGCTCTCCTTGAATTGGGGACTAATGACATGAAACCATCTTCACTCAGAACAAACTAGCCTTATGGACCCATTAACCGACCATTGTGAATTTACAGGCAATTTGATTAAATTTAAAAAACCCTTAAAATGAATTTCCTCATGGACAGTTTGACCAATTTTCAAGAAACTTGGACTGTCGCATGTACTCATGCATATCTTTTTTCGGCTATCTAATTCATCATTTGGCCTGTTCTGGGCCCTAGGAAATTCAAAAGGCTAGGACAGCATGGTTACAGGTAAGACACAGAGGTATTCTGCTTATCAATGAATATGGCAATTTGATAATTGATATCCTTGATAATAATTAACAAATTAAATCAAATCTATATTATGGGTCGTATAAGTGAGGAGTTTTAACCATTGATGCGCTTGTGTACTGCATTCAGAGTTCCGAACATTAGACGAGGGTGTTAGCTGTTAAAACTGCTATATTAAAAAAAACAAAAACATTTTACTTATCGTTGTCCTGCTGTAGGGTGAAGTGCCGTCAAATGAGTTTGGAGACATTTGGTTGACCTTCAGCAGATAAGATGCTTCTGTACACTTCAGAATACCTTCTGCTGCTACTATTAGCAATTACATCATCAACAAAGACACATGAGCAGCCACACCTTGCCAAACCATAACACCCCCACCACCATGTTTTACGGATAAGGAGTGGGGGTGCTTTGGATCAGTTCCTTTTGGCCTCCACACTTTGCTCCTGCCATCACGTTGATACAAGTGAATCTTGGTCTCATCTGTACAAAAGACCTTTTTTCCAGAGCTCTGCAGGTTCTTTTAGGTACTTAGCAAACTGTAACTTGGCCATCCTAGGTTTGCAGCTGACTAGTAATTTGCATCTTGCAGTGTAGCCTCCATAATTCTGTTTGTGAAGTCTTCTGCAGACACCAGTCATTGACACATCCACACCCACCTCCTGAAGAGTGTTTCTGATTTGTTGGACAGGTGTTTGGGGGTTATTTCTTATTATGGTGAGTACTCTTCGTCGTCAACTGTCATAGCCTTATTAGCCTACCAAGCCCTTTGCAATTACTGAGCACACCAGTGCTCTCTTTCTTCTAAATTTTCGAGTTGATTTGGTAAGCCATGACTTTAACATGGCCAGTTTTACTAGTCATGTTTGAAAATAATTATAGTCCGTGGTTGTTGATGCTAAATCATGCAAAGGCAGGCATAACCTCATTCTTATGTCATAAAAATGATTGGCTTGGTTTTCACAGGAGCCCAGTTGTGAAGTAAAAACTGGCGAGAATTCTGAATGGGGCATTTAGCCTGGCGATTTCTTTAACGTACCACAAAAAACTAAACCAGTCAAGAACATTCCACTTTTTGGCCCTGAAAAACTCTTTGGTTGCTTTTGCAGTGTGTTTGGGCTCATTGTCCTGCTTCAAGGTGAAGTGCCATCCAGTACTGTAGTGCAGAGTCAAAACAACAAAAAATGTGCCAGTGCCCCAGGACTTTTACTTGTATATACATGTATGTAGTGCAAATATGTAGTGCCTTCCAATAGTACGGGAATGGTACATAAAAATGTGTTCTTTTCCTTAAAATGTGCAAAACATGATTGTTCGTGCCATGTCTGGACTTGTCCCTGACCATCTTGAGTGAGTCAGCAGCCAGCACCACACGCTTCCTTGCTTTGGGAGAATATCCCCTCCATTTCTTACATGCCTGTTTAAAATGCACATAGCTAAGGACTGTCAGCTTTTTCAAGTGGAATGTTGGCACTCAAAGATGCATCAGTCAAATCTCAGATGGCATCTGTCCTCTTCTCAGTTTTCCATGCAAAATTCATTCTCCCTCATTTTTTTATTTCCAACCACATGTTTTTTTTTTTTTTTTTTTTTGTCTGTAAATTGTGGACCACTGTTGTTTTTGCGACGGTACGGATTTGTTGCAAACTGGGCAAAATAAATTGACTCAGTGTGCAGGATACCAGGAGGGCACTGCTGCAGCAGGACCCGGTCACTTTTTGTGTTTGACATTCTGTCCGTGTCATTCTTCTCACAGTATAGCCCATTATGTCAACTAATTGCTTTTCTGAGAGTCGCCATAATTATATTTGCATAATTATTCAGGTGATTGTGACAATAGAATGCCTAATCCAATGCGCAATGCCATGGGGATGTTATCAGAAAATAATATGCGAAGCACTCTTTCAGTCTTCTGTTTATTGGAAAGCAAGTCATGCTTTCAAATGGCTTTAAAAGTAGGCCTTCCTTTAAAGTCAACCGCTCGCTGTGCTCTAGCGAAGAAACCACTGCACATGACATTCATCAGCCCTGACACATTATCAGCCAGCCGTAAAGTTTCCGGTTTGATGAGCAAGCACGTATCACACGTGTGTGTTTTCCATATCACCTGCAGATCCTTTATAGCTCCAGGAGAAGGATATTTAGTGTCGTTGTTGTACTGTGCCAATATTGATTTAATCTCTGCACAGAAGAGGTCGGGGGCGGGGAGTTACTTTCAGATGCCGTGAAGCCTGAGTGGTTTTCCTGGTACTCCTATCTGACTTTAATGAGATGTAGACATCTTTTGTGTGAAATGGGAGCTTTTTCAACCTGTCATAAACCTTCCATCAGGAAGAAAAAGGAATCAAAAGGAAGAGTGGTTGATTTAAAAATGCACAAGTAAAATTTCAACAGGCAAAATGTTTTACTGCTTGGAAAATAAGAATTTTCAATGGCTGTCTGTTTAAAACCTCTCAGAATGAAATGAACTCTTAAGTATTTCACTTAAGCAAAAATTAAATGGATTTTAGACGTGTACTCTCTAGAAGCAATAAGAGACATGCATACATATTCTTTATCCTTATCTAATCATCGCAATAGAACATAATAAAGCATATTTCATGCATTGTCATTCATTGTGAGGTGTCTTTGAAGGGTTGCCTGAGCGACTGCATTACCTAAGACTAGTGAAAACTGAGTATTTGAACAGTGATGCATTTTTTGTTGTTTTGGCTCTGTATTCCACCATATTGTATTTGAAATGAAATTATAAAATGGGGGATTATCGATAAAAAGGGCTGCAATTCCTATATGGTTCACAGGATATGGATATAAATACCCTTCAAAGAAAGCTACATTTTAAACTCTTATTTGTTGTTGTAATGTCCCAAAGTAGTCTAGGGGTATAGGGGTGTAAAAAAAAAAAAGTACAATGGGCAGTACCAAATAAAATGAAATAAAACAAACTGGACTAACAATGCTGAATTAAACTATAAGAAAACTAGCTAAACAAACTAAACAAATACCTGAAAATCTTCCGAACCTAAGTAACTACTCTAACGAAATGAACAAATGAACCAAAAAACACACAAGGGCAGTACTCACCCCTACCGAACTATACAACAAGCAAATCCACATAATGAACAAGACCTTACCTGATTTCTCTTTTGGTCAATAACAACCAGCAAGTACACCCAATATGCAAAACAAATAAACCGAAGCCGACACACGGAAGAACACATTTACACAAAGGTAGCAAAAATTGAGTCTGGACTAAAAGTTCAATGAGTGCCAACCCGGAAGCTGTACACGTCAGTTTAAATGTGTGACTGCTACTGCAAAGCAAGAGTTTAAGCACAAACTGTTGAGAAACAATCCAGAGTCCCTAACCACAGATTTATCCCAAATAGAAGACAGATGCATACCAACAAACCTGCTCCTATATACAGACTATACAGAGGCCTGGTACAGTTCTATGACCAGAAGTATATGGACATTGGTTTGGGGCTGTTTTTCATGTCATATATTAATGAAATGACATTCTAGATGATTATGTCCTTCCACATTTTTAGCAGCAGTATGAGGAAGGCCCTTTCCTGTTTCAGCATGACAGTGCCCCCAAGCACACAGCGAGGTAAATATAGAAATGGTTTTTGAATGGTGTGGAAGAACTTAACTGGCCCTCACAGAGCTCTGACTTCAATCCCATTTGAGATCAACTGTAAAGCCAAATGCGAGCCAGGCCTAATCACCCAATCAGTGCCCAACCTCACTAATGCTTTTCTGTCTGAATGGGTCAAATCCCTGCAGAAATGCTCCAACATGTAGTATAAAGCCTTCTAGTATAACAGAGGCTATTATAGCAAAGGGTGGACCAACTCCATATTAGTGCCCATAATTTTGGATGAGATTTTGGATGTCAGGTGTCCACATACTGTTGGCCATGTAGTGTATCTGCAAGGACTACGGGCATTATAAACAGAATAGTATCTGTAGTGGGAGACAGAAAAGCATAGGTGAGGAGGATGACAGTGACAGCACTCCTCACTGTAAATGTGTACCACAACGGCACAGTCATGTTCCAAGGCAGTGAGGTTAGCCTCAGCTATCTCCAGATGCTACAAAAGCACTGGCAAAGGCTGAGAAGCCCAAACAGAACACTAAAATAATAATGAAAAACTAAAAAAAGTGAGACAGTTTCTGGAGGCAGAATAGGGAGATAAGACTGCACACTCGGAGGACTGTGCTGGGCATCACACACGGCTGGAGAGCACACTCTCCCTGATGAGAGAGATGCTCTCCCTGCAGGGCGTGGAAACTGTAGAGCTAAAGGAGCTGGTGCTATCCCATCAAGCACTCAGTGTGCCCTTACAGCACCCGTGGGGTCAGCTATAGCCACATAAAGAATGACCTCAAGGCCTCCGTGCTGGAGCTGAATCTGAGGGGAGAGGTGCTGGAGCTGCTGCAGGACATAGAGGCTCTGAGGAGGGACCTGGGAGCAGTGAGAGAGGAGGTGCAGCTCAGGGACCAGACCGGGCGAAACCTGAAGGAGCAGCTACTGAGCCTCAAATTCACCTGCTAACACCTCAAATGCACCTAACTCACAGCCCCCCTCCCCCAGTCCAACTGAGACAAGGCCAACACAGAATGAGCAGGTAAGCACACCCACCCCACAGCTCAGTGCAAAGAGAGGCACTGCACCTGAATCCTCTGCCACTCAAGCACAGACTGCTAAGGAAGGCACACCATTTCCACCTAGAGAGGCTAATGCCAGCAGGCCATCCTCAAAATTCAAAAACAAAGCAAACAACTGCAAAGATGCAGCAATTATAATACTTACGGACTCAAACAGGAAATGAACTTTTTTTTTTAATGAACAGCAGCTCTTCCCAAACCATAAAGTTGTGAAACTTTGGTGCCCAAAAACAGATAAGGCTTTTGAACTACTCACCAAAACAACTTCGGAGAACCAAGTGACGTAATGGTGCACACGGGCACTAACGACCTGAGGGCCCAGCAGGAGAGAGTGGCGAGTCTGTGAGGAGAGTGCCACAGCCAGCCACTCAAGACTTTCCCCTCTTCAGAAATCATCATCTCAACCATCCTGCCCAGGACAGATTTCCATCCTCAGACCATTCAGAGGATCAATGCTGCCATTTCCACCTCCAGAAAGGCTTAGTGGGCATATTTGTGTGGAAGCAGAAGGACATCGCCCTTGGCCGCAGCCCAGGCAGCCCCCCCACCCAACATAACCACATACACAAAGCCCAGCAAGCTCTTAAATCGTGCTGGCTCATACAGGTGGGCCCAAAACAGCACAGAGGAGTTCCAGAAAGCAATCAACAGTCAAGATATCCCAACACTATTAGACAGCTTTTTCTGGATAGTACATACATTCACGGTAAAAAAGGAGTCAATCTTGCAGTGCAGCATACTAACTACATATATGGAGAAACTGCAAAAATATTCCAACTGAAACAATCAAAAAAATCAAAACCAAAGCACGAGGAGAAGAACTAGATTGATTTGGACTGTAAATGTAGAAACATAGCAAATCAAAAACATAGAGACTCAAACAATATAGATTTACACCTTAATTCCTGTGAAACTCTAAAGCGATACAAACACATGCTCCGAATCAAAAAGGCACAATATACCCGCAAAAAATGACATTAATCGAGTCCATAAGCTCAAACCATTTCTGGGAAAACTGGAAAATTTTCTGTAAATGGAGACATATGGATTAACCATTTTAAAACACTGGATGAAACAACACCATTAGGCATAAATTCAGACCAAAATCATATCCAAGAAAAATTACATAAATTAGAACTGGCTATAAAAGATCATCAAAATCCATTGGACTCTCCCATTACTGAGCAGGACCTGGAGGATAGACTTCAGAATCTCAAACCTAATAAATCAGGTGGGCCAGATGGTATCCTAAATGAGATGCTTGCACGTACTGTAGCAGCAAAAAAATTCCAGTTGGCTATCCTCAAATTGTTTAATTTGTTTCTGAGTGTAGGTTACTTCCCTGACATTTGGAATCATGGATTCATAACCCCTATGTGGCATTCGGCCCACCGGAGAAGCGGATTGGTCTCAGCTGCGCCGGCTGGTGGAGAGAGCACACGCACCTGGGCTGCGTTAGCTAATCAGCCCAGCTGCTTAAAGGTGTGCTGCTCTCCACAGTTTGGAGCTGAGATCGGGAGGTCATGCCGAGAGCGTGTTTATGATTTTCCATTTCAGTTTTGTTTATTTGAACACAAGACCGAGAAAGTGAACCACTACTGAAAAGTGGGAGGAGCTGGTCAGGTGAAAATCTGGCCAGCTATGAGCGGGGAACTGAAAAGTTGCCACTCGGTTTTGCCTTCTTTTGTCTTCATTGTTTTAGTTTATTGTTTTTGCCCGGAACCCGTAAGAGGGAAGGGTGGAGGTGTCCATTTATTTGATTTCATGTTTGTGTGGGTGTGATCTCTTCATGTGGCAACCAACAGTGTTTCCTGGCACTTCTGTATCTGCCTCCCAGGGGTGTCTCGCTGGCTTGTGACACCTTATTTTTTAAAACTGAGATAAATTTGGCAATTTTTAAAAATAAATTTGGCAAACAATTACCTACACATCTGTGTGAACAGCAACCTGGGGAAGGTTCTCTGTAGCATAATCAACACAAGACTAATAGACTTCCTGACTAAGCACAATGTCTTGAGTAAAAGCCAAATAGAATTTATTCCAAATTTACACACATCTGGCCACATTTACACCTTGCATACCCTAATTGACAATGTCAACCAAAATAATGTTTGTATGAAATGTATGTATGTTTTATAGACATCCAAAAAGATTTTGATTCAAATAGGCACAAAGGTCTTTTCTATGACAGTCATCAAAACCCCCTTT